>NC_061092.1:48522061-48542061 GCF_015104395.2 Macrobrachium nipponense | reverse complement strand
GCACCACATGCCTATTATTATGGCAGTTACTGAGTCCAGTCTATCATACATACGTATATGTACCATATCCCCGTTTGTGTAGTCATAGCATCATACATATTGTGTCGATTTCCATGACCGCTTCATAACTCTGGTACCACATTCGTGGCGAAGCCTTCTTGAAACCATAACCGGAACCGTAGCTTCCACTTCTAGCAAATGCCGACTCTGAGGCCATGACTTCCATTGGAAGCTCCAGGGGCAACAGCGTTGGCCTCAAGTTTATTGCGTGTGAATCGCTGGTGCTCCCTGAATACGAATGACCCCATCAACGGCGCTCCGCTTCTTTCGCGTAGGAAAACCGCCTTGCTCGAGTGGGGCCAGTTGGAAATGGTCTGTTCGGTAATTCTGTTGTCAAGTATACAGTTCGTAGCATGTGTATGTGTGGTCCAGAGGTTTTAACCTCGCCTAACCAGTGGGAGATCGGAGCATGGGTGAGATGTGGGCCGTTTCCTAAAAATTCATTATGGCTATGTGACCTAAGCAACCACTGTGTACCTGGCAGTAAGTCATCTGTGGTAGGGATATTTCATCCATTTTCCTCCCGTACTGTTTCTACGTTGCCCACGTTTCCTGTTCAAATAAAACATCACCAAAATATGGTTCTGCCTTCAAAACTTTCTCTATTTTCCGGGAAAACTATATAGGCATTCCTACCATTAACACGAAGAGTGAGAAGAAAAGGACCTAATTTTTACTACCATTAATTATTCACCCCCAAGTGATCTGTTTTGGGGAATTTGAGCCATCTTTTATCGAAATAGCCTGAAACGGAGCGTGGTAATAGGTGTATTTTTACCTTTAAACTCCCAAAAAACGGCTAAGAAATTGCCCATTGACTTTAAAAACATTTTCCCATTTCATTCTCCGATCGACGTCTTGGACGAAATCTTCTGACTATTGTAACTAACACAAGTGATACAACTTATCAAGAACAACTTTAGTCGTCGATGATTATGAGCCTCTGCGGGTTGCATTCTCTCCTGAATTACGAGCTTAGAGGAGGAGTTAGCGTAGGTCGCGTCAGGCTAACGGGAATTAGAGCATATCAAGCGAGGTGGAATGAAACTCGGCCAAATTCAACCTCAGTATTATAGCAAGTTAGATACGACAGGTCATTCTCGAAGTTCATTATCACAAAAGTATTTGGAGTCAAGAGGAAAGCTGAGGCATTTTTGCGATCATCAACATATTGTTTTACTAAGATAAAAAATAATATTTCCCATTAACTCCAAAATGAAAATCAATCACTTAATTTTATCTGATTTTCTTCTTTTTTATACTGAATTTTCTTCAATTGCTTTCATCCCTTAATGAACATAGAAGGTGTGTAAGATCATTTAAATTCAAATATGCGTCATTTTATAACAAACATATCAACGTATCACCGAGCATGACGTCGGCATACGGTCTAGCACTCATGGAGGGCAAACATTGTTTTTAAAAGCTTTGTTTTAAATTGAAAAAGTCTGATATTGAAGTCCCTGACGATGTTGTTTTTTTTTTTTAAGATATCAGTATATTTTCGAATATCTTAATAATTTGATAAATTAAAGGAAATGTCAAGGGCAACCATGCAGGGGGCACTAAGAAACAAAGGAAAGTTATAACGTGATAGAATATTTTCAAAAGGCAAATATTGTTTTATTCACATTCTTTGACACTTCAAAGATCACATCTTCAAAAACATTTAAAAAAAAAAATCTTGACGGTGTGTTATGCCTATACATTCTTAATTGTTTTCACCACCGCGCTCCCTCAGATGACGTAGGTGCATAGAAGAGCCTTAAAATTGGGGAACTGTCTGGCTGACCTGTTCTATCTGGACCGTGGCTGTATCTAAAGAAAATGCAGAAGCATAGATGCCTCACTAACAAGAGAATCCAGGTTCGAATCCACGGTGAGTACGGAGTGATCCGACCAGACTACGTTTAATCCCATTGTGATCCAAGCATTGAATTACTTACCCGGTAGTCTGTCGACTATGTTGAGTCATAACCAGGCTGGAAAGATACATAAGGCCAGCTGTTTCGTCTCGAAGATTTACTTAGAATCGGAAGGTCATCACACTTTGGAGCCAACCCTCCAAAGAAGTTAAGGCGTATAGTAGGTGAAATTATGTATATATATATATTATATATATATATATATATATATATATATATATATATATATATATATATAATATATACGGTCCGCGGCAGATGCATCCATCTTATGTGAGTAAAGAGTTGATTTCAATTCCATTTACGGAGCCTGAATTCACCAAGATTAAATGCAACAGTCAAAATCAACTTACATCACTCTCAGTAAGCAAATGAATGAATCGACTATATCTCTCGCATCAGCAGCTAGACAATTTGACTTAGCAAATATGAAATATATACATACAAACATACATACTTACATTATATATTAAATAAAATGTATATATCACATATAATACATACATATATATATATATATATATATATATATATATATATATATATATATATATATATATATATATAAGTAGCCCATATCTGAGCCTTTGGCAGTGAAAATAGTTATCGTAGATTAAAATAAAGGCATTTCCATAACCCGACCACTTCGAATTTTTGAGTAAACTCACAACACGTACGCGCTCTGGCCTTTTTACCATGAAAGTTTTATTAAAAAAAAAAAAAAAAAAAAAAAAAAAAGCTGAGTATTTTCTATGAAATAAAAAAACAAAAATTCAGGTACGTGGACGTACCATAAAATTTTTCCTGAGGATTCCGTCCCTTTTCCCGTCATCGTGGTGGAAAGGAATTTTCCGAGAGAGACAGTTAGACTGAGACACGGAGGGTTTTGGAAAATTTATAACAGGTCGGAATTCAAGGAATATTTGGTGACAGAGACACGACGGAATTGTTGATTAATAAACAGAATTTGAAAAGAGGTTTACCTGGACCATCTGCAAGGGCTAGTCATAACTATACTTAAATTTCGATTCCAGAATGTTTCAATGCTCTCTCTCTCTCTCTCTCTCTCTCTCTCTCTATAAGTATATATATATATATATATATATATAATATATATTATATATATGTGTGTGTGTGTGTGTGTGTGTGTGTGTGTGTGTGTGTATGTATGTATGTGTGTGTGTCTGTAGAATCTACTTGTCATTTTACTAGAGGCATATGAAATTGTAGTAGCAACAATAGAATCAATGGTATAGTTATATCAAAACCAAATACTCGCTAGTCTCATAGGGAGACGGGATCTATGAATGGGAATCTAGGAATGGGAATGGAATGAGATAAAAAAACACAGGTAAGAAGTAAGAATGAGTGCCAGACAAAGAGGTGAAGTGCCAACAGAACAAATGTTTAGTGTCAGTCACCTTGTATGGCAGAATGACGGGAGTAGTCCGTACCAGGTCGCAGGCCAAGGGACGTGGGTCGCTTGTAGTGAACAGGAATCAAACACAGTTGCGTTCGTCCACCAGACTCGTTATTCAGAGTCCCGGTATAGTTCTTGTTTTACTCGCCTTCATCAGCGTCAAGACGATGTTCAAAGGAGAGCGGTGGGCAGAGTCGTCAGGCGCAACACAGCTTCCAGGTTTTCATGTAGTGCGCCGGAGCGGTAAGTTGTAGTGTCCTGTGAGGCGAGTAGTACTCATCAGAGACCTTTTCAGGCTAGGGCAGCGTGGGGTGTTTTAATCGCCACTACGACTTGTAAAAATGCAATGCGCTGTTTCAGGCCTACCCAAGCCCTATATATACCCAGATATTTGAACTGGTGGTAGCCGGTCCAAACTGGATCTTGTTCTCAAAACACAGGTCCGAGTCCGTTGGGGGTCGATTCTTCTCGATTCCTTTATGTCCACTTCAATTACTTTTGCCCTTCGTAGGGTTGTAGCATTAGCCACCTGCAAGCCCTGACAGAGATGACAGGTCATTTATCATCTCGAAACTAATCCCAAGGAAAAGCCATTAAAAGGGGTTTCGTCTTCGCTCGCTCTAGCAATACAATTGGGTGAAACCAGTTAAGTCAAAACCGTCTCAGGGAATCCTTTTCCGACTCGAATGCGGAAGGGAAGTTCTTAAGTAGTTCACAAACAAGGAAATCAGTTACTGCCCAAATCTATTTCTAAAAATTACGTTTGAATGTAGAAAAGAAAAGGGAAGAGACTCCAGAATGTTTACTCATGTATATATATATATATATATATATATATATATATATATATATATATATATATATAATATACACACACATACGCACACACACACACACACACACACACACATATATATATATATATATATATATATATATGTGTGTGTGTGTGTGTGTGTATACACATATATATACATGTATTTGAATATATAAATACATACATTATAAATAAATATATATATATATATATATACATATATATATATACATATATATATATATATATATATATATATATATATATATATGTATAATGTGTGTGTATATATATGTGTATGTATGCAAATAAGATTAACGTTTATGTAATGTGGTTTTTTAAATATACTTAATTATCCTAGCTTTCAACGTAAAACTAAGCCCGGTTACAATACGTGGTTCAAAAAAGGTCTGACTCCAACCCACGGGACTGACAGAAAACAGATATGTAAGGAAGAATCAAGTTACAAGAAAATTAATTTAGTGAATAAAAACGGCAGTAGGGGAACTGAAATCCATTCCGAGTTGTCAAAATATAATGGATACAACGTGGTGATTACCAGACAAAAGATGAAAAGGAAACTTGTGATAAAAGGAAGGTAAAACAAACGTATCATTATGTGTAGGGGAAAGCAGGCTTTTCAATATATCAGGCAAAAAAATAAATAAATAAATAAATAACCCACAGGGGAAATCCTGGGTAAATGTTGCAACTTCAAGTTATGTATTTATCACCGATTCGAACTTGACAGATTACTGCCAACGTTGCCTGTATATTATTAGGATATTAGTGCACCCATACCGTAAGACGGTAACATACTAGTACAGGGTTGCTGCGGCAAGTCTTGATCTATTGTCAAAATTGGCGGGAACATGGGAGTGGGAGGAGGCAGTAAGTCATGCCCAAGATCCACGTAAATGACGGCCATACGAGAAGCGCAAGATTTGCCGTCAAGTACCGGTGTTTGGGCCAGGTGTTGCGCTTCCGTTCTAAGTATTGATGTTTGGGATGTTGCTGGGGTCTAGCCTCATGCAGCCACATCTATGGCAGGAGCTCAGACGCCAGACCTGTCGAGTTGCTGAGCAGACACAATATTCAACTTAACCGATTGCTTTCAATGCGTCAACAATTAACGATGAAGAAGCGAACGTCTGATTTCAGCAAATATTAGAAGATTCTTGGGATACAAAAACAGGACAGGGATCCTTAGGCCTAACGGAATCGAATATGAGCACTATTGTAGGGGAATCAAAATGAACACAACTTCCAGCTAGAATACAAAATCATAGGAATTCTAATAAGACCCAAAATAAGTCTGGGAATTCCAGAGGGAATGTGAAAGAAAGATGAGGATTCTTCGGGGAATGCTAAAGAAGACTAAGGATTCTAAGAAGAACATAAAGTAAGAATGGTAATTCCAATGGAAATACCTAAGGAGGAAAGGTATTCCAAAGAGAAATGGTGAATGAAAGAAAGAATTCCAGCAAGGATGAAAATTGCAACAGGAAGGCTTAAGTAGAAAAGTAAGTCCCACAAGAATGAAAAATAAGCCTGGGAATTTCAGCCAAGATACAAAAAGACGAGAATTCCAAGGGGAATGTTCATTAAAATAGGGACGGGAATTATAGTGGGAATGCAAAACGAGAGTAAGAATTCCAGCAGGAATGCTCAAGTAAAAAAGGAATTCCAGTGAGAATATAAACTAAGAATATGAGTGCAAAGTGAAAATGGGAATTCCAAAAGAAATACAAATGAAGGAGAATTCTAGCAGGAATGCCATAACCTGGAATTCTAAGGAAAACGCTATATGAACACAGTAGTCCTACAAAATAAGAATGGGAATTCCAGCAGGAAGACTAGATGAGGATGAAAATTCCAGTAGGAACGCTCAAGGAGAACAGGAGTCCCAGCAAGAATACAGAATGAGAATGAGAATACAGCAGTTGTAAAATGAATAGGAAAATTCCAGTAGGAACGCTATAGGAGAATAGGAATTCTAATACAAAAAGAACGGGAGAACCATTGTTCATGTAAAAGAGGATGTGAATTCCATAGGAGTGCTAGAGGAGAAAAAGAATTTCAAAATATACAAGAGAAGAATGGGAATGAAAAGGAGGATGAAAATTTAGAACTAGTTTAGAATAGGAACTCCATTAAAAATACGCAACAAGAATGTGAATTCGAGCGGGAATGAAAAATAATCAGGAAATTTGAAAAGGAATATTGAAGAATAGGAATGCCATCATGAATACAGAATTAGAATGGAAATTCTAGAAGAAATGAAAAAGAAGTAAGGATGAGAATTCATTGGGAATTCTGAATGAATTAAGAAAATCCAAATAAGAATTGAAATTAAAATGGCAATTTCAGCAGAAATGATACAGGGGTTTAGGAATTCCAGTAAGAATACACAGTTACAACAGTAATTCCAATGGAAGTGCTAAAAAAGAATAGTGTATCCAGTAAGAATACAGACTAAAAATGGGAATCTCACTGGGAATACTAAAGGAAAACAGGAATTCCAATCATAACACAAAATAAAAATGGGAGTTTGGGCATTCTGTCCAAAATATAAAATGAGTTGGGCTTTCATAGAGATAGCAAAAAAATGAGGGGTTAAGAATTTGAAACTGAAAAAAGATGCTAAAGTTGGTGGAAAATCTCAGTGAATCCCTCATTGAGATTGAGATAATACCAAGGATTTTGAAGCTTCCCCAGACAATTTCATAGTTTTTATTCAGCCATATTTAGTAAGTTTTCTTTACAAAGCAAGCTTTTCTACTTACTTCACTTCTTGCGCACAAAACTCTGTGTACTCAAACAAGAAGCTGCAAGTGTTTCGAATTTCTGTAAGAAACACCAGAAAACAAGGTATATCGGTATCTCTGCAGCTGGTGTTTAGGAGAGGCTGTAATTGGAACCAGGGCTGGGAAGGTTTAGGAAGGAATGGCAAAAATGGAGAGAAGTAACTGGAGTTATTTTAGACAAGAAAATGCCATTAAGGCTCAAAATGAAGATGTATAAGACAGTTACCAGGCCTGTACTATTATATGGGGCAGAAACTTGGCCACTTAAGAGGAAAGAGGAAGGACTGTTGGAAAGAACCGAGAGGAAGATGATGAGATGGATTGATGGAATATCACTACTGGAAAGGAAGGAGAGTCAAGCTATAAGAAGAATATGTGGACATTTAATGAAAAGGAGAAGGCTGGGGAAGCTTGTCTGAGATACTATGGCCATGTAATAAGAAGAGAGGTGGTGGAACCAATCAAGAGAGCTAAGAACATACCAATGATGCCGGGGGGCTGGGTGGCCGAGGGCCGGTTAGGGGAGCGTGGGTCGTCAGAGGATCAGATGAATGGATGTGTTGAGGAGGGATATAGTCTAGTCAAAGTAGGCAACAACCCTAAAAAAATTGCAGGAAATTGTTTTATGGTTATGATTTATTTTTTTATGTGTGGACATTAATGCAACAAAAGTTTACCAACGTTGGGGTACCGGAAATGTGTCAAATGACGTCATACAAATATGGCGACTAATGCTTCATATCTCCATATTTCACATTTCCCCTTCATCATCTGATACTGAATCATGATGCATGTTGTAACAACGGCCATTTTGGCATTGACCACATGCATGAAAACAGTCTAGCCCATGCTTTCGACAAGTACAACGGTGTGTGTTATAAACACCAGAACAGCTGCAACAAATCATTTTCAGGAGTGTTTCTGGTGTAGGTGCATTGTCAGTCATCGCTGGTGCTAGTTTGTGGTTTGTAGGCTCCACCCCCATTTAGTGACGTCCATATCATCACCCTTGCCCATCCATTGCATGACCTGGAGATAACTTCTCAAAGAATGATACTTTGTAGCCGAGGATGTTGGAGGCAGTCGTTCAGGTATCACAAAGCTTTTTGCCGCACTCTCTTTTTTACAAAGATGGTTATATCTGACAGCAGAGAGGTTGTCCTTAGATTTGCCATTGAACAGAGACACCATGAGTGCACACCCAGAGCCTACAATAACATCCATGTCTTGTCCAGGTGTAATAAAGACCTTTGCACATCTTTGCAGGGCTGGATCACTTTTAATCAGCTTTTTCAGTGCAGACTGCTTTCAATTCCAAATATCCTGGAAGTGGTGTCGCGTCCTATGAATGCATGCAGAAACAGCAAACTTTGACAGATCTTGTTACCAAGAATTTGCTTTATGACCTTCATGTCATAGACTACAGTAGAACTCCCTTTATCTGACCTGGAGTAGAGCTTTTTACCATCACTGGGAGATGCGTAATGAAGCAGTAGCACTAACAAATCAGTGTCCTCGCCTATGAGCATGGTAGTTTTTTCAGATGACATTGATACTGCTGTCCTCACAATGTCCAAGTCAGCATCTCCCATAGCATGTATCACATGACATCCTCTGATTTTTATGCAATTGGCAATCATATGGTTCAGTGTCTGTTTGTTCTCATTATTAGAAAGGAAATCCTCCATCTTTCCAGTGAATTTCGTTTCAGTGATATTCACCTTATGAACTTCACGATTTTGTCTTTATCACTGATGTGTACCGTCCTTTGTACTTGGACCACCACTGCAACCATCGAAGACTACTGTAGCCTTGCCATAGTGTTTCACTGTGAATGCTGCATAGTCGTTGGCAATGGAGGTGTAGGTCCTTCCCAGCAGTGGTACTATCAAAGACCTAGGGTGCACAACTTGTACAATAGATTGTCCAATACTCGCCACCTTTCTGCAAGTGTCTTTGCCAACAAATAAATGTTGGAGCAAGCATTGCAAGCTTGATGAAATGTATTCCATTGCAGATTGTAGTTCTAGGCAGAAATATCAGGATATTGGTCGAGTGAAGGTGTGATCACTGACTTAATGGCGCTCTTAATCAGTTCAGCCGCAGTCTGTATGATGGCTCTTTTCTGAGCCTCTTCATGATTTTTTGGCAGGCTACAATAGTTTCTCAGAATACTACTAGTTTCCTCACGAAATGTTACATTATCATATAATCCCTCTTGCTCAGCAATGAATATAGATTCCCCGTAATGCTTTGCCAGTTTTGATTTTAGGTGCTGGTTGCCATAGGCCACAGAATCTGGCTGAACCAGATATTCTGCCATTTTCTTAGCAAGATCATCCACTGTCAATTGTTCTTCATCATTTCCTTCTAAGAACGAACACATTCTGACGAAGGCTTGCTCTTTGTCAGAGTCCTTTGGTTTTCCAACATTTTGTGGATTATTTTCAAGTGAACCATCTTTATACTACAAAGGAATGGTCCGTTTTGCGCGAAAATTGATGTCACATGACCGATGGCACACACAATCAGCGGCATGAAGATCCTTTCTGAAATAGTCAATTTTACCACAAACAGTGAGTGCCCATTCATCATTACGATCCTCACAATGTGAGAGGATTGTCTCCACAAATGAATCTGTTTTGACACAGCTGAATTCATGAAAATCGGCACTACAGGGGGATTTTATTATCTCTTTGCCACAGAACAAAGAGTATGATTTCCTGTTAACAGGTCCAACAGAAACATGTGTACTCCTTTTGAGAGGCTGAGGTGGTTGTAGTTTGGCTTTCTTGAACAATTCTATTTGCTTCTTGTTAATATAGCTCACTCTGCATCTTTTATGCACTTTGGTACTAGCAACTACCACAGTACTGTCGCCTCTGTCAATGCTGGTCTTGTTGATTCCTTCAGCTCTCTTTTCACAAATCACCAGTCTCATCATCTATCTATCTCACAGCCACATAAAGGACAATTTCCTCGACTAGCCATTTTCTCATGCTCTGATATAAAAACAGAAATTAATGTTAGTAACATCTCAAAGCTGGAGTGGCTGAATGAAAGCAATAAACTAAATGAGTGCATGTAGCAACAATTTTTACCTCATTGCAGGATGACATCACAACATTATGACTACACCTATAAACTTCTTATAAGCCTTGAATAATGGGGTAAACGTTATTTATACATTTGTAAAGTCACTTGTTCACTGAAATTACCACGGATCAGACTACAGAAGAGCTAACTGCCTTCCTAACCGGAATATTAGATGTTTCTAGTGGCAGAGGCGGCCATCAACCACGACGCCATTTTGACCATTTTTCGGTAACCCAATTTTGGTAAACTTTTGTTATATGGTTATTTGCACATGAAACAACAAATTAATACATTAAATTTCTTGCAATTTTTGGGTGGTGAAGGGGGTTCAGGTCATATTTTGACTGGACTAATATAGGTGAGGTGGGACTGGGGGAAGAAGTAGAAGCAAGCAATAGAAGCAGATAAGGAAAGTTGAATCAAGCGGCCGACCCTGCTCTCCAGTGAGACTAATAAGGCCGACAGAAGAAGACGAAGGCGTAGAGGACCTTTTCCATTCCTGTTTAGCAAACAGAGGTTCCCTTTTGCTCTCTTGAAATTGTGGCGAGATAAGGTCAGGAATATCTTACTTTTATGGCTCTTAAAGAATCTGTACGAGTATCGTACCGGAGCGATTTCAGAGGTTTAGTGGTTGGAAAATTGGTCCTGATTGCTAAGTTACCTCTTTCTCTCTCTCTCTCTCTCTCTCTCTCTCTCTCTCTCTCTCTCTCTCTATCTCCCTCATATATATATATATATATATATATATATATATATATATATATATATATATATATATATATAATATATATACATCGAGCTACAATGTCCTTTAATATCTAATTCGCTCTACCTCGGAATTAATATATTTTCATATATGCTTAACTGAAGGGGAATTTTTTCTCGATAATAGATTTGCCTGGTCCTGGGCGCGAACCCAGGAAGACATTCAGATCCAGGAACATTAGTGAAGCTTTTACCTACCCCACCACCCGAGAGGCCCGTAAGTTTATGTCGTCTCTCACCCTCAAATATCTTTCGCGCTCAGGTAATTCGTTGGTTTGGAGACAACATCAACCCGCCTCGGCTCCGGTAGCGTTGTAGTGCTTTTTGACAACACGTAGCATTTACATAAGTCATATCACATTACCGTGATTCATATACATACATCGAGCTACAATGTCCTTTAATAATATATTTTCATATATGCTTAACCGAAGGGGAATTTTTTCTCGATAATAGATTTGCCTGGTCCTGGACGCGAACCTATTGATATACATAATATATATATATATATATATATATATATATATATATATATATACATATTATATATATAAACTTTGGGAATAGCACAAGAAACTGGCAAATGTAAAATAATTGACTCCACAAGACTAAATGCAGATGATATCCAAGCGATTTTTAGTAAGATATAAAACATGCATTCCACATGAACCAAGTAACTTGCATTTGCCTCATCCTGATAACTGTTATTGTGTATACACCTACATACATACACACGCAAACGCATGAGGGACCACCAATCATCGCTAATGGAAGTCAAGGAAGTCCCTTCAGAGCAAAGAATTTGTGGACTCAGTTTCAGCCCATCAAAGAAAATTCAATTCTCTAAGAAGGGCGAAAAAAATGATTGACAATTTCAAAACAATCTTTTCAGGTATTATTGTTATTATTGTTATTATTATTATTATTATTATTATTATTATTATTATTATTATTATTATTATTATTATACTTGAATACAAATTATACTAATTAAACACATGGAAAGAAAATTGAAAATCGACCTCGTGAAAAGTCGATTTTTCCCAGGAGATTTTTAGTGACCGCCTGGCTCATTATTCTGATAAAGCTGAAGGCATCATTTACTTTTCCTACTCCTACGTTGACTATTACTGCATCGAGCAACAGGGCATGGTGTGACACTGGAGTGTTTTCAGGGCACAAAAAGAACCAGGTCGGGCATGTCACGTGAAAACCAAAAGTTTTTTAAATGCAAGAGACTAGTAAATTTTTCCTAATTGTGGCAA
The DNA here is from genome assembly GCF_015104395.2 of Macrobrachium nipponense. Taxonomy (NCBI): domain Eukaryota; kingdom Metazoa; phylum Arthropoda; class Malacostraca; order Decapoda; family Palaemonidae; genus Macrobrachium; species Macrobrachium nipponense. Next base: position 48,529,906 of record NC_061092.1, on the reverse strand, counting down.
CCGGACAACTTACAAAATGAAATCAACTTTAAAACAGTTGACAACAAGGTCCCAAATGCACGCAAGGACAAGACAAAACAGTGAAAAAAATCCCATGAAATCAGTCTTCAGGATCCTGTCAATCTCTAAAAGTTTCACACAAAAATACTTATTTGTGCAACATTTCGCCCATTCGATTTCTCCAATATCGACATTCACATGAACTACAGTATTTCATATATCCAAAATCCCATTCACCGCTTAAATCTATGAAGAGATATTTATTAAACCACATTTCAAAGTGTAACCAAGGCAGTTATCCTTATGTTTACATCGGTTGATTGTCGCTTCGACCAGTTTGGGTCACGTCACAGATTTGGGTTGGTTACATTGAAGTACACCGGACCTGTGCTGTGCGCACCTGTTGTTTCTATATCGTGGTTCGAAGTACCTCGTTTGGACGTTCAAAAGACTGAACTTCTTTGGACGTTTCCTAGGCTGGAGCATTTGTGTGAATAAGCAATATTTAAGTAACATTTGTAGTTATTTGTGGGGATGTAGATCTGGATGTAAGTTATGAAGGTTGACTTTCATTAGTTAGTTTTACAGGAATGTGAAAGAAGAAAAGGCTAAATCGAACAGGAATACAAGAGATCCTCCCGATGGACAAAATCAAATCACAACCCACATCATATAACCTGGAATGGAGGTAAGTAGCACATATAATTAGTTTTTACTCGTTAATGTGTAGTATATGTAGCACCCTGATGGAACTGTGTACAAAACGTGTACATATGTAGATAACCACTGACAGCAAAGTGGATAGGTATTTTATAGTCTGAAGGAAGAGTTGACTGATGAAAGGATGATTTATGTTTCCAATTAGCGAGGTTAGTCCTCTTCATATAGATAGTTTCCGATCCAGAATGAGGCCCAGATGTAACCGTCGGCCATGTTGTAGGTCAGCTGCGTTGAGCAAAAGCGACGCAGCAAATCATGATAATTATTTTTCGGAAATTTACAATGATACTGTATACCTATTAATGCTTTAGATATGGCGAACACATGCTGTGTGTTTGGGTGCCACAGTAGGTCAAACAGAGACGTTAAATCGTAATACTCAGTCCCTGGTGTTGTGAAAAATCGAGGAGATAAAACTCAAGATTCAAGTGAAAGAAGAAGAGAACTGTGGATTTCAAGGATAAACAGCTCATTTTCAGCTGTCAAGACATACGAACATCGGCTCAGATGACTTCATTAGTTAGTGATGAGTGTATTAACGATAATGGTGAATAATTAAAGAAGCCTAGAGCAGAAAATTTCTCAAAGTAATTCATTAACAACTACTTTGTTAAATGATAGATGATTTAGAGCCACTAGGAAGTTATTTTGGTCAAATCTTTAAAACATGAAATCGTGGGTAGTGAATTATATATTTGTTAAAATTGATATTAAATATCAAAAGTGCAAAAAATGGCTAGGATTGTCGGAAATTTACTCCGACTGAAAGTCCAGCAAGATCAGGTTGGGTTTTACAATTTTATTACAAAATTAAACTATGTAAATTTAACAAAATACATGAAATGAAAGGCGGACTCATACCAACAGCCAACTTACAAAAGGAAATCAACATTAGAATAATTGACAACGAGGTCTCAAATGCACAGAAGGACAAGAAAGGAAAGTAAAAAAAAAAAAAAAAAAAAAAAAAAAAACATAAGAAAATCCCCTGACATCAATTTTATTGTGTGATACTTTTTGAGCGTCACACAAAAAAACTTTATTGATGCAACATTTCGCCTATTAGATTTCTTCAGTATCAACATTCACATGAACTACACTATTTCATATCTCCAAAATCACATGCACCACTTACTACATCTGTGGATGGATATTTATCAAATCGCATCTCAAAGTGTAACAAAGGCAATGTTCTTCACATCAATAAACTGTCTCTCCGATGCGTTAAGATCCTCCACCCAGCCAGATACAAAATAGTTATAAGCCTCCAGAGACTTGTACGCTTTGAACTGGTCCAATAGTAGTGGCTAACTTTATTAACCAAATTGTTTACGATATCTGCATGTGTAACTGCAGGCATCAAACCCGCATCAGAACTCCATTGTTCAGGTGTCAACTTGTATGTGGATCTTTGTTATTTACAAGTTTCAGTTTATTTGTATATACTTTCATACACTGCAGGCTCCAGAGACTCAATGTAATTAATCTTCTGTTTGTGAAATGTCCTTGCTTGCCTTTGTTCGGGGTATGGTTCATAATTCCTTAAAATAATGAAATTTTATATTTCTTTGTTTACAGGGCTTGACCTAAAAGATGGTGGCAGCTTATCTGCTGTGACGTCATAGTAAAACTGTCCATTTCTCTCTCTCTCTCTCTCTCTCTCTCTCTCTCTCTCTCTCTCTTCTCTCTCTCGCTCTCTCTCTATATATATATATATATATATATATATATATATATATATATTTATATATATATATATATATATATATATATATATATATATATATATATATATATTCTTATATGCTTTCGCAATGCATATCTTCCCCTCAGTGACTGCGGTTCTATTTTTTTTTTTTTTTTTTTGTAAACAATCATGCGATCCTGACAATCGAGAAACCACGTGAAGATTGCATCATCTTTTGTAAGATCGTTCTAGAAAGCTTCTGCCTAAAATGTTTCACATACGTCTCATACCTTTCATTTCATATAAGTAGTTAGAGATGTTTTTGTATTGAAAACTATCTAATATTACTGATAAATTGACTCTTATATCTCTCGATTTGTCAAAAGAGAATGTGTTGACTCGTAAGTACCTTAAATTTGAAGTGGAAAGGTTTGTGACGTCACTCAAGGAAATGATGAAACTTAATTTTCATTCGAGAAAATTCTATAACCATATCTTAATTTTAAATCGTGTAATAATAAATGTTATTTATGTTTGTAATCCCACTTTCTCTCTACTTATTGTTTTGAGAGAGAATTTTTACGATATTAGCTGTCTCTCGTTCCCGAAATTGTTCGCCCAAACATTTTTGACGAGGTCCACTGACCAGTATCCATACGAAGAGAGAGCAAATATATCGGTAACTACTCATTTCTCAGCTTCACGAGAAACGAAACTATAAAAAAAAAAAGTCGATTCATTTAAGGTAGATTCTTGCACCTACGAGACGTTTGTTTGGCGGCCTCTGATTGGCTGGTAGCGGGAGGCAGACTGCTCGCTCAGTGGGTCATATTTTCGTTTGTAGCTTAGAAAACTAGCAATATGTTTACATTTCTTCATTTATCTCACGTTTTACAAAAGATAGGAAAGTTTTGGTCATACCTAAGGATTCGGTATTAAATGTACAATTAAATAATCTTCTCCTGAAATCAATAAGTTAAAATACAAAGGAATTACAACGAGTAGAAGTGAAGGGAGAAACATTTCATTCTTTATACCTGTTTTTATTCATCATCGGATTTTGCATAATTCACGAGATCAAGATAAAATGAAATCTTGTGTTATTAAACAATAAAATCACCCTGAATACGCTGGTGCTTTCAGATTTTAGATGCGTGTAATATGTAAAGAGAAAATGAAGAATATGTCTTATTATGTTGCACTCGTGCTTGACTCGGTTTGACAGTAGTGCCGACTGCCGAGAGACGCAAGATATCGTGGGGCGGGTCCTCTCAGATAGAGCTGTTGGCAGTTGCCAATTGGCGATATGAGAAGTTTGCAGTTTCGAGACTATGTATTTACCGAATTATTATGTCATTACATTTTCTATAAATAAATGCATAGAATTCCCATTATGACTTTCGAACATTTTTATTAAAATATATATGTCCGTATTTCTGGACATATCTGATAAAAAGAAAAGTAAATAATCAGATGGATGCATCTGGGTGTTGGCTTCAATTTAGTCTAAGTGAGAAATGCACATGCTTTATGAGGCTCACTGATAAATAACAGAACTTGTTTCTCTGGCCAATAACATCAAAAGCTTATGGTTTTCATATGTTCACTCAATAAACAAAAGTACAAATGTTTATTTCTTACCATAAAATTTGTTGACGATGTAACGAATATAATATACTGTCTTTTTCAGAATTGCTTGAGTTACTCTTACACCAGAATGTTTATCTCCTTTATATACATGTTACACTTGACAACATGTCTACAACAATGTTTAGGAAAATTTGCTTAGTTTTCTCCTGAGGTAGTTGATTATTCTTGAATCACTTAATTCATACCTGAGTTAGAATAGCTCCCGTAACCGTTCCCACAGCCCTGCATAATTGTATATACGTATATATATATAGTACATGTAGGATAATGAGACTAATCAGAAGACTGTTATATCATCATCTTTTTATACAAAAAGAATGGAAATTCATCCAGATATATTATGTCATAAACACAAAAGAAAGTCATACACAGTAGGCTTACATTGGTATGTCATTAGGCTATCGATATGAACAAAAAGAAATTAAAATTTGACAAATTTTCTTACGTCATCATTATTTAAAAAATAAATAAAGGAAAATCGTGCATATATACATAGTCATGTCATTACCTATTGGAACAAAAAGAATGGGAAATTATAAAGATACATTGATATCCCCTTTTCTATTAAAACCAAGTAAAAAGAATTTATAAACAGATATGTACATTGTTATGCCATTAAATATTAAAAAAAGGAAACTCATCTGGATATACTGTAGTTATGAAATTGCCTATCTAAAAATGGAAAAACTATAGAAACACTGTTAGGTCTTCAACTTAAAAAAATAATAATAATAATGGAAAATCATTGATATATATCATCAGCTCGTCAGTGTCATCCTCCCTAATATCAATATCATCACTGTCAGTTTCGTCATCCCCAATGTCAATAACAAAACTTTCAAACATATGCTCTCTAGCAACATCTTTCCTCCTATAATCATCTTCTAATTTCTTAACGTGGTGAAAACATTTCTTCCAGTCTTCTGTTGTAACTTTGTCTATCGCCAGTCTCGTAAGCTGCTCAACAGTTTTCAAAGATTGATTTGCATTAGAGTTATTTTTTTCTGATATCCCCCTTTATTTGAGCCCATATAAGTTCTATGGGGTTAAACTGACAATAATATGGTGGGAGTCTGAGCACATCATGACCATTTGCACGGGCTGTTTCATCTATCACATACCTCTGTTTTTCTTTGTGACACTTGGCAATCTGCAGCAATTTTGGCTTTGTTGCTGATGGGTCGTGGGTGACGTTATTAGAAGAAAGCCACTCTGTGACTTCACTTTTTCTGTTGCTGGTTGTTGGCACTTTATTTTCTATTTTGCTATGGTAGGGAGCATTGTCCATTATGATTAGAGATCTATCTTCTATATTAGGCAATAGTTGTTCCTTAAACCACTTTAAAAACCTTTCATGGTCCATGGAATCATGGTAGTCCCCTTTGGCACCATTTTTTGACCTAAACAACAATAGCGCATCTTTGACAAACCCCTTCTCACTCCCCGCGTGCACCACAATAAATCTTGACCCCTTTCCAGTCTTAAGTTTGGGTCCTATTTCGCCTTCACCCGTTGTCCAACACTGACGTACACATTCATTTTGGTTTATCCAAGTTTCATCCAGGAATACTTCAGGTTTACGTTCAGTTGGACTACAATTCCTATTCTTTTCAATTAACCGTAGGTATTCAGTTCTCGCTGCCACTATATCATCACGTTCCATTAAAATTGCTCTTCCACTCGTCACTTTTTTGTACCGGAATCCAAGCCCTCTCACAATTTTCCATAACGTTGTTCTTCCACCATTAAACTTTACCGGGTCTTCCTTCACTTTTTCCAGTAGGGCATCTAACGTTGGGAGCTCTCCTCTCTCGTAAAAAGACAAAATCTCCTTCCGAATACACTCATTTTCAAAACTATCCACCTTGTCCTTCACTCGGATCCTCTTCCTGGGATATACAGGTGAAGCGAAGGGGACGTTACCACACTCAGATGACTGTCGCTTGATTTTTTTCACTGTGTTGGTTGGCACTCCTGTAGCTTTGGTGGTCTTCTCAAATATTTCATTTCTTGAGTCTGCTCCCCACTGTGAGCTGAAGTAACGATGAACATTCATTATAATGTTGCGAGCTTGACTTGCAAATCTGGAAACGGTGCGACGAATGGTGCTGTCATCTCGAGACATCTGCTTGAAAAGAAAAAGAAATCTTGCTTAGTTCGTTGCTGTTTATTGCTCCACTGAGATTATTATTTCATATCACTCAATTAAGTCTCTGATATCTCTTTCGTTTGAAAATATATTCATATAAGAAAATTAGAAGCAATATGTTGAAACCAACCTCATTAAAACTAAGGATGAGCTGAAGAGTGCGAAGTAGGTCCGTAGATTTCAAATTCATTCCTGGTCCTGGACTGAATTTCCCGCCCGCGGCCAGCCTACACCTCTAACGATACCAGATGCATCCATCTGATTATTTACTTTTTTTTTATCAGATATGTCCAGAAATACGGACATATATGATATTTGAGTAAAAATGCTCGAAAGTCATAATGGGAATTCTATGCATTTATTATAGAAATGTAATGAACTAATAATTCGGTGGAATACAGTCTTGAAACTGCAAACTTCTTATATCGCCAATTGGCAACTGCCAACTCGCCAACGGCTCTAGCTGAGAGGACCAGACCTAACGATGTGTCTCGGCACTATTGTCAAACCGAGTCAAGCACGAGTGCAACATAATAAGACATATTCTTCATTTTCTCTTTACATATTACACGCATCTAAAATCTGAAAGCACCAGCGTATTCAGGGTGATTTTATTGTTTAATAACACAAGATTTTATTTTATCTTGATCTCATGAATTATGCAAAATCCGATGATGAATAAAAACAGGTATAAAGAATGAAATGTTTCTCCCCTTCACTTCTACTCGTTGTAATTCCTTTGTATTTTAACTTATTGATTTCAGGAGAAGATTATTTAATTGTACATTTAATACCGAATCCTTAGGTATGACCAAAACTTTCCTATCTTTTGTAAAACGTGAGATAAATGAAGAAATGTAAACATATTGCTAGTTTTCTAAGCTACAAACGAAAATATGACCCACTGAGCGAGCAGTCTGCCTCCCGCTACCAGCCAATCAGAGGCCGCCAAACAAACGTCTCGTAGGCGCAAGAATCTACCTTAAATGAATCGACTATAGTATCGTCTTGGCATTTTGGTTTCAATCCATTATCACAACTGTGACAGCCTCAGTTTGAAAAACACAATCCCCATCCGACATGGTAAATGACCTTGCAGGAGGTATGTTGCGAATACGTCTTGAACATGAGTTAATACATTTATACGGCAAGTTTATCAATAATGTTTGAGGTACGTTGATCCAAGTATATAGCATGTTCTTGCCATGTTAATGTCATTAGAGCAAGCAATGCTGCAGGGATCAATCCTAACGCGTCAAGAAATAAACACTTTGTGATTTATTAAGACTACTGAATGACATTAGTGGAAAAGAGGGAAACTAGGGAGAAGGAACACCAGATTCATCACGGTAGAGACAATATTTGTTGCACTCAAACGGCCTTCCTTGCCATTACAAATGGCAAAATCCGAAGTATGCATTGGGTAGAAATACTCAAAATGCCCAAATTCCTGAAGGCGGATGTAGCTAACACCTTTCCTTTTCCAGATATGTTCCACATTTCCCTTTTATGTCTGTCTGTCTTGGCCAATTTCTATTGTCCTATCTCTGGCTTAAGTGACAATCCCGGAGGCGAGATCACCCATTATGGTGTATTAGCTCCGCCATATCGACCAGTAGGGGCGAAGATTATTTTTCCT
>NC_061092.1:48509561-48517061 GCF_015104395.2 Macrobrachium nipponense | reverse complement strand
TTCAAACTTTATTCTACGTGCGATTTTATTGCGTGAATACGAAAAATAACTTATAACATCAAAGTTATATTTCACTGGCCTTTCAAACACATTTTCATCTCACATCAGTCAAAATTACTTCATATTGTAACGTTTATTATTCTTTCCATCTAAGAATCATTCCAAAGCCTTGTATTAAGAAAACTCAGTATAGGGTAGCCTTTTATGATACCGTACATGCCATTAATCCACAAAAGAAGACGTTAACTCAATGAGATTTCACTTTTGCCCCATAAGTTACCGGTAAAATACTACTGAAATTGCCCAGTCACTGTGATAATGATCTGAATGCTCAGTAAAAAAATTATATAAATATGCAAAGTACTCTAAACAGAAAACCGCCTTCCAACCTGTGTTGAGTTGGTTGCTCCATTCACTTTCCCAATACACTTCATAGACAATATTTCATGCTATTTCGAATATCACCCTACTCGTGTAATTTACATGTAAAAAAATTTTTTTATTCGCACTAGCACAGCCAGATGACTTATTTACCGACGAGATTAAACTTAATTTTATGAAAAGCCCATCGTTCTTTTGTGTTTGTTCGTAGACTATTTGATACAAGCTTGTCTTTAGTGTGCGTGTATTGTTATATTACCGATATAAATAGGTATGTTTAGGACCTATATACAAAGGTGTGAGATTCATTCTATATAAAACCATACAATTGTATTAATGAAGAAGTAGTTGCTGCTTTTTCACAGTATGCCGACGATATCGGAAACATTGATTACAGCGAGTCGAGAGATAGTCGTGCGCAAGGTTTATAGAATTCTATATACCTTGGTCGTGCGTTGCCACATCTACCCAAATCCTCCGTTGGTGGGTGGACAGAAGGAAATGAAATGGACTATGGTGAAGGTACATGAAATTTCTTAATATTTCTTAAATAAATTCTGTGGGAAAATACCAAAATTTCATGCTGACATAAAGCTTGTAATAGTTCCTGTCTCCAGTGATCTATGGACTGGCTCTGTTGATGTCTTTCAGGAAAACTGATTGGTCAATTTATAGGAAAAAATAAACTTTTAACTCTTGCTAATTACCTTAGATAATTGCAGCGTGGCTAAAGCCTCTGAATAAAATTTATAAATTTATAGACATCCGTATTTACACAAAATTCCTGTCTTAGCTAAGTCATTTGCTGCATAAGCAATGATACTTTTCATTACTTATGCGTTAAAAGACAATTAACAACAATTAACAGTTCCCCAGTGTAGATGTTAGCATTTCCCGTAAGTGGTTTTTTTTTTTTTTTTTTTTTTGCAGTATGTGGTTTTCATCACAATAACGAAATTTGGCCTATACCAGGGGTGGGGAACCTTTTTGTGCATAGGGCCATCTTACAATTCATCATCCCTCATAAAGGCAGCATAGAAAAATGTTTTAATTTTATCTTATCCCCTAAGTAATTTATTAGTAATAATAAAAAGAGACAGGTTTATAGAAATGGAAAGCATAATATTTTAAAATATTCTTATTTAATGAAGTACTTTTTATACAAGTAATATGTAAATGAATGACATCGAAAACAGAATATTCAAATATTTTATCTATGTAAGACGTTTTCAAAGTAATAAGTAAATGAATAATATCGAAAGCATGATATTTTCAGATTATTTTAATTAAGAAAGAAGGTTCTTTGTATTTAAGGAACAAGTAAATTAATAATAATCTTATAAAAAGAATATAACATTTTCAAATATTCACTGGTTATACAGCAGGCAAGCATGTACATTTTTTATGCAAATTAATGACTTCTTTATGTTTGCTTCTTTTGAGAAAGCATTTTGATATCAGGCTCTAACATAGTGGTTCTTAGTCTCAATTGGTAGAAATCCTTTTGATATAAGGCTCTAACATAGTGGTTCTTAGTGTCAATAATGCTCGTCTGTCAACTGTGTTCTCAGTGAATTCTTGATTTGCGCCAAGTACGAAAATGTGGATTCACAACAGTATTTGAAGAAAAACAGGAAATCAGTTGTCGTGCATGTTCACGAAGAAGAGGATATTCTAACGTGTTTTTCCAAATTTCGACGGGATTTTCTCTCTTGTCAAACAAAGACTTCAGGATATTATCTTCAGACATTTCAATAAGCTCCATTTGTATCTCTTCAGGAGCCTCTGATACATCAACTATATATATATATATATATATAGATATATATATATATATATATATATATATATATATATAATATATATATATCAAAAGGTCACATAAGGCCGCACCTGATGGTCCAGAAGACCACAGGTTCCCCATCCCTGGCCTAGACAATTACCCAACCATTGTCAGTATATTCGAAAGCGGAGTCCTACTCGTATAAAAAAAAAATATTTATTTTTAATTATAGGCCTAAGTGAAAGTTTCTTTTCCGTGTCAGCATTCATCAATACGACGATTGGCCGTTGTATAATTCGGGCGTATGCTATCGAGAATCATTTTAGATTGGTTGCTTAGTCTTCACAATGCATCATATTCAGCATTGATAGGCCTAAGCACCTCAAAACAAGGTTCCAATCACTGGATTCTCCATTTTTAGCAATCGGCTTTGGTACCTGCCAAATTACATTGTTGAAATGCCTACGTCGTGCCTAAAGTTCATCGTGTAGATCTTGGAAATAGTTGACGAATTTATGACGATTCGTTTGTATGTTTGGTATATCGACAAGGTTTTATCAGAAACGGTCCATAGCTCAAGAAGCAAATTAATGTGCTTATGGTGAAACTATGTTAAATACTTTTGTCTTAGCGGCTACAAGGCACAACTTTTCAGAAGTTGTTATTTTTATTTTTACTATTATTTTTTATTTTTATCTTTTTTACTATTATTATCATCTTATTATTATTATTATCACTATTAATATTATTATTTTTACTATTGTTATTATTATCAGTGTTGCTGATATTATTAGTTATTATTATTATCATTATTACTGGCCCCAATTTCACAGAGAATATGACCTTACAAAAACAGGTTGGCCTAAGCTCTCCAACCATTGTGGTCAAGGCCTAAATTACAGGACTTTCTTTGCATAGTCACTAAGCACTACATGGACAGTAATGTACAATCACTAAACACTAGTATTCCCAATACACTTACACTCACTAAACACACACTTCAAACTCACACTCACTAAACACTCACACTTAACATGCAATGTACACTCACTGAATACTCAACACTCACCAGACACTCACTATACACTAAACGCTCACTAAACACTCATAAAACACTAAACTCACTAAATACTCACTATATCTCAAACACTCAGTAAACAGTCACTAAACACTCACTTAGTCCCAAACATTAATTAAACACTAAACAATTGCTAAGCATTAACTATACATACAGTAAACCCTCATTAAGTATTCACTATACATTAAGCACTCACTAAACATTCACTAAGCACCCACTATATACTAAACACTCACTAAACCCTAAACACTCATTAAATGCTAAATGCTCACTAAACCCTAAATGTTCATTAAACCCCTAAACACTCATTAAACACCAAACAGTGAATGACCATCCACTCATCACTCATTAATCACTCAATAAACACTTGCACACTAAACATTCACTAAACACTATCATTCACAAGACATTCACTAAACGCTCAATAAATACTTACACACTAAACATTCACTAAACACTAACATTCACAAGACATTCACTATGCACTCACTACACACAAACATTCACAAAAAATAACTGAATCTAAACACTCACTAAACATTTACTAAATACTTACAAAGTAAACATTAACTGAATACTTATACACTAAACATTCACTAAACACTAACATGCACTAAACCTTCACTAAACCCTAAAAACTCACTAAACATACACAGACAAAACATTCACTAAACCTTAAACACACACTGAATGCTTACACACTAAACATTCACCAAACACCAACATTCACTAAACACTTAAACATTCACTGAATACTTACACATTAAACATTCACTAACATTCACAAAACATTCACTAAAACTCTCAAGACTCACTAAACATTCACTGAATACTTATACAATAAACATTCAATAACATTCACTAAACCCTAACCACTCAGTAAACATTCACTTAATACTTATACAATAAACATTCAGTAACATTCACTAAACCCTAAACACTCACTAAACATTCACTGAATACTTATACAATAAACATTCAATAATATTATCTAAACCCTAAACACTCAGTAAACATTCACTTAATACTTACACACTAAACATTCACAAAACATTTACTAAACCCTAAAATATACATTCATTAAACACTCACTCACTAAACCCTAAAAATTCGATAAACACTTACTTATTTAATATTAACGATTAAAAAAATCACATTCACACTAATCCTCTGTTCAATTTGCGGGTTACCAGACCTTTAAAAATGGCCGCAAGGCTTTGCAGCGCCGCCCTAGTGGAAGACCACCGAACTACATAGTACTAGTATAGAGATCGCAAGTTTTCAACTCCAGGCATATACCCTCTATGACACCACCCAGGCACCCACCTTACCAAGTCACCAACGGCAGTCTACTCTGTCTTTAGTGTTCAACTGTCAGTGAGCCTGGGTCGGCTTTCAGCGGCCGACAATTTAAACTTTGATTATCATTTCCCAGCTAAAACTGAGTGATTGTTAGTGGACGGGACGTCTCCGTTGTAATAGCTGTAACTTAAAACTTCAGTATAAAGAATTTTCTTTATCGTCTTGTGTATAGGTATCTGTTGCTAATGAAATATGTGTGGCTTTTACTTTCAACAAATTTTGTTAACGCGTTGCACTTGTCGGACAGCCTTGCCAGATCTTATGTATATAATACTATATCATTATATAATATAGGCGGCTGGACATTTTTACATTCCACTCATGAAAAAAAATCAACAAGCATACATCAATTACTAGCAATCGAAGTTTACAATGAAGACACCATTGATCTGCTAAAACCTTCTCCAGGCTTATTTGTCTTGAATGACTGTTCTCTTTTATGGTGTTCAAGAGTTCACTTTGTCACAGGATGCGAATGCTCGAGACATCATTTGCTAAAGGAATATTCTAAATTATATTTGCTGAGGCCTCGAAATCGAGAGAATCATTGATATACCTTACATTTCCGTGGTTACACGAATGGTTTACTGTTGTGGGACAGCCTGATGCCATCGATCTCAGACTCATCCGGTAGTAAAATCTGGTAAAATTCTACGCATTAGAAATTGCGAAAAATGGTTTATGATACCGATAAAAATTATTTTGCGTAGGTGAAATCTTATAAATAGGACTCAGAATTTCCAAAGAGCTTAGATTTAAACATAGTCTTATAAATGCAAAATAATTTTTGCATTTATAAGACTATGTTTAAATTGCTAAGCACATTTGGGATTTTAATTATGCCATTATGTGCTAAAGGGCCAGAATTAAGAATTTCAGAAGTGTGCCCTGCCTTCTTCAATCTGATAATGTAGATAACCACCCTTTCGCCTGTTCCAGAGTCTGTATATCAAACTACCATACTGGATAACGACCCTCAAGACATCATTCAAGACACCAGCATTTTGTCCCGTGTGGAAAGGGTTACCACCCAGTGACTTGTTCGCTTATCGTAACCTTGTTTGTCCGTTTCAGTTTGTTTGTATTTATTTCTATTTCTTCACCATTGTTGTGTGTTTACTTTAGTTCAGTGATCGAGTCCACAGAAGGATGGACGAAATCTTCAACCTATACATATATATACATATACATGCATATGCATATATATATATACTATATATATATATATATATATATATATATGTGTGTGTGTATGTATGTATGTATGTATGTATAGATGAAGAAGCGAGAGAGGGGCCAACCATGTTTCTTTATTTATAGTTTTATATTTTGACTGCACTGAGAAAGAGAGAAAGGCAGCAAAATATAAATTCTTGGAAATGCTCACATTTATAAGCGATCGGAAAATTCTTCGTCTGAAATTCCTGTTATTCCCGAAGACTTTAAGCAAACAAGGGTTCCTGTGATTTACTTCAGAGATGAATTATTTTACTTCCGAGAAAAAATATGACCATTTGTTTACTTCTCTCTTCTTTTCGCTTTTCCTCTTGATTTATGGCATAAATGAGGAAGCAAATAGGAGAAGAAGGCGTGACTTGCAGAGGAAAGGATATTTTTGCCGAGTTCTAACCCTCTGAATTTATTCCTTCTTTTTTATCCTATATTGCCTACAGTGTGCCTATTTCATGGACAATAGGATCCATAGTTTTTACTTGCTTCCATCTAATACGGGGCAATGAATGTCCCTTGTAGACATGCCGTCGTTCAGTCCGGGACCTGTCACTCACCACTTTCCCCTGAAAGGTGTACAGGATGAGGGACCCTGGTCGGAACTCCTGAACGGTACATCACGTCCCAGCAGTCAGGACTTTCATGATACCTTATCTTATGCAGCTGTAATTTTTCGGGCGCTTGCATATCAATAACCCTCAGTTATAGTAGATTAATGTCATCCATGCATCTGATGTCTAGGTCAGTCCCTTACGACGCTCCTGATTGGTTGTTCATAACCCAGTCTCAGGGCTGGAAACTCTCAGTCTCTCGAGAGAGTTCACATAAGCAAGACGTATGTTCCACCTCTTCACGTCTTTCAAAAACATGCCTCAGGAGAGGTGGAACATACATCCTGCTTATGTGAATTCTCTCGAGAGACAGTGTTTCCAGCCCTGTGATTGGCTTATCAACAGCCAATGAGGAGCGTCGTAAGAGACTGACCTAGACATCAGATGCACGTGTGATGTGAATCTACTATAGATATTAAACATGCTAAAAGGAATATTGAAATGTCATCACACTATTTTCACTGTGAAATATAGCCAACGCATAAAGTAGCAGCCTTTGAAGAATTCAAAAGCTCAATGTTGGGTGCTTGAAGTAACTTGGCATCCAGCTCTGTCAGTTATCTATTATTTGATTGGTTGAAGTCCCTAACACTTTGTTTGCAGCAGTTTAAGGAGTCCCACACAATCTCGCGTGCAACATTTATGAGTAGGTGCCTCATTCCATCTCGTATGCAATATTGAAGAGCTCTACGCCATTTCTTGTTGAACGCGCTCTTCCTCCTCTTGTGGAATGTTTAATGCCTTCATCCATCCCAGCCGCAATATTTCAGAATAACACTCCATCTTTTGTGCAGCATTGATTGTCTTACTTGATCAGCTGTGAAATATCCAAGTCTTGCATCATTTAATGTTTTATATTCAGGAGTCTTACTCTGTCTCAAGCACAATACTTGGGAGTCTCCAACCTTGTGTTGTTTAGTAGTCCTACCACGTCGCATGAGCAATATTTAGGAGGTTTACCCTATCTCATGTGCAATATTTAAGTTGTCCCTCATATCATGTGTAATAATTAGTTTTACCCGACCTTATTTGAAATACTTTGGGTTTTTGCACCA
>NC_061092.1:48474561-48504561 GCF_015104395.2 Macrobrachium nipponense | reverse complement strand
TTATATGTGTTTTTGGAATTTGTATGACTACGTTTTAGTTTCTCTTATGGTTAAATCTATGCTTAAGTTTGTGACCGTGTGATCTCCGATAATACCTGGATTATCTCCTTGATTTTTACCCTTTTGACAATTAACCATCTGGTATTCTTGATCTTTTTGTTTACCTGGTGACTTTCTTTCTAACTGAATTCCATTTGTTCCTTGACAATGTCTGAGTGGTATATATATATCTATATATATATATATATATATATATATATATATATATATATATATATATATATATATATATATATATATGATCTATATATATATAATATATATATATATAGATATAGATATATTATATATATATATATATATATATATATATATATGATATATATATATGTATATATCTATATATATATATATCTATATCTATATATATATATATATATATATATATATATATATGCCACTCGCGTTGGACATCAATAAGAAGGGATGTAGTACGTGATAAAGAAGACTGAATACCATCGAAAGCCAGTACTGAGTAAATTGTACTGAGGGAATTAAAGACTCTGGAGCCTTAACCAACCCAACGTATCGAAGCCTAAAATAGATAGTATGGTACATACATATATATACATTCATATATAATATATATATATATATATATATATATATATATAATATATATCTATACACTTAATAAATCAAAGTAGATGCACGTGGTTTTAGTGTATAAGCTAATACCAGAGGGCAATGGGATTCAGACGTTCAGTACTAAACACTTTCACATGTTTATTCACGCATCATTCTGGGCACAAATGAGACACAGTCGGAAAGAACGTTATAAGGTAGGTAAAAAAGAACAAAAATACCAGATGGTTAATTGTCAAAATGGTAATAAACAAAGAGATGATCCGGGATTACGCAGTCACCAACTAAAACCATATACTTAACCAGAAGAGATACGGAAGCTAAGTCATATAAAATCCAAAATTATGCATAAAATTTAATATTATTTCGTTGCTTATATTTATCAACAGCTTTTTTTATTTTGAAGGCATCGACTTTAAACATATCAAGACTTAAATTTAGAACATTTCCCTTATTTAACTTGATAAAGGCCAATTCAATGATAATCCTTTTAGTTGTGTTGTTACTCGGGACTAAGGCTCTTGCTTCACTCCAGTTGATAGGATTATCTATATCTCTCATATGTACGAATAATGCATTCGATATTTGGCCAGTTCTCACAGAATATTGGTGTTGTTTGATTCGGTGTGAAAGTGATTCTTCAGTTTTCCTTAATATGTGTTATAACTTTTTAAAAAGAATTTCATATACACAGCCGGGAACATCTTTAGGAGAATCTTTTTATTACTAAACTCTTAACATTAATATTACTGAAAACAACATGTATGTTGAAAGCTTTAACATTCTAATAATTTCCAAATATCTTTCATCATACGGTAATTTTAGAATGCTATGCTTACCAAATTCAAGTTTGTCATTAGTTAAATAAGATGTTTTTCTAGCTCTTTTCCATGCCACATCTACAAATGTCCTTGTGTATTGAAGTTTCAAGGCAATATCATAAATAGTTGTAATCTCAACATCAATGAACTGTGGGCTACAGACACGCAGAGCTCTTAAGAATATCCAAGGAAAAATAGGTAATTTAACTTTTTGATGGTGATTGGAACAATAATGAACAAAAGGGGCAATGTTGGTTCATTTTTGAAAGACTGGAAATGTGAAATTTTTATCATTTCTAAGGACTGTTACATCAAGAAAATTCAAATTAGAATTTATTCCTTCCTCTACGATAAATTGTATAGAAGGGCCTAAATTGTCTTGTTTAACCAGAAATTCCTGGAGATTTTCGTGAAATGGCCAAACACAACAATTACCTTCTACTTACCTAAACCATTTAACGTTTCGGGGCAAAATTCTTGGTAAGAATTTTGTCTAAAAAAAATTCTGTGTACCTAAAATTTGCTAAGGACCGGAGATAAGGGATTACCCATAGCTATGCCGAACTTTTGTACAAAGAATGCACTATTAAAACAAAATTTACTATCTTTGATTCCTAACCATATAATATTAATGAGACTTGCTACAGTTATAGGAATATCATAGCTTTGTAAGTCTTCCTCCAAAAATTAAAGTGAATCATCTACAGGCACTTTTGTAAATAAAGACATCACAACTAACCATATTAAAATTAAAATTCAAATTCAAACTATTCAATTTGTTTATAAAATCGACATTGTTTTTTTATGTTCGTGTTTGTAATGTTTCCTACAAAACGTGTAAGAAATTTGACGAGCCATTTAGATCAATCATACGAAACTGAGCCCACTGAACTCATGATTGGTCTCATAGGGTTATTGATTTTGTGTGCCATACAGATAAGGTAGGGAGGAAATGAGATGTAAACTGCTTAATTAAATGGCCAGAGCCCTTTAGAATGGATTTAATTTGTTTACTGAAATCAAAACTTAAATTTGGAACGCTTCCTTTATTTGACTTGATAAAACAAGAGTAAGTGATACTCCTTTTAACTGTCCTTAAAAGAGATAAGGTAGTGAGGAGCACCGAGATATAAACTGTTCAATTAAATGGGCAGAGCCCTTAAAAATAGATTTAATTTGTCTGCCAAAGTGAGAATTCAACTGTCTGTATAGGATCAGACCTCAGTTTCATATAAGTTTCTCTATTAATTAATGATGTCATTTTTTTATTTACCTTGCCACTTTCTATGTAAATAAAATAATGACGTCATTAAATAATAGTGAAAATTACACGAAACTGAGGTCTGATCCTATACAGAGAGCTGAATTCTCATTGTAGCAAACAAATTCAAT
This sequence comes from Macrobrachium nipponense, assembly GCF_015104395.2. Taxonomy (NCBI): domain Eukaryota; kingdom Metazoa; phylum Arthropoda; class Malacostraca; order Decapoda; family Palaemonidae; genus Macrobrachium; species Macrobrachium nipponense. The sequence continues at coordinate 48,501,703 of NC_061092.1, read as the reverse complement.
ATATTCTAAAGGGCTCTGACCATTTAATTGAACAGCTTACATCTTGGTGCTCCTCACTACCTCATCTCTTTTAAGGACAAGCGCAGATCCTATTGGATAGACGTATGTATAATCTTTCGTGTGCAATTTCTGTATTTGATTTCCAAATCTTATTCAGGCCGCTCATTATTTGATTTGAATCTTCCAATCTTTTACTAGATTCCAGCTCAAGGGAGACTGTTCTGATTATCTCTGTTCCTGATTCATCATCATTAATCCTTTTACCATGTACAGTTATTGCATCCCTTATCTTCGCGGCTTTTTATGATTGATGGATGACCTTAGAGTCACTTTTACCTGTCTTACGTCAGGTGCTGCCCGGCCATATAACCAGCTATCTCGATCCTTGGGGTGTTACATACCCTCTGTGTTAACCCTCAGCTGTCTTAGTTTTAAGATCCCTTCCTTGAAGAACAGTCAAGCAAATTGTCCTTTCCTTTTCCTATCTCAATAGTTTGTATAAGGGATTTGTTATTTGCCATATGTATTCGATCTTTCTATCGGTGTTTATATATAATTTATAGTTTTCCGTGTGTAAATTCGTAGCGGTGTGGTTTGTTATATAATAAAATATGTTCATTATTAATAGTAATAATAAGAACTTGTAAATAGTTTTGGCCTTAATGTGGTGGGGAGTAATCCGGCATAACACCGAATCAGTTTAGACTTCAAATATTCATATCGTCGTTTCCCGTCTCGGCTTCATCCCCTGATAACTTCCTCTGACAATATTTCCGCTTAATTGTTTGTAGAAACTCCAGTGAATAGAAGGACTGGGGAATGAATCTATTGGCCAGAGCCCCCTTCCCTCACGTAATAAATATTTCAATTCTCTTGTTACCCCAAATCGGATGCTCGCCAGGAACATGGAGCAGAGCGGAGCCTTATTCTACAGAGTAATCTGTAGAGTGTTTTACAGAGCTGCCCGTTCTCCACCGGATTTCATTAACGCTGACATTCAGATTTTGATTCTGGAATTATCTGGAGGGTTTGCCTGGAATACTGGCGGCTGCGTTTCAGCCATGACTCTGAAATTGCGGCACCGTTTTTTCTTTGCTGACCAAAACTCTGGCGGCGTTTTCCAGTCGCTGCCTAATGAATGCGTCTGTGACACTTCATCTATTGCGTCGTTTTTCAATGACTGCTGTAGAGTCTGGCGTCGCCTCTCGTCTGTTGCCTTCATTGCCTGGTTCAGTTTTTAATTTATTAATATGAAGATCTGTCGTTTTGTCATATCAGTAATAGCATCATTCTTCATACCTTATAAATTTTCAAGAAAAGTCCAGTTGTCAGTTATTATTTCGATCTGCTGTCATTGAACCGCTGTTCATCTGTTCTCCAGATAGCGTATTACAAGATAGCCTCTGAATTTGGTGCTTGTTCAGTCAGAGCTGCGTTTCCACTTCTGATTTCTGCAAAACCAGACTGAACGTCTCTTATCGTTTTCCCAGTATTTCCATGACTCAGTTATGTATTCCACTGGTCTTCTTTATTTCCTGACTGGATATTGTAATGGTTTTCTTTTACAGCAATGTGTTTTTTGGCAAATGGAGTGACCATAATTGATTCCATAAATAACTCCCTGTGATCATATCAATTTTGCTTTGTGCGATAGTATCATAAATACATTTTTATTTGATAAGGAATGAAGTTGCTTTTTATTTATCTTTAGAGTACGATTAATTTGAAATGGAAATGCCTAATTGAAAATGCATTTTTTCCCATTTCATTCAAATAATTGTGTTATCCAGTATTTCAAATGGCGCCTAAACGTCAAAGGCCATTATTTGTTTATTACATAACAGAACAAAGAATGTATGTTTCAACAAACTACTATTGTATCGTGTATTCATGTGCGTGGCGAAAAATGACTGAAATAAAGGAACTTTTTATTTACAAAATTAGTTTGCGACGACTTTTCATTTTTGCTAACAAAGCTTATGTTGCGTGGAGGTATTAAGTGCCGCATCATGGAGTGTTTTTAGCTGAACGACAGACTCATTTAGAATGGCCTGTTTCCCGTTTACAATACTAAGTAAAGACCTAATAAAAATAAAGCATTTTCCACGAGAAGAGGCCATTGAGGGATGCTATTGAGTATAGGGATCAGGGATTTCCTTTGGCTCGGCTTCAGAAAAGGAAGAGAGAGAGAGAGAGAGAGAGAGAGAAGGAAGGAGGAAAATGATGGAGGGGGGGATTAGGGACGAGGGCAACTAGGGTTATTGTGAAGAGTTTGGTCCGTGAAGCCAAAAAAGGGGATTGTGTTGTATATATGTACGGGAGAAAGTTGCCCCGGGTAACCGATTCGTTCCCAGTTTGTGATTTCTAGTTTTGCTTTTTTTAACAGTGATTATGCTTTTCATCTTTCTCAGGTCCTGTTAGGGAAGACTGGAGTCAGGAAGAGCGTTCGTGCATAAACGACGTGCCAAAAGAATTTATGAAAAGAGACATTAAATGTATATATATATATATATATATATATATATATATATATATGTGTGTGTGTGTGTGTGTGTGTGTGTGTGTGTGTGTGTGTGTGTACGTATAAACCGTACCTCGTTCTGGTACTCCAAATGGAAGTTCGAATCTCGGCTGGGCGTCAGAATTTCTTAATTTCTCTCTCCATTTAGATCTAGGCTTGGTAGAGACAAGCGTTTCCAAAGCGTAAAGAAATCAAGATGTATATAAAAAGGACATTGTGGTTATTAAAAGCATAAACGTACCTTACAAATGTGACCAGTAGATGCTAAATATATACGTTCATCCTTAAAAGCAAATAAATGATTAAACAAATGGGAAGACGATGTAGCTGGGTCGATTCCACCTCTATTACATGTTAATTTAAATTCGACAGATATATATATATATATATTATATATATATATATATATATATATATATATGTGTGTGTGTATGTATTTATGTATGTATGTATGAGTGGGAATAAACAGACCTCTCTTCTTGGTCAAGTGGATCAGCGTGACCTAGTTCTGAGATGCGTAGATAATTTTCACAACCACAATGGCTTCTTAACTTTTCGATTTCTTCGCACTTTGGAAACGCTTATCACTACTAAGCATAATTCAAAATGGAGAAAGAAACTCAGATGCCCCGGCGAGACTCGAACTTGCATCTGGGCGGATCAGAACTACATAACGTTTATCCACTTGACCGCTCATGCATGCAAATATCAGTCGAATTCAGGTATAAACAGAGTAGGAATAGACCCACCTTCACTATCTTTGCCAAGTATTTAATCGTTTATTGCCTTTTTGGGTTATATATGGGTTTTATATATATATATATATATATATATATATATATATATATATATATGTATGTATGTATGTATGTATATATATGGAATCTCATGGCAATATTTGTGAGGTACGTTTGTACTTCTAGTAACCACAATGACCTCTTAGCACATATATAAGTATGTGTGTGTTTGTGTGTGTGTGTGTGTGTGTGTGTATTTATTTCCATAATTATTTTACAGACTTACACCAGAGATTTCATCTCTGTTATTGGTTGCCTACATAATTTTTTCGTAAACATCTGTACCCAACTATCCACCCTCGACGCTTCTACAAAATGCAGTAAATAAATGAACAGGAAGTAAAAGTTAAAGTTTATTTCATCCGTTAGCAAATAATTCTCCAGAAATGGTAATCTGTGTCTCTCATTTCCCCAAAATAAACGTCGCTTTTACGGGAACTATTAAGACTTCGCCAAACGCTTCCTCTCCTTTGGAAAATGCCGAGAGAGAGAGAGAGAGAGAGAGATGGGGGCCAGAGAGAGTAGGTGGGAGATAAAGAGGGAGAAAGAAAGAGAGACACACACATACCATATTCGCAGACTATGTAAAGAGAGGGGAACAGAGAGCTCTAGAAGTGAGGTAGCAAACGACTTTGAATCAATAACTTTTTTTTACATCTTCCGGCCTATTCCCATAAACACATATATATGTTTTAAAATGTTCCGGTCTTTACTTTTCCACCTTAAAAACCAAATTTGATAAGCGTGATCTTGAAAGAATCAGTTCCATTTTATGAATATAAAGAGGATTCCAGATAAAAGTTTCCTTCCATGACGTATTTACAACGCCCGAAATACGTGACCTTGAATTTTGATGGTCCAAGTTCAAACTTTTTTAACAGCCGAAAATATTGCCTCTGACTTTTAAAAACTGACCAATTCCTCAAAAAATTTAGTAATCTGGATCAGTTTCTTGCTAAGTTTCATTAAATTCCGATTATTTATTTTCACTTAATGCAGCATAAACTCACTGAGGAAGGAATCAATCCCATACAATTCTTCATTATCAGTGTCACTTTGTTTCTATTGAAAATTAAAATTCCGGATTTCATCCCTGAATAATACTGCTGTCATATTATTAAAAACTTTTTTACGGCGTTTAACACAATGGAATTCTTTATCTTCCTGTTCAGATGAGGTTCTCTCATCATCAGTCAATGATTGCTAATCATAAAGCCCCAAAAAAGTGTTTATGAATACAGCAAATGTTTTTTGATAAATGAGACTTACAACTTTCACTTTCGTTGATTTTTTTAACAAAGTTTATGACGTAAATGAATTGTTTATGTGTTGGTAATTTGTTTACAAAGACAAGGTTTGACTGTTTAAAGCAATATAGCAAAGATTATTTCATCTTTTGTTGGTTGTCCGTTTCCAAAAAGCCTCGCAGGCTCACTCTCTTTGCTATTGTGTCCTAATGTCTCCATCGAAGAGTGTATGAGCAAGTGAAGCTGAAATTTATTTTACCAGTTATCACATATTTCGCCAAAAGTGGTGATAATCGTTGCTGTCATTTTCCTTCACAATAAACGTTCTCTTTTTAATAAAGCTTCACGCTGGCACTAAACCCTTCCTGGCTCATTGTTTTGTACGAGAGAGGGAGAGATTAAAAAAAGGAGAGATCTCATACCTTCGAGGAATAAAATAGTTTTGCTTAAATTATTTTTCTGAATCCGATTTTTTTTATTTCTCTTTAAACTGAAGTTTTTGTTATGTAATAAAGAGATAGAAATAGATTTCATCCCTGGTAAAAGGCAAATGATTCTGGTTATATCTTCAGTAAATGTTTTGTTGAGAAAATTTACTTTAGTTGAAAAATGTCTTTCCTAAGAACATTTTTTGTTTACTTCCACTTCTTGAAATAAGTAAGATATATATATATATATATATATATATATAATATATATATATATATATATATATAATATATATATATATATATGTATATATATATATATAAATATATATATTATATATATATATACACTGTAAATGGCAGATATTTCATAGGGAGCTTTCGTATATTACCATTTATCATTCTCAGGTAAAAAATGTGTATACATTACTTTCTTTCACCTTCATATGTTGAGGGATCCCGCATTCCCTCGATTTTTCTCTTTTCTTCTGATTATTATCCTCTGGAGTTTCTAAATGAAGAAATTGATTGCGGGAATCGGGAAAAAATGATTCTGTCATTTTTCTTTCAGCATCATTGCTCTAGATGACCGTGGCTGGATATCTTCCTCATACTTTTAGTATTCCGACTTTTCAGTCCGGCAGATATTTATTGATTACCTGGCTCTGGATTCTTGAAAGAGATATGTCAAAGCATGCTGAAGTGTATTCTAAAATAGATCATCCCTTGCCTTGGATGGCGTGGGTAGTTACAGGAAGCTTAAATGTCAGAAACCTGTTCTTGCTTTTTTTTTTCATTATTATTGAAGCCAGATCAGAATGTCGTCTTTCTCAAATATGCATTTTTTTTATTGTGCACACCTCGCTAATAAATTGTATTGTCTTTTCAACAGCGCTGAAAACCTACTGTGCTGCCTGCCTAACCTATAAAAACACAAACACACACACACACAATTATACATGTACATATATATTTATATGTGTGTGTGTGTATTTATAGGTTTATAAATACAAACGCACACACACGTATTTGCTCTTTCTTCTTGCCGTTTGGTGATCAAAATTTTCTGCTGATTCTTCCATTCGTCGCCGAAGGCCTTTTTCCACCTCCCTCCAACTCCACCTGACCGTGCCTGGCCATTTCTTGCAATACTTATAGGGCACAATTTTCATGGATACAACAGCCATTTAATAGAATGGCTTTCGCATTGTTGACCAGCTTTTTTGGTATTGCTTCATATTTTCTCATGTTTTCTTCACTTCGTTGTTTAGGTTACTAATAGACACAGTCAAGTAATGGGGTTCTCCCATTTACTCCGGTATTTACACACGCGACAACTGCTATTTCGTCACCCTATACGTATTGACGTTATGAAGCGTACTAATACAAATATTTGCTATTGAAGATTAAGTCAGCACAATACCAGCACGGGCTCTTGCTCTCAGAGCAGTCCGTAACAGTAGGTGTACTGTGTAACTAGTTAAAAATAGGTGGTTATAAAACAGAAAGACATTGCCAACTTCAATGGGCATATTCCGACCATTGTCATGGTAATAAATAAAAACATACATGATATATAAAATCATTCAAATACTTATATGAAAGATACTGAATAGGAAATGGTTATTGTCAGTAATTCTAAACTTGAAAAAGCATATCATAGTACACTTCCATTCATAATTTTGAGAGAGAGAGAGAGACAGAGAGAGAGAGAGAGAGACAGAGAGAGAGAGAAACGAGTGGGCGGGGCTTCTTTCCTAACTCTTTAGCTAAGCCAAAGACAGGTGTTCGGATATGTACAACGAATGTCGATGAAATTGAAAAGTTCAAGAGTAAATTGCCTTAAACAATAAATTCTGGTGCTTCATTATATTGCCCAAAATTATCGGAGGGTCTAAAACATGTGCCAAAATATCAAGAAGTTACAGCTGATATATAAAAAGATATTCTAGAAAACCTACACACCAACGGGCTTGAAATTGTTAGTAATTCATTTGCAGCCAATAAAGGATGGTTAAATTGATTTAAGCATCTTATCAACCTGAAAAACATTAAAGTACAATGACAGTAACCAATGACAGATGCTGCAATCCTAGGCAATTTTTTAATTGTGGTGAAACCGGACTGCTGTTGAAGGAAATGCCAAACAGGCACCAGGCTTTAAAGTATTGATGTATAGACAGACTCAGGTGCCATGCAGCAACTCGGCTGGCCTTATGATAAAGCCTGGCCTTATGTACCAATTGGAAAACCCCCTTGCTCTGAAGAACAAAAACAATAGGTTGCTTACCGTTTACTGCCAACACAACACCAAGGAATGGATCAGTGCAAGACTGTTCAGGCAGTGGTTCCATCAAATACTTTATCTCAAGAGTTATCTAGAGAAGGAATGCCTGCCTTCCAAAGTCCTATTGATAACAGATGATACTCCAGGACATCCTCAATCCATTGTTGTGGAACATCCAGATGTTAGAAGGTCTTTGATATGATCCATGCCCGTAACAATGAGTTGAATGCCAAGGACTGCTGGAAAGCATTCATCATCACCGAAGCAATAATGTTTATCTGGGGAGCAATGGCTGAACTGAAACAGGAAACAGCAAATGCTTACTAGAAGAATCTTTGGAGTGAGGCTATGAATGACTTCAAGGATTTCCTGGCTACGGTAAAGAACAGAGGATAATTGATTTGGCAAGACAAGTTCGTGGCGATAGAATGAGGGACATGATCAATAAAAATATCGTCAAGCATGACGAGGTGGATGTTGAACTGACGAATGAGAAGCTGGAAGATCTAATAAACTCTTACAATGAGAGATGAACATGAATCAGAAAGTAAAATTGAACCACGGAAATGGACACTGAAGAAGATGAGCGAAGTGTTCAGCATAATTCACATGGCTATAGAATTATCGTTTACATCCTAACGTGGATCAGCGTTACAACAGGTTTTATTTACCTCTTATAATCGACAGCATTTCTATTTCACTGCTGTGCTGGGTTATCAATATGAGAGAGAGAGAGAGAGAGAGAGAGAGAGAGGAGAGAGAGAGAGAAAGAGAGAGAGAGAGAGAGAGAGAGAGAGAGAGAGAGAGATTCCTATACTACATTAAGAAACTTTCTTCCATATCTGCACCATGCACATACAAAAGTACGCACAAGCACCTTCCCTTTCTCCTTTGTCAGTTCTCTTTTTTTGTGTTTTATCTTATTTTGCACAGCATAAAGTCACGAAAAAGTATTGAAATAATTGTATTATTATATAATATTTGTATGTATATATCTATATAATATATATAAATATATATATATATATATATATATATATATATATATGTGTGTGTGTGTGTGTGTGTGTGTGTGTGTACATATATACATACGGGCATTTATACGTAATAGATTTAGTACGCCTAGGGGCTTGACATGCTATTGTTGAGAATTTTGTATGTTTTTAAAGCATATAAAGTAGCTAAAATTGTTAAAGTTTATTGGAACGGGAATTCATTCTCTACTCAACTGCTGAAGTATAAATATTGTAACGGCTGTTGTGTTATTTTTCTCCCTGAAATCACCCCTGTCAGGAAAAACAGCTTATTGTTAAAAAAAAAAAAAAAATACCATCCATTTCAGGGACCGCGAGTCATCATTTTTTTTTTCAAATATCTTTCAAACTGAATATTTTATCGAAATGGTACTTTGACACAGTGTACAAGACACCTCACTCTAATTTTTGATAATATAGTGCATTGTCAAATGGTGTTAGTTATGGCGTTTAGTAATTGACTTTTAAAGGCAACGTCGCAAGAATAGCAGGGCTAATCTACACAATCGAACGTCCAATCCGCCATCCCTTCCCTCTCCCTAACTCCTTCTCTCTCCTTCTCTTTATTGGTGTTTTTTCCATCTCTCCCCCAAGTACCTCTCTGCAATTTACAATGTGCAATAAGATACCGTTTTCCATTATATTTTTTCAATACCAGCAGATTATTTGGAGAGTTCATAATGAAAAGGATAGCGAGGGTTGACGTAACAACCATAATAATGCTAATTTTTCCCAAGGTATACCCAATTGCCAGAGTTGCCCCCCACCTAAGGTAACGTAGCTTAGAAGTGCTTGCTCAAGGTCCTGGGTGGGAATTTCTTCTCAGTGCTTGCCTGACTGTCACGGGCTAATAAAGTAAACATCCCCGTTTTCTTAAAGATGCACTTGTGAGAATCCTCAATAATTATTGAGTATACATATAACTGAATAATGCCATATGTAGCTGAAAATATAGGTATCGGGAAAATGAAAAGCAAAAAGGTGTAATTTTCAATTTTTGACCAAAAAACGAAGAACTATGAAATGAGCTGGCAAGGTTATGTAAAAGTAAACAGTCAAAAGATGTGGCACATACATCTAAGGTTTGTAGCACTCATTTTGGACCAGAGGCATATGAAAGAAGATTGTATCACGAGCTGTTGCAAATACCACAGCTTCAAAAACGAAAAAGACTAGAGCAATACCAACACTCCATTTGCCAACCTGCCATGGTAAGACGACAAACGTTTCCCTTATTTTAAAAAACAGCTATACAATTCATCGCCCCCCAAAAAAAATCTAATGATAGGCGTCATTGCAGATACCTCAGCATCAGCTATTGAGGGCAGAATGAGATACAAACCTGTGAAAGACAAGAAAATTAATTTCTTAATTGAATGAGGCAAAAACTGGATACGTTCTTTATAACAAAAACCCTGTGTGTGAAATGTTGAAAACAGGGTAATAAGTAACGATTAGCAGTCTTCATAAACGATAAGAAATACAATTAGAATCTTATTTTGGAACCTATCTTAAAAACAGGTATGTACTATTTTAAGATAGAGCGTCACTTTACATAAATAATAAGTAATATAAGTCAATATGCATGAAACTCTTCTTATTCACTAAACTCGGTACGTTACAAGAAAAATGACATCCTTACTACTGGCGTTAGATTAGAAGATTAGCAGAGACGAAATTGTAGTGTGATATAAATAGAGAAACACACACACAAACACACACATAATGATATTATGACAGTGATAGTAGTTTCCCCTAAATTATACCCATTTTTTTCGTTTACTTTATGGCAATTCACCTGCTGACGCAATAGAGAGGTAGACAAAACAACAAGGGAGGTGGGGGGGTGGGGGGGGGGGGGGGGGGGGGGGTGGGGGGGGGGGGGGGGGGGGGGGGGGGGGGGGGGGGGGGGGGGGGGGGGGGGGGGGGGGGGACAAGGCGCAGTGAGAAGGTCCATAGCCTTCGAGGATGAGTGCTGGTCAGAAGATAACATTCACAAACCTGTAGATTCCGTCATTATCAACATCGAGAGAGATAACGAGGATGATTTGTTCCTTGACAGTGATAAAGACTGTGAATAAGGTGAAGGTCATACTCTCCATAGCCTTCTCCTATTTATATAACTTGAGAAAGTACAATAACAACTCTTAAATGAACACAGACTCTACAAAAACCAACAGATTTTGAGCATCCAATAATACTCAATATAATATAGTACAACAGCAAAGGGGGCTGGAGACGGGAAATTCGCCAGGTAGGCTGGTACGGGATGGGGATAAAAGACATTCGAAGGCATAGGTTGGTGATGCTTGATAACACCATAGATATAGAGAGGCAACACCATGTGAGTCGAGAGTAAACGCCTTGACTAAGACCATTTGACAATGCACTATACGAGTATTACCAAAAATTAGCGGGAGGTGTCTTGTACCATTTCGATCAAATTATTAGTTTGAAAGATATTTGGGAAAAGCGACGACTCACAGTCCTTGAAATAGATGGTATATATATATATATATATATATATATATATATATATATATATATATATATAGTATGTATATTAGTATACCAGTATGTAGCATTAACCATTATTTCTACGCACATATTTAGCGACTTATGCGCAATCAACTTTATATTTAGATATGGCCAAGTGGTAATAATGGTAAGTGTTTTGAAATAGCCATCCATTTAAAATATAATCGATGTTAGCGCTGTTGTAATGTGATTCGGTTCCACTCCTTTCCACTGGTTATTTATGTTGATTATAATGATGTGGGCGAGCTCACCTTAATAGGATGATCAAAATCTCTCGCTATATTGAACAAAGCAATTGAAATTTGATCGCTTGTACAGGATTACCTGCGTTATTAAATTCCAGTTGGTTGTTGCTAGTTGTGCCATGATGCCCTTGTTGGGTAAAAGGGGTCAGGTATAGAAAAGGATTTAGCAAAGGACAAAAAGGTGCAACTTGTGCGTTTTTGACAGTCATTTTTGTATACCGTACACAGATTTCTTCCAAAAGAAACACTTGCAGGGGAATCGTGTACATATCTAGAAGACGAATTTGTCAAACAGTACGGAAGTCTTCACGAAATTATAAAGTGTTCATGTCTCCTCCATTAGCCAGAACGTGATTGTGTTTTGTAAACCAAAATGTTTTTAGTTAACACATTTGAATATGGTAAAATCTTTATATTTGTGAATGAGTTAAATTTAACCCAACATAATTAATCCAAAGGAACGGTCCAAACTTAACCTAACCTTAGTAATTATGCAGAATTACTGGTAGGTTTGAATAATCAGTTAAACTTTGTCGCATTTATCAAATTTGTTGGTATTGATCCCTATTTATAAATTCGTCATAATTTCGAGATAAATTGATTTTTTAATGTGTTTGCTTTAAGTATTTTCATTGTTTTCGTCTCTGACCTCGATTTTTCTCTATGTTTATATTACGTATTGTATTCTGTGAAGACTGATTGGTGTTTGCTATATATATATATGTATATATATATATATATATATATATATATATATATATATATATATATATATAACATTGTTTATAATTTTGTAACAATAATCACGGATGCAAATTTTATTACTGTCGTTGAATTGGTTAAACATGAATAGTGCTGATGACATTGGGTAATCAGGTAATTATCGTAAGATGATTATTTTGAGTAAATACATTTAAATATAAATCTGTTGAAGAATTTAGGGAGCTTTAAGCTCATTTACCTACAAAAAGGTGGGTTTACCTAAGATGGCGCTCTGTGCTCCTTATAATTCTCGTAATGTTTTGCTTCACTTTCGGTCGTTGTTGATCTCGGTTGTCTAGCAATATTTATAAAGGACTTTAAAACGGAGTATTACTCAAATGTTTGTCCATAACCCATTGTATGGTACAAACATGATATAATGATAATGTGTACATACAGAGTTTTCAATACATTGAGAGATGTTTATTTTCGGTTTATTTCTAACTGGGTCCTGATGCACATTATATATATGTATATATTATATATATATAATATATATTATATATATATATATATATATGTGTGTGTGTGTGTGTGTGTGTGTGTGTGTGTGTGTGTGTGTGTGTGTGGTGAGGGCGAGAGAAAGAATATCTTATTATTTTAGAGATTCTCCATTTAAAATTGGGCTAATGAAACAAAGACAAATGGACAAAAGAATAAAGGCGATCAAAGAGAAACTTTATTGAAATAAGCCAATTAATAAAAGATAATTACGAAAATATGCAGATGAGAACCGAGCAGAAATATGAAACGATAGATAATGAGTTTAAGTAAATCACTGAAATTGTGAAATAATCATACGAAAATTTTCTAATGAAAAGTAATGTAAAGTGAATGGACAGAGGTGATCGCGCAGAAGGTCATCAGCATCACAATTATTATCAACCTTTGCGCCACAGAGTTGAACCATCTCTCCGGGTTCTGCCATCACATAGGTCCTTGGTATCTGTCAAGCCTTCCACAAGCCTTGCCTCCTCTCTTCGTCCGTTTATAATTTATAGGATCCTTCACTCAAATCATGAATGACTTCGTTCATTCTCTGATGGCTGGTTGCTTCAGGTTAAGCTGGCTTATAACTGCCTTGGGAATTTTGCCTTAATGCGGTATACGTCAGAGTAGTAAAGTGTCAAGCAACAGAGGCCTGGTGTAGACCAATAGACTTCATACCGCCAACAGCGACGACCATTCATTGTTGTCCTCGCTTTTTTCTAGGGTCTTAACCACCTTGTACCGTATATTGCATTTAAGAAGTATATTTGTATATTGTTCCTGTACGACAGTTTTCCTTTCGAGTGTAAACTTCCAGTGAAATGTTACCAACACAAATTTTGTATCTTTGTATTTTCCTGTTCACCAAATCTGTTTCCATGAGTTTCACTTTTCTCAGAAAATCCCGCCAATGGCAATTCCTGCAACCTCTCGAATGCAGCAGCCTCATTCCGGATGATACTTATTTGTGGCTCCTGAGAGCCATTGCGCTTTGGTGGAAAATTGGAAAAGAAGTCTCGATAACCCCCGTGACAAACTAGCTAAGATGTCAACTCAGAACGAGGAAGCAATTTGACCCGTTTCCTTCATATTTGAAGCAATTGGTCAGTTTCCTCACTGGCGGTGATGGATAATCGAGGTTAAACCACAGAATTGCTCAAAATGTAAAGGGCTTCAGCAGCGAAGTCAGTGCAACAAAGGATAAGAACGGCTCGTAAACTCTTATTCTTTCTAAAGCTTATTTCAGCCTTTGAAGACTTCAACTTTCACTTGGGTTACATTGGTAATATTTCCACGCTTCTGCCTGTTCTTTGTTGATAAGACAATAACTGTTCTTTTGATCGAAGACTTCCATTTGCTGCTCACAAAAATCCCCTTTCGGGAAAAAATAGAAATCGATAAGGAAATAATTGTTTTTTTCTCCCTCGCTTAATGATAGCTAGGCTAGTTATTAGAACATTTTTCGCCTTGGTTTTTTATGTATATATATGTGCGTGTGTTATACTATATATATATATATATATATATGTATATATATATATATATATATATATATATATCATATATACATACATATATAATATAGTATATATGTTTATATATTATATACATACATTTACATACATATATATATATACATTGTATATATTATATATTGTGTATAACCGATTCATAAAAATATGGAAGAGTGAAACGACGAAGTGGTTGCTAGACCTTTTTACACACAGTCCTCACTCATCCTTCGTGGCATTTGCCTTTATTTATTACACATATATATATATATATATATATATATATATATATATATATATATATATATATATATACTAGTATACGTGGTTGTGATGTAATATCACACATTTTTTTATTCTAACTGAAAGGGGTGGCGCTAGATAGGGTGCAGCTATTGCGCTTTCTTAAAAAGTCTTAAGAGGTGAGATTGTTGGAGCTCTCCAGTCTTTCATAACCCCTTTCTGCAGTAGCCATATAAAACTGGTGAGTGGTAGGATATGAACAAACCACGCTCCCAGGAGAAGACTCCAACATGTGTGATTGCTCCCTAAACAAAGGTAGGCGACGTGATCGGTTCATCTTTATATAGAGTCGCACACGCACACACTCACACACAAATATATATATATATATATATATATATATATATATATATATATATATATATATATATATATATATATATATATATATATATATATATATATATATATATCATTCGAGCTACAAATGTCCTTTAATATCTAATTCGCTCTACCTCGGAATTGATATATTTTCATATATGTACCTAAGGGAATTTTTAGTTGATAATAATTTCCTCCCCTCATGGCATCGAACCACTGTCCAGTGGACGGGAACGAAATCAGGACGGACAGTGACGTTATCAAGTCGGCCAACAGAGAGGCTTTAAGTTTATACCGATTCTGACTTTACAAATCACCGTCGAACTCGGTGTTTTCGTAATTAGAATCGATATGAAACCCCCTCAACCCTGTTAGCTAATTCGAACGTTTGACCCAAGTAGCCTTGTTATGAATAATTATCACATCACCATGATTCATATAAATCATTCATAACAAGGCTACGTGGGTCAAATGTTCGAATTGGCTAACATGGTTGAGGTAGTTTCATATCTATTCTAATTACGAAAACACCGATTTCGACGGTGATTTGTAAAGTCAGAATCGAAATAAACTTATAGCCTCTCTGTTGGCCGACTTGATAACGTCACTGTCCGTCCTGATTTCGTTCCCGTCCACTGGACAGTGATTCGATCCCATGAGGGAATGAAATTATTATCAATTAAAAATTCCCCTTCCGTACATATATGAAAATCTATCAATTCCGAGGTAGAGTGAATTTAGATATTAAAGGACATTTGTAGCTCGAATGATTTATATGAATCACGGTGATGTGATGATTATTCTATATATATATATATATATATATATATATATATATTATAAATATATATATATCTATATATATACATCCTATATATGAGAGAGAGAGAGAGAGAGAGAGAGAGAGAGAGAGAGAGAGATAATGGTTACCGTCACATTCAAACTTTAACTTCTGAATGAATCTTGACTGAACACCCGGCATAGAACACTTTCAGCATTAGCGGCTTTGTACACCTTTACAGAAAAATCATCAATTCGCGTCGGTTATTCCTTCGCACGCGCGCGCGCACACACGCACACACACACACACCATTCATTTCTAACTAGGGAGTGTCCGGTGTTCTTCTATACCTTCTGTTCAGTGTGAGGCAGTCTTTTGCTCTGTTCACCTCTATTTTGGAATTTTCTGCCATGTTCCGTGTTTCCCGAATCACTTTTATTGCCATTGACGAATTTCGTTTGTAGTACAGCGATTCCCGTCTCGGTTTCCTCATCTTAGGTAGTCTAGCTTGTGCACGAAATATCTCGTCAAGCTTATTTCTTAACGTGAAAGATAAACGTTGGCAAAATTATTATACTCATTGTTTTATTATGGTTTTCTTTATTTGCTATGAATTTTCTATGTCCATTTTTAGTCATCTTTACGAGGATTATTATTATGTTAGAAAAAATGGGCCAAAAGTTTAGAATGGGACCAATAGCCCAATCCCATTCTCAACCGAGTTTTTGCTGAACTGCCCGAATTCGCCAGAAATACTCCTAATAGAGAAATGAGCGATCCCTAAGGAAAAAGGGGATCACTTGAAACAAGAAATAACAGCTCTGGCGCTGTGCACTTGGCAGTACTATTTGTTACCGATGCCATTACTTTCATTCCGCGACGTTTGTTTATAATCAAGACGCTTCGTCCTAACAATTAATGAATGTTCTCTGCGACCGACGAGTCTCGTTTTCTCGTCGCAGTTGTCAATAAAGTCAGTTTTACTTTAACTGTTGGTGCTAGTTTTAATGAGGTGTCGTTTAATTTAGTAAGTTTATGTTCATGTCATTCTCTGTTAGTTCGTTTTTATTGTTAATTTGAAATCGTGACACATTAGTAGGTTCGCCTTTTGTGAGTTTGTTTTATTACGTTGACTTTTAGTTAGCTCTCAGATTTAATTTCTAGTCAATTATTCTTTTAATAACTTCATTTTTATTAAGTTATCGTCATTAATAAGTTTACTTTCAATAAGTTCATATTCACTAAGTCAATTCTGAATACATTCATTTTCAGGAAACTAAGCTTCATAGTTTGATTTACAGTAAGATAATGTTTAATTAAGGAGTTTAGTTTAGCATGTTCATGCTTAGGTTTTTGTAAATTAATTTCAAGGAGTTCACTTCAACTATGATGAATTATTACAGCATTTTTTTATTAACTGTTTTTAGCAGAATAATTTTTTTTTTTCATTTTGACAGGGTCAATTAAATCATTTTCTTTTCTAGATTGGGTATGTTTAATAATTTTTTTCTTTTTCTTAATTTTTATTTAGATTTTTATATGTTTGATTTTAAGCAAGATAATTTCATGGCGTCATTGAGAGGATTTTCAAGACAATACAAAAAAAAAGAGAGAATATGAAAAAACACCATCATCATTCTTTCACTTGGCAACTTAATTTTCAAATCTTTTCAAAATAAGTTATAATTTTAACTTTTTCTTTTAATTCATTGTCAAAGACTATTGGGTAAAAATAGTTAATAATTTTATTTTTCTGGTGCTATGTAAAAATGTGTAAAATCCTTACTTAATTTCTTACATCAATTACTTTATCTATCTAAAGTACTATATATGTGTGTTATTTCTTGGAGCTAATTTCTGTAGAAATGATTAACAAAAGCATTATCATTATAGCGTACAAAGAAGGATCATGTTCTGAAAAATTTAAGACACTTTTTAAAAGGGTCGTCTTAGCAGTATTTTAGCAGTGTTTTTCTATCATAGTCATCCTATTCGACTGGTTGGTATTCATAGCGTGGGGTTCAGGGTTGCATCCTGCCCCCTTAGGAGTCCGTTACTTATCTCACTATGTGTGCTGTTTCTTGGAGCACACTTCTCTGCATGAGTCCTGGAGCTACTTCGGCATGTAGTTTTTCCAGGTTCCTTTTCAGGGATCTTGGGATCGTGCCTAGTGCCCTTATGATTATGGGTACAATTTGCACTGGCATATCCTGGATCCTTCTTATTTCTATTTTCAGGTCTTGATACTTATCAATCTTTTCTCCCTCTTTCTCTTCTACTCTGGTTTCCCATGGTATTACGACAACAATGAGTGATTCTTTCTTCTTGATTTTGTCAATCAACGTCACGTCTGGTCTATTGGCACTTATCACCATATCTGTTCTGATATAGTCCCAGAGGATCTTTGCTTGATCGTTTTCTATCATTCCTTCAGGTTGGTGATCGTACCACTTATTACTGCAAGGTAGCTGGTGTTTCTTGCACAGGCTCAAATGGAGGGCTTTTGCTAATGAATCGTCCCTGTTTTTGTACTGGTTCTGTGCAAGTGCCGGACATTCGCTAGCTATGTGGTTTAGGGTCTCGTTTTTCATATTACACTTCCTGCATACGCCTGGTCTTGTGCGACAGTTAGCATTCCTTCTGTTTTCTTTTTGAGTTCTCCCTTCTGTAGCCATTGCCATGTTTTATCGCTGGCCAGTTCTTTAGTCTGTCTCATGTACTGTCCGTGCATTGGTTTGTTGTGCCATTCCTCTGTTCTGTTTGTCATTCTCCTGTTTTTGTATATTTCTGCGTCTTCTACTTTTATCAGTCCTTCTTCCCATACACTCCTGAACCCCTCGTCTTCACTGGTTTTCAAATATTGCCCAGTGCTTGGTAGCCATCTCCCTCCTTCCTTTCGTGTTATGTATAGTCTGTCTGTATTTGCTCTTGTGTGTAATAGTTTGTGTATTGTCATGTGATTCCTAGTTTTCTGGTTTATTATTAAATAGTGTAGCTGCATCAGTGGAATTTATCTTGTACATTTTTTCCTCTATTCCTATAATTTCTACCTCTGTGGTAAACAAAGGGGAAGAATAAAACGCTAATTGTCACACTTTAGAGATGGCAAAAAGTACCCTGAAGTCGCCCGTTTAACATTCTTGTGCAATAGCGTAAATTTCATAAATTGTATACAAAAACAAGGCCCATAAAGAAAGCGTGGGTCAGGATTTGTGGGGTGACAGGTGTGTAAAGTAACGTCGTGTTATTCGTCAACGTTTCTACCCTGGCAAATATGTTAGTATTAACGCCTGCACCTCTCCAAGTACATCACATGCTACACTCAGGAGGGCGGCATAAAAAATATAGGTACAAATCTCACATCACCTCCTTCACTTGTGACACCTTTGCCAACAGCATCAAAATAGTTAATAATACCCCTGACTCACGATGCCTATGCTCCTCTGGGCGCTTCACATCCTCCAGGAGTTGCCTGACTTGAACACAACCCAAGAGACTTTCCATATATTAACCATACAACGCCCTGGTGCACATCAGTCATCCGGTAGAAAACCATCCCAGCCACCATTCAACCCGCCCTTCCGAATGGTTACAAAGCACGACCTTCAAGACCAAGTACCAAAAGTCATTGGAGCCACCTGCCTTTGACCAGTCACTGACACCATCTTCCC
Organism: Macrobrachium nipponense; assembly: GCF_015104395.2. Classification (NCBI taxonomy): domain Eukaryota; kingdom Metazoa; phylum Arthropoda; class Malacostraca; order Decapoda; family Palaemonidae; genus Macrobrachium; species Macrobrachium nipponense. The sequence goes on along the minus strand of NC_061092.1, from coordinate 48,482,768 downwards.
GCTTTCACGCACGAATAATTAATCAATCTAACTAGGTCTCCCAGCTACAGCTTATCCGCTCAAGTTTCCACCTCCGCCGTGGAAGCTTGATAAAACGGATGGAGAAAATAAATAGAGATAAATTCCGTTAATACAGACTTACTCTGTAACAAAACATAATTGGTAGACGCTCACTTATTTATACTGTCATCATTAAAAAATTCTCATATTAGCACGAGTCTTCAAATGGAGAAACAAATCCACAGTTATGTAAATGTACATATATTTGTATTTAAAAACAGCAAGGATAGCTTTCATTGCTGTTTATAAATTTAAATATATGTACATTTACATAAATGTGGATTTGTTTCTCCACTGTCATTATTACTATCCAAACGCCATTTGCTTTCCAAGCAAACTCCAGCCGTGTGAGGGAAATGAACTAAGAAGCAGAATGAACTGAAATGTAAAATTCAAATAAAAATGGCAGAGACATCAACTAAAGCTAAATAGCACAAATATGTAAATAATTACGGAAACCACCTCTAAATCAAAACGAAAATATATAAATTTGCAAATGACACTTCCGAAATTTACTTTTATAATAATTCTCCCTTTTAAAAGGTATCCGACTTCATATTACGCTTCATGCTTCCCCCAAGTTAATCCTCGAAGAAACAGCCATCAAAAAGGGAATAAGGGAGAGAGAGAGAGAGAGAGAGAGAGAGAGAGATTCTCAAATAACAGCGACAGCTGTCAGTTTATTTTACAGTTGTTGCCCTCCTGATTAAGGAAACAATTTTCTACCTCACATCATAATATTCTCTCTCCGGTCAAATACTTCCTGGATTTTTCCCGAAGACATATACGTACATGATATGCACATGAGGAAGCTGATTGCATAAATCATAGTACCAAAGTTAAGTCCATACGATCATTGTCGCTTGAAATATCTAGAAAAGAAAATGTCCATGTACACGACATACGTGTATTGATGATTCTTTATCCTTTGCACTTCCAAGGGTACATTTATTAATGAACGATTACCAAAAAAATTGGGAACAGTGAAATGAGTCTACAAATTACTTCGTGGAACGTCAATCCATTCCAAACTTTTTGCATTGATATAAAAAAAATTATTATACACTTCTTTTAAAACTTTATTTTCTTCAATAAAGTAGACAATGACAAATCCAACGTTCCATTGCAAGGTAATTCCAACAGCTGAACTCCAACACTGTAGCCACAGTCCTCAATATTAATGTTTCCGAAAATGACCAGACGATTGTCAACAGTGTCTAGAGTGAAAGTGATTACTTCGCCCCCGTAATACACCGAGCTAATTGCGTTAGGAACGCGTCGCGCCGGCTTACCGAATGAATCAATCGATAAAATAGCGTTAGGCACTGTGATAAAATTTGTACAAAAGGATTTGTTCGTTTTACTGGGCAGAGAATGCCGAAAAGTAAGAGAAGTCTTTACATTAATAAAAGTTTCATGATTTGAGTGAAGTGAAATTGAACTTTTGAAAAGACAAAATAATAAATGTATTTTTATTTCACAAAATAGTTTCAAAGTTTATGTGTCAAAAGAAAAATTAATTTATATGATATAGAGGGAAACATTTTCCATTTTAGATGATGGTTAAAAACATCAGGTGGAAGTAAGATATTAAAAATGTTATTTCACTTTTATTTGCATCTGAACCCGTGAACATATACATAATTTACTTTTTAAAAATTCCCTTCCTGAATTAGCTTCGGGTTCTTCTCTCTCTCTCTCTCTCTCTCTCTCTCTCTCTCTCTCTCTAACAGTTAATTCATCTGACTTATAAGTAACGTATCGATGTATAAAACTAGAACCTTTGAGAACAATATAGAAAGGGTAGGACTGTCAGTACACATGACATGTTACACTGGAGGTATTACTAAAGTCCGAGAGCAAAGGACCTTTGAACTAACCGAGAATGGCCAAAAGGGAGAGTGGCTGTTTCCAGGGTAAAAAAGTGTCCAGAATCCAAAAATGGGCGTCTTAAAAGTTCCTGGTGGGACATGTGCCTGTAAGACACCATTTACCAACATGACGGCCGTGACAGAGTTCCGACCAAATGTGACAACTTAAGGCGGAACTGTCATCGATTAATGATACCTTTCCTATTCTGTCATTATAGTAACAACATTTTATAACTTTTAAATGAATTATTAATGTTTTAAAAAATATACATTGGATTTTTTTTTCAATTCATGACCAAATGGGTGCAGTGCGAAAACGTGTACGTCATAACGTTTATTATTTTCATTTCAGAGTGATATGATGAATGCATGATGACAAAACTCCCAATGAAGCAATCCCAGGATCTTCCAAGCCTGTGAAACGCATTTGCATACTTCATATTACATCAGACACAAAAGACAGTGACGTTAAGGATTTTGATGAAAACACATGGAAGACTGCGAAAAGAGCGTCAAATGTGAGGAAAGAGAAATATAAGTCCTCTAAATATGCTTCTGTCAGCAAAACTTTGCAATCTCTAAATCATAGTGAGAAATATGGCTATCACAGGGAATCCTACAAGAGATTCACTTCAGTACCCAAAGTCCTTCCTGAAAAAGAAACATATGAAGAGAGGACAGATGATAATAAGCAGCCATTACTACGATCGAAAACATATACAATCTCTTCAACTACATCCAATACTGGAGGTTGTATATTCTGCAACCGGTCTCGGAAAAAACGTTAAGGCAAACATGAAAGTTTAGGGAGCTGTGAAACCTCTGATGCTCAGGAGAAAATTAAATATGCTGCAACTGTGCTTAAGGATGAAGTCTTGTTATTGAAAATAGGTAATTTAGATTTTATAGCAAAGGAAGTTAGATATAACCATAGCTGTCGAAAAGACTATTTGAATGAAGCGGAAAGACATGAAAAGAAGCACAAGGACAGTGAACATGATCAACCTCGTGACCTCCATGGGATAGCTTTCAAAAGACTGTCTGAACACATATCTTCATTTATCATCCAAAAAGCTTGTGCTGAATTACTGAGCTCTCTGAAGTCCCGTTACCTCCGGATATTGATGGACCTTGGTGAATGTGATTCTTCATACACATCACAAAAATTATGTGAGAAGATATTGACACAGTTCAGTGATAGATTAAGGACACATGGTTTGTCAAACAAGGGCACTGTGGTCTGCGCTAATCATATTTTGCGCTTTCTTCTACCAATGCTACCATTGTTGATGCTGCCTTACAACTTCGCTCTGTCATTCTACAGCAACAGGAAAAGACAAGACCCCTGTCTCAAGACATCACTGTTGATACCTTATGTGCTGGTGAGGCAGCTGCTCCTGAAGAGCTACTTCTATTCTTCCAGACACTCTACACTGGCAGCCACACCTCTATAATGAGTCCACGTGTTGAACGTTATGTGCAGTCATCTGCTGATGATTCAGTATTTGCAAATACGTGTGGAAGGGTAAAACCAGCAAAACACATATCCTTAGGACTTGGTATAAAGAGTATGACTAGAAGCAGGAAGGTCTTGGACATGCTCAACTATTTTGGTCACTGTATAAGCTATAATGTAGCTGAAGCTCTGGAGACAGATATGGCAACCACTGTGGAAAGAAGGCAAAGCTTAGCTCCAGACGGAATAGTTCAAGAGCCTGGTTTGTCCACAGGTACAGCATGGGACAATTATGATGAAAACACTGAAACTTTATCAGGGAAAGGGACTTTACATGATACCGTTGGCATTTGCTACCAAAATGTTCTTAAAGAAGATATGTCAACCACCAGTCCAGCAGATAAAGATACAACACAAGCAGACATGCCTCCAAAAAAACTTAAGCGGAAAAGAAAGTTTGACTCTGACATGGTTCCTCCTATTCCATATCCATAGAAACCTCGTATCTTAACCTTCAACTACTAAGTTAAAGAAGTTAATGAACCCAGTCACCTGATTCAGATAAGAAGAAGAGATATAGCATGGTCAATGTCATGTGAACTATTTGACGATACGCCAACGTGGTCCTGTTGGAATTCACGCATCACAGAAGATAAACTAACATTCCAGATTGTCAGATACATGGAGAACTTACATCTACCCCCAACACGACTGGACGTGGTTGCTGAAACGATGAGACGTTCACAGACTGTTAAAAAGGAGTGTGGCGATACATACACGCTAGTGACCTACGATCTGGCAATTGCAAAAGCTATGCAGATACAGGACCAAGAGTCTCCAAAATATGATGATCTGTTTATATGCTTTGGTGCTTTCACATTATGATGGCTTATTTTGCTTCACTTGGACATTTCATAGATGAATCTGGAGGACCCCATATTCTTGTGGACACAGAGGTCTTGGCACTTGGATCACTTCGAGGAAAACACTTCAACCGCTGCAAACGACTGCACCCACTGCTTGCTACAGCTTTCCAGGTATTGCATTTTCAAAGCTTTCTTAAAACCAATGGAGCAGTACCTGAAAACCCACAAAGAATGTTGCATACTTTGAACTCAGCTGCTGACATGGAGAATCTAGAAAGTACACCAACATATAGAACCCTAATGGATGAATATGAGCACTTCACAAACAAAACAAGATCTGGATGTCATGGAGCAACTGCAAGGTATTGGATTCTGTATATTGATCTGGTGCATATATTTCTTCAGTTTAGTAGGGCCTGTCGTACTAGTGACCTGGAACTTTTCACTTACAGTCTTAAAAAAATGTGTTACGTGTTCTTTGCAACAAATCGCCACAACTATGCACGTTACATGGTACGCTACTTACTAAACCTAATAAATATTTGAAGATTCACACCCAGGTTTGCGACAAGTACTTGAAAATGGTGGTCTCTCTATCAGGAGGTCAGCTAAATCCTTTTCAATAAACCCTGTGGATATGACCTTGGAGCAAACTGTAAATGCTGATGCAGCATCACGGCTGACAGGCATATCGGCTTTCTCACAGCCATTCTCTGCCCGTCAAAAATGGATGGTGACAAAAACTGTAAGAAGTGCAGTTGTTGGTGATCTACTGGAAAAATTAGGTGTAACAAAAACTAAAGACACATCTCAGGAGCTGAAACCCTATCGTATCAAACGAGATAACAATGACCTTCAAAAACTAGTAAGAAGAATAGAAGACACACTGAATCCGTTTAGAGAAGCTCTGAGTGATGAAAACTTGTACTGTATAAGCACTGGGAAAGCAGCACCAGACAATGTAAAAGGAGAACTCATTCACTGTATGGACAAAGGGAAAGAGTGGTGTGATAAGTTTACCAGCGAGTGCTTTGCAGATCCCAACAGGTTTGAAAAACTAATTCCTAGACATAAAGTAAAAAATTTTACTTCTGTGGCGATGAAGATAAAAGTATCAACTAAGGAAGTTCAAGGGACAAGCGATATATTTGGTAGACTGTTGTTCTTAGCTTTAAATGAAAAGTTAGATCTTCGTAAAATTTTGAAATTTCCTTTAACACCAGTACCAATGTCACTTGCACATATTGATGGAACTGTTATGAAAAGCAACAAATCCAAATTGATGCATATACTAGAGGGAAAAGTTACACGTGTTGCACCTACATCTGTGGATGCTTGTGTGGTGGATGGAATGTTCATAATACAGTCATTAGAGATTATAGCACCCACCTATGGTGCAATTGCAAAGGATATCATGGTAAATCTCTGTAGAAGTGCAAAGCGTGAGGATTTTGTGTGTGACACCTATGAAAAACCTTCAATCAAGGACATAGAACGTGGAAGGCGTGGAAACCTTGGAGGTGAAATCAGCATCATTGTACAGGGCCCTGAACGACATCGCCCAAAGGACTTTCAACAACCATTGAGAAATAACAACTTTAAGAAGTCATTACTGCACTTTCTGGTGAAGGAATGGGAAGATGATATATGCCTCTGTCTTGCACGGTCATGAAATATATTTTGGACTGGAAAAAGAGTGCCACCTTTACAAAGAGGTTGATGGTCATGTAATGTGTGAAAAAGTTGGGGATCTTGAGTGTTGTCATGAGGAGGCCGACTCGTGCATTATGTTTCATCTTCAGAATATTGAAAGAACATATGCTGGTGCCAATGTAATTGTGAGATGTAATGACAGATATTCTTGTGATCCTGCTTTATCATGTCCCATAACACAGAGCTACATATATGGATGGATGTAGGGCAGAGTGGCAAAATACTAAAAGATTTATTGATGTCACTAATCTTGCTTCAAATCTTGGAAGAAACCTCCGTATGGCTCTTCCTGGGCTGCACGCATCCACAGGTTGTGATTTCACAGCATCATTTCTGAGGAAAGGAAAGATTAAACCATATGCCTTAGTTGAATCCTTCAAGGAATTCCAAGACACGTTTGTCAAACTGTGAACAGAATCACGGGACAGTGTTGAAGCCATCTCAAAATAGTTGGAGAAATTTGTTTGTGTTCTCTATGGAAAACCAAAATTAGATTCAATAGAGGAAGTGCGGTACTTAATTTTCAATGATAAATGTAAGCCAAAAGATGACAAACAACCACTACAGTATATCAAAGGATTTAATGCTGGTGGACTTCCTCCTTGCCAATCAGTACTGAAACAGAAAATTCTTCGTTCAAACTATATTGCGTTAATATGGAAAAATGCTAACAAACCCGTCCCAACAATGCTCAAACCTGAAGATAGTGGATGGCGAATTCAAAATGGTAAATACACTTTACTTTGGTTTAAAGGAGGCGCAGATACCAAAAGAAATCTGTTGTCGGATTGATGAAGAAAAGACATTGGATCCAAGGAAAGAAGAAAGTGAAATTGAGGAACTTTCTTCTGGTGACTCGGAATATGACAATGACTGAGTTATGTTCTTTTGGTTAACAGTATACTTACTCTTTTCACATTTATAAATTCTCTTTAATTCAATCAGTAGGTTATTCATCATGTTAGTTAACTCTTCTCATGTACCAGTTAAGTTCCATTAAATTATCTTTTACCTCAGACGACTTTAATTGACCTCATGAGGACATCTGAGCTTTAAGGGCTGATTTTGGACATAGATAATTCATCTAAAAGTATAAAATGTTGTTACTATAATGACAGAATAGGAAAGGTATCATTAATTGATGACAGTTCCGCCTTAAGTTCTCACATTTGGTTGGAACTCTGTCACGGCCGTCATGATGGTAAATGGTGTCTTACCGTGGCCACCGAGAGACAGGCACATGTCCTACCAGGGACTTGTAAGGCGCCCATCTTTGGATTCTGCACACTTTTTTGCCCTAGAAACAACCACTCTCGCTTTTGGCCATTCTCGGTTAGTTCAAAGGGCCATAGCTCTTGTACTATATGGGGTTGCAGCGTCGCTTTGGCCCCTAGCTACACCCGTTTTACTCTACCTCCATACCCATCTCCTTTCCTCAGTCTTGTTTTTCAACCTTTCCAACAATGACTTCTTTAGATTTTGTACCGCATCTCCATAACTTTCTAGTTCTCTTTATCTTGCTGTCCAACCACTCTAACCCTCATTTTCGGTCGGAAATGCCAGTGTTGGGTTTGACAGCCTCAATTTCACAAAATCTTCGATCATTACACAATCAGCTCGAGTTGATTAAGCTTTGGGAAAAACTGCTCAAAGGTTCTAAAAGTCAGCCACTCATTTATAGCTAGTTAATAGCCTCGTGTCCTGCACTGCCAGTTGCAATAGTTTCTTAAAGTCAGATTTATTAAAATTATAAAAAAAAAAACACAAAGAAGGGCTTCCCATCAGACCTATACTAGCTTCATATGATACCCCGAATTACAGGTTAGCTGAGTTCCTTGTTCCCTTGCTTTCCCCACTGACAGAAAATGAATATAACATCAAAAATTCCTTCAACTTCAAAGAGGCCATACTTAGCCAGAACTCAGACCTCTTTATGGTCAGTTATGACGTTGAGTCTCTGTTTACCAATGTACCTGTGCATGAGACTGAAATTATTATTAAGAAACTCTTTCCTGAAACTGACTCCCTTTTTTATGATTTTAATAAATCTGACTTTAAGAAACTATTGCAACTGGCAGTGCAGGACACTACCTTTATTTTTAACAATAATTGTTACACTCAAATAGATGATATGGCTATTGGTTCTCCATTAGGGCCCATATTTGCAGGCATTTTTATGTGCTCCCTGGAGGAGCATTTTTTAGACACCTATCCTTTGAGTTACCATCCGCTATTCTACAA
>NC_061092.1:48467061-48469561 GCF_015104395.2 Macrobrachium nipponense | reverse complement strand
CAACTGCTGTGGAAGTTGCAATGACACTTCCACAGATTAATAATAATAATAATAATAATATATTGGAAGGAGACCCTCTTTCAAACAAGTCTTATTGAAAGATATTGCTGCATCAGCTGGATTTAACAGAAAGAGAAACCCTCATTAAATACGACGCAGGAAGTGCTCTACCTCCCCACCAACTAAGGAGACCTATGTGTATGAATAATAGTACAAGTAATACCAGACCGAGCGACACCCCCAATTAAAGAATACCAGATGAGACAAGCAGCCCAGCAACCAATGACAACGCGAGCCGTCGTGACAGAACGCCTAGGGAAGTCATGCCCCAGCTCGACGGTCTGCTTGGCTGCAACAGCGCGACCTTCAACGACGAGAAGTGTCTTGAAGAAAACTTCCTTCAACCAATATCAAGAAAGTATTGCGCAACCAACCAATGAAAACTCAGTTAGCGGTTGACCCCCTGCTAACCCGCCACTATATATTGAGTAGATCTTGACATCACCCTTCAACAACCTAAACTTCCTTCCGGGGGACCCCTCTGGGGTCTAAATCGGTTGCAACCGAACCCTCACTCTATCCTATCCCACCCTATCCATCCATCCAGCACCTACTCCTACGGGCCGAACAAGGGAAAGGCCCGTGCCAACAAGAAGTGTTGGCTTAATACAACAACAAACAGCACCTACAGTCAGCTCCGACCCACTGCCGTGATCATGCTCGGATGATACCGAGAGAAACGTTGGCCACTAATTCGTCATATTTTGACCTATTTGTTCATCAATTTATTGTGACAAATAAATTTGTAAGCAATATCCCTGAAATTGACTCCTGATGAGTAATATCGGCGCAATGCTCGCCAGTTGTATTAGAAGAGAGAAAGCAATTATTAGAAAAATAGAGAAGACTATTTACAAGTTAAATGCAGCTGATGCAGCAATATCTTTCAATAATAATAATAAAATTATTGAAAATGATAATGCAATCAAAGGGACGATGACAAATCCTGCTCGCCATCATTGATATCACCGAAGCCTAGGACGGGTAGTAATATCAGTTTGTGAACATGTCATCGGTAAGTGGGCAGAGCCAAAGGGAAGAGACGTTTTCCCCATATGTAAACTTCTCTTCACTGTGTGTGGAACCTCATGACATCATAGTTTAACGTCATTATTATGTTCAAACCCTTTACCTACGATTTCAATGGCTCTGGCATAGGAAACTCACTTTTACTCTAAGTACCAGAACTATTGAACTTAGGGACTAGATAATACTTGCAAAAAATAGGTAAGGTTATTAATATATACTTGTCAACTTTCACCTTTGTCCGGCACTTTGTAAAAAATAAAAGAATAAATAAAAAAAGGTGTTGCTGAAGAAAAAAAAACGCGAATCGTCGGCCCTGAATCTCTTAGTAGGTGTCAGATGATTGTTGTGGGTAGCAGCTAGAGTAGAGAGAGAGAGAGAGAGAGAGAGAGAGAAAACCAAACAAGGTAATCCTCAGCCTTTACGATTATGTCATTCATAAAATATTCTTTCATCTTTTGTTTTTCAACAACTGTGTTCTCTTCGTTCTATCTAGGATTATGCTTTCTCTCTCTCTCTCTCTCTCTCTCTCTCTCTCTCTCTCTCTCTCTCTCTCTCTCTCCTCGTTCAGTAATCAATACCGAATCCCTCTGCTAATGCTGTCACCTTCCTAATTTGAGGATAACAGCATTATAACGAGGCCGAACTTGGTATTGGAATTCCGTTAACCAAATGGATAAGTGCTCGTTGGCATTCTTCCCTCAATTTCAGCATACAGCACGTTCTACCTATTTGTTTATTTGTCTCCCTTTATGTGTCCTGAATCTCATTTAGAGCAGTTCATATTTATTTATTCAATAATTCATTGATATATTTTATTTATCTTAGAATTATGTTAAACGTTTCTTCACAAATTCATCATAAAAAATCAGTGTTCATCTATCCTCAATTGTAGTGAGCGATACATTTATATATGTATCTACATTTTACAAATGTTCTGATGACGGCTTTTTCATATTAATTATCTTAAAATACTAAAATCTAACTTCAGTTGTAACGTGCATATTCCTGAATCCCATTATATAGCGATCCTATGACATTTTATTTCTGATTTTTGGAGAGAAAAAATGTCAGTTTTAGAGAATTTTATTTTTTATTACATTTTTTAAATGAACCATTTTTAACCAGGTTTTTCCTGGAAATGTAATTTCAGTTGTAATTCATACAGAATAAACTGTTTTTCAGAGAAAAAAAATGCTAGTCTTTTATACATTTTCAGTGTAAATCTTACTTCATATTGTAAGTATTAAGTGAATTTTCCTTAACAAGATAATTACCTAATCACTAACTTCGAAATCACATTCGATATTATTTCCGAGGGAGGAATAATTTCTTAATAAACGTCATTTGTCATTTGTATCATAATGTTTGCGAAAATAGAAAAAAAGTCACGCTGATGTGGCAAAAAATTGAT
>NC_061092.1:48457061-48459561 GCF_015104395.2 Macrobrachium nipponense | reverse complement strand
TTTTCCGGGAAATTTTAGAGTGTGTTAAATTGTTCTTGTCGTTTCAATAAAAAAAGAAACAGAAAAATTCAAACGAGTAACAAAAGAAGTAAAGTTTCATTTACAAGAACGGCATGAAAAAATAAGAGTTAAATTGTAATTTAGAACTGAGGTAATAACCCCTTGTATTAAAACCAGATGGGAAGATAATTAACTCATGATTGCAATGTACATAGATTGCATTCAATACTGCCCAGGTCAGATTTCCAATCGATTTCTGCCTATGGGCAGACAATTTAGTTAAATAAGCAGCCTATATTTCATGATCGGTACTTTGAGATAGGAATATGTTTTTCAATTGAAGCAGAGGTAACAGAGCTTTATTTTCATATGAAATGTTTTGAGTATGCCGTAGGGAGTTCGAAATTCAAGTACTTTTTCTATTCAAAACAATATCCCAATTTAAACCGTATCTTCTTTCGCAGTGCATTTTTCTCATAACCGAACCTACAGTGATCGGAATTCCAACTGCAGCTCCATTCTAAAGGCGACCCACTACGAAATATTCAAATGGCGCGGCCTCTGAATTATGGACTACGAAATCATTCTAGAAACGGAGCAGAGAAAATTCCTGCTTATGCTCCGTCTACAAAGACTTCAGAAGAAGGGAATCTTCCCTCATACGGCATTCATGACTTCGCTAAGTAAGAAATGATGTAGTACAACAGAAGTAGCAAAGGGGCGCATCGTTGGAGAATTATTCTCCTGGCTGATAACGGACCGAGTTACATTGCTTCTTGTAATGTCGACAACAAAAGGAGTAATATTACACTGACGTCGTTTTATTGCTAGCAACATTTGCTAAATGATTAAATTGACGTTGGAACTTTCCTTTCTCTTTTTTAGTAGTAAATGGAATAATGTTTCTTCCTTCACTGCCAATAACGAAAAAAATAACATTTTATCGATGACGGGAACGAATAATGTATTTTCGCTGCTAGTGATACTACAAGGCGCAACTTTCCTTTCTGTTGACAAGAAAAGGTGTCACTTTCTTGTTCGCTGATAACCTAAAGAAGTTGTACCCTGATGACTTTCTTGATTGTTGATTACCTACAGAGGAATCTCGATCTAAAAGAAAAGGAGACATTTTCTTATCTCTTGCGATGAAAACCAAAATAATAATACCTTAATTCATTTATGGTATAAAACGATTAGTCAATATTTCTCTTTCGTTGATAACCAAAGGAGTCATGTCAGTTATATTGTTGATGATAACAAAAAGGGTAACATTTCTTTCACGCTCGTTTGACACCAAAAGAGGAATGTCTTAATTCACCATTAATAATATTTTCTTTTACTTTTTGTTTATAACTAAAGATATATTGTCTCTATTTACTGTCGATAACAAAAGAAGTCGTGGTTCTTTAATTTCTGTGATAAGGTAATACTGTGCTCCTTTATTAGTGAAAACAAAGGAATGATTTATGTCTTGTTCATTTTGAACCAGTAGGCTGTCTCTAAATTGATTGTTGATAAAAAAAAAAAATGAACGAATGTTTCTACCATGCTTGATGACAACTGAAGGAGAGATGCATTTAATATTTTGTTTAAAATAGACGAAGAAATGTTTCCAGCTTCGTTTACTGGTAACTAAAGGAGCAATTTCTTTCCGTTGACAGTCGATGAAGAATGTGTAATTTGTTGTTCAAATGAAAGTAACCTCTTTCTTCTTTTCTTCGCTGATGGTCAAGGAAGTGATGCATCTCGGGGAAATATGAAACTTTTCTGTTTTTTTTTCAATAGAAAATTATCTAAAATAGGACAAAATTAACTTGAATAATTCTTTTCTATATAAAAGTAAATAAATGCAAATTTACTTAAAGAGCCCGGATGACAAATGTCACCCTAAAACATCATTCAGAAGTAGAAAATATACATTTTTAGATTAGGAAAATAAAATCTATATTATTATTATTATTATTATTATTATTATTATTATTATTATTATTATTATTATTATTATTATTATTATTATTATTATTATTATTATTATTTTGGTTTGATTCCCTTAATCCAAGCCAGTGCAGAAAGTTAATTTCCTAAGCAAACTTCCACAAAATGGGATCATGTTACTTCAGATATGTAAAATAATAAGTCAGATTTAACGAATGAGCACATTAGTAAGCATGCAGAGAGGTCAGGAACAATTATTATTGAGTAATCGGTTAGAAAATTACGATAGTTTGCATCACTTCGCCTCATATCAAAATAAAATTTCGAAAATATTTATGAAATGAACACCAACAGTGTTTAAGCAGCTTTCACATCTGCTGCAAAAAATGCCATAATCAAAATATATCGTGTCGTGTTTTCCTGGGATTTTAATATTTTGTGATTTACGTATCCAGTTGATCTGTAACTAAGCAATATTTTATACAGGGAGATTATTGTGATAGATTCTCTATCCATATTTCTCTTTAGCGATATATATATATATATATATATATATATATAATAT
>NC_061092.1:48452061-48454561 GCF_015104395.2 Macrobrachium nipponense | reverse complement strand
TCTCCAGCCCGAGCAGAATCCAAGTTACCTTTAAAGGAGATAAAAAGAGAGAGAAAAAGTGATTAAGCGTCATTGTTCCAGCAGAAACAAAGTTATCGTTACATGACTTGTAAAGAGAGAAGAGGACGCTTCTGAATGTTCTTCTTTGCCATTGTAAGGGACATGAGGAATTGCCATTCGAACGTTGTCGTGACGCTGGCTACAGCATCAGAAGGGCTGTCTAAAAATCGGAATTGTAGCTAAGGCCGGAAACCAGTGACAACAGTTGTTTTAGATAGGCAATAATAGCACCAGGAAAAGGAAGGTATTGCTGGGTGTAATATCTGAGCGTAGTCATGATTAAGATATTTTGTAAGGAAGGTACTGAGTGAGGTGGTGACTAACTAATTAGTTTATTACTGATTTGTGTACGGAATATTCACTAAGGTGATTGGCTGCTGCGAGCCGCACTGTAGTTACCAATCTGTCACAAATCGAAACAGGAATTAAGTTTGGCCGTCTCTGTTTGTTCACAGACGGAAACATACATACAATTTGATACAGAAGATTGAGTTGAAGATTACAAGTACATGATCGGAGAGCTGGCACAGCCATCCATAAAGTGGCGATAAGAAATGGAATGTGAGAATGAGAAGAGCTGTGCTTTCTCCGAGTACGTGTTCGTCTCGTCAGGTGAGTGAGTCATGGAGGAGAAGGTGCATCTTGGTTATTGGTCCGCTGTCGGGCACGCGCGTGGCCGGTGCAATATGAGGGATATCATTGGATTAATACTCTTATAATCCACCCTTAAAAGCATCTGAATGTACTATTGATTGAATTTATAGTGTATGGAATGGAACTTTCTAGCCTTATAGTTGAATCGCTGGAATTTCGGCATATAGTTTCTATCATCTTATATTTATGAATGTATGTATGTATGTAGGATGTATATGTGTATGTTTTGATCCGAATATCCGGCCGTGCTAACTTCCTCAATGTCAGTTGTAGAGAAAATTGAAAGCATTATTCTGACAGAACTTTTCACGAGGATTCTAAATATGCTGTTACTTTACTTCTTCTACGATGAAAAATAACGATGATGTTGGAGTTCTAAAAATGCCGGCTTACGGTTGCCCGCAGCCAGGCGCTAGCTGCCAGAGACGGCTAGCATTGTTTATTTCTTTTTCCATACTGCACTGGTCTGCTTTCCTTGTAGGAGCTCTTAGGCATGTAGCATTCTGCTTTGCGTTTGCCAACCAATGTAAAAGCTTGATTAATAATAGTCACCTTAGCCACTTTTCTGCTCAAGCTCTATTAAAAGTTTGCTAAACATTTCAGTTTAGTCTCACTGAAAATTATGATATTGTAAGGATAAGAGTGATATATCTATTCTTCCCCTCTTTTTGTTTTCTTCCATAAATACACATGTACACACATAGATATATATATATATATATATATATATATATATATATATATATATATATATATATATATATATATATATATGCGTAAGTTTGTCAGAAATGTATCAGATGTCTGAAAATGGGATTTGTGGCTGTGGATATCATTTTATTTACATTTGCAGATCTAGATGTGGATGCATATATCAATCTTTTAACTTTGCGAATGCAGATGCAGATGATATTTGATGACCATACGCTCGCGGACGCGGATGGGGACACTTTGTAAATCTAAATACTTTAGATATATTTAATTGTTAAAGACGATTTGCGGCCAAATAATTCAAAATTATGCATTACCACATCATATTTGATGTACTAATTAAAAATAGAAACATAAGTGATGTCCATGTATGCGTGTTTAATTTTATATGAACGCACAAACAGTAACAGCGATACATGAACGTTTTAGTTGTCTTAGCACAAGGTCATTTCATGCTCATTGTATGATAAGGGTAGCAACACTCAAAGCCATTCTTTGCATTAGAGAGTGAGAGTGTTTCCTAAAAAATGCAATACCCTCCCTTTATGATTACAACTGCTGAAAATGACATGAAATAACATAAACAAATTTTCTGTAAAACCAATATGCTATAGCAGAGTTGCTTATAAAGTATATACTGTATGAAATGTGTAATTGTGTATCATGTATTATGTAAAATAAAACGAAAAAGTCAAATTTAGCTAAAACAAAACAAAAATCTGCTTTTAGCTACAATGTATGAGTATGAACTATTGAACACTGAACAGGGGTGATATCCTCATATCCGCTTTCTCAAACTGCGGATGCGGATGCGAAAGCAGATGTTGCTCACAATGCTAAAGCAGATGCGAATGTGGATGAGTATGTTAAGAAATTGTCAGTGCTGATGCAGATTTTAGAAAATGTGGATAATCCGCGGATGCGGATATCTGATACATCTCTAATGTATGTATATGTATATATAATATATATATATTAATATATATATATATAGTATATATATATATATATTTATATATACATATATCATACATTAGAGATGTATGTATATGTATATATATATGTGTGTGTGTGT
>NC_061092.1:48417061-48449561 GCF_015104395.2 Macrobrachium nipponense | reverse complement strand
CCTATTTCCTAATAATAATAACAATGTTAAAATGTGGAATCCATTACATATTCTCTCAAAAAGACCAGGCTATATTTAGACTGTTTAAATAATGATAATTATAAAAATCAAATTAGGCTAAAATTTTGATGTCCTCATAAATCTTTTCTCTTTTAATGGCCGTGAAGTAACGAGTCTCTGTGGATGCTCATTGTTTTACAATGAACATTACGACGCTTAATTAGCATAAATCTCATTTTTTGCTGCCATTATATTTAGCAATTGAACAGTTAATAGTCCGCAAAGAAAGTTACCTCATTATGGTGAGATATTTTATATCTAATGAAATGAAAGTGACCTTGATTCTTAAACGTACATACGCAAATATACACACATATATATACGTATATGTATACTATATATATATATATTATATAGTATATATATATATATATATATATATATATATATATATATGTGTGTGTATGTATGTATATGTATATGTGTGTCTGTACTGGCTGACCAAACTGATGCTGCCCGGGATAATTCTGAATGACAACCGATAAAATCTCTCTCTCTCTCTCTCTCTCTCTCTCTCTCTCTCTCTCTCTCTCTCTCTCTCTGTAACCCCCTTCCCAACCCCCAACCCCCAACCCCTTTGCTGCCTCTGATGTCTTACCTCCACCATATTCTTTACCACATAGTAAGTCATAGGTATGATAAAATTCATGAAGTTCAATTAGTTACTAAGTCTACGAGCTGAACCAGCCCCGATTCAGGAAAGCCCTTCCTTTCACACCCCCAATCTGGTGCCCTTTGGTGCCCTTTGGTGCCCTTTGGTGCTAGTGATATCTGACCCACAAAGTGCTGATTCCTAGACAGTAAGTCAGATGCATACCAAGTTTGGTTGAAATTGCTCCATGCATTTCAGAGTTATGCTGGAACATTTACACACACACATACACACATACATCCATTCTAGATATAGATATATATATATATATATATATATATATCTATATATATATATATATATATATATATATATCTATATATATATATATATATATATATATATATATATATATATATATATATATAGGTAAGGGAATGTTTCTCACAAGTAACATGTTTATCTTTCCAACGTTTCACATCAAATGATTCGTTTCCATTGCTGGAAAAGTACACATTGACCGTAAATACTTAAAAAAGCACTTATATGCCAGAAAAAAATCTAAATTTACAAATACCATAGATAAAAAACAAACGGAAAACTTGAAAGAAACACCAACCAAGGTAAGAGCAACAAAGGGACTGCAAATGAAAAGAAGAAATGAACGTATGAAAGACACCTAAAGCGAACATGGAATATCAATAAAAAGGTAATTAGGTTATACACAGGTGGGTGGATGAAGATTGGGTATTTAGCCCTGGTACATTTGCTTTCATAAAAAGAGGCTTAAGAATTATTTTGAGGTGAAATTACTAGAACCACACGCCTGTTTTATTGACTCCAGCAGATTCTGATACCTAACTCGAAACTACACAATGGGAGTTGTCGGCAGGACCATTTCCATACCATGACACTCTTTGTGGAAACGCACGTGCACACACACACACACACATATATATATACATATATATATATATATATGTATATATATATATAATATA
The DNA here is from genome assembly GCF_015104395.2 of Macrobrachium nipponense. Taxonomy (NCBI): domain Eukaryota; kingdom Metazoa; phylum Arthropoda; class Malacostraca; order Decapoda; family Palaemonidae; genus Macrobrachium; species Macrobrachium nipponense. The sequence continues at coordinate 48,447,908 of NC_061092.1, read as the reverse complement.
TATATATTATATATTATAATATATATAATATATACATATATATATATATATATATATATATATATATATATATATAATATATTTATATATATATATATATATAAGAAAGTTGTTTCTGGTCAATTCGGGGACGGGTGACAGCCAAGAAATCCCAGACACTGTTAAACATTGACCCCTTCAACATTCCTTGTATAGAGCATTAGCGAAGTAATTTCATACAGAACTCTCTGATAGCCGGAGGGGTTGCACCTCCTTGCCCCCCCCCCCCCCCCGGCCCTTCAAGTGGAAATTGCATGTTTTAATACCTATTCTAATGACCGGTGCATGTGATAAATTAATTCATGGGATTTACTAATTACTGAAGCGGACAATGTCATTAAAATCTCATCGAAAACACAAATTATGTGAACATGTGAATGTGTTTGACTTGATGCGTTTGTGTTTGATTTTAAAGCCCTTATATTCTGAAAGCCCTTTCCAATGCATCGAAGTGTTTAGCAAAGAATCTTTGTTTTCGATGAGACTCCCTCACAAAGTTCACGAACTACAGAGGGTCATTCAGAGCCTCCGAGAATAAGAAACGAATCCCAAAGGAAGCAATCTATATATATATATATATATATATATATATATATATATATATATATATATATATATATAATATATATATATATATATATATCATCTATATATATACAATACAGGACTAATGACGCTACACTTCGTTATCTATAGTCCTATCAAGTTCTAAAGACTAAAAAAAAAAATATGCAATATTAATGTTAAGTACTGGGGCCATAATTATTTTCATATCTAAACGAATCTCTTGTTAGCTGTTCAGTCCGATTCTGTTGCTTACCGCTACAACCGCATCGGCATTAGACATTATTAGTGATAACCTACCCAGATGATCCAGACTTTAATTGATTTTCCATCCCTCCCTGAGTTCTTGGAATGGAAGCGAAGAGCACAAAAGGAGCAGACAGAACACCGATGACTCAACGCAGCCTCCCTCCCCCGCCCCCGCCCCGTGTAATAAGGAAATTCGAGCCCCAATCGGCAGAGGAGTCCTACAGGGTTTCTCCTTTTGCAGTTCTTCCTTTTCAGAAAAGAGGAAGAAGAAGAAGAAACCAAATAGTTCGTCTGGGAAGGAAAGTTTCTCTTTGGAGTTTCTGAAGAGTTAAAGGAGAAAAAGGAATTGTCGATCGGGGCGTAAAATTTATGAAGGAGAGAAAAACCTTGGAATTTTGTGCTCTTTGACCGGATTTCTTTCTCTCTTTTTCTGAAAGACAGGCAATCATTGAAAGGCAATTTTTTGCAAAGTCCCGAATTACGATAAAATAAACAAAAGAAAATTCGTGAGCGAAGTTCAAGATGAAGATTTTTTTCTTATATTTTATGCATTCATTTGCACAAGCTTGAACTTGCTAAAAAAAAAAATGTCGTTTTCTTTTTCTTTGCCTTCATGACCTTTATCATTTTCGTTTTTCTCATCAGCACTGCCACTGCTAATAATACTTCTACGAAATTTAATCTTCCTTTATGATAATTATTGTTTATTGCTGTCATCGCTCCTTTCGCCACATTCAGTATAAAGTATATACCTCTAATGTCATTCTCATCATTATTCCTACCAGATTTAGTGTAGTTCAGGTGGGACAGGAAACATACTCCTTTATTACTCATACTCCTTTATTACTCACCATCATTAGCATAAACATTTTTATTGTTAGCAACGTTTCTACTTTCATTACTATTAATATAACTCAGATTGATTCCTTATCTAGCGAAAGGTTCAGGAAAACCGAATGGAAGGAGTAGTCTCTAAGTTTATCGGAGAATAAAAAGCCTTTTAGTGACCAAATTTCCAGTTTGTCAGCTAAGCTAAAGATTAATCGAATAAAAAGAAGTCTTATTAAGAGTATTCCAAGTTCTTCAGATTAAGGGAACAAAAAAGGATTATGGAACTAAGTATTTCAAGTTTGTCAGTGAAGCTTAGTTGTTAGATGAAAAGAATTTTACTTACATCATTTTTAGATTTCATTTGTGGCGTTTTAAGTTTATTAGTGAGGGTCAAGATTATTAAAATCAAAAGAATCTTAATAATGTATTTTAGGCTTTTCAGTGAAACTAAGGAGTAGCAAAATAAAATTATTGTGTTGAAATTATTATATATTTGTTGATAATCCGAATTGTCACTAATATCCAAAGTTTTAGTCATTTCAAAAGTGTTGTTGACTACTTTATATTTGTCAGTGAAGCTAAAAGTTGGTAAGATGAAAATTGCTTTATTAACGGACTTTTATGTTCACCAGTGAAGCTAAAGTCAATGAAGACTACAAGGATTTTGGTAATGATATCTAAAGATTATCAGTGAAGCCAAAGATTAGTAATAATTACAAAGGTGTTTTAGTTACGGCATTTTAAGTTTGCCAGTGAAACTGAAGAATAGTAAAGCAAAAAGTCTTTAGGAAACAGTATTTCAAGTTTGTCAATGAAGCTAATGATTAGTAAGATAAAAAAGATTTTAGCAGTTTAGCGGTGCTATTTAGCATTTGTCTGTGAAACTAAAGTTAAAAAAGAATTTAATAATGGTATATTAGTCATATTTTGTCCTTGAATACCAAAATCAGTAAGATGAGACGGATTTTAATAATGGTACTTTATATTTATCTATGAAGCTAAATATTGATGATAACAAATATTTTAACAATGATATTTTAAATTTGCGTGAGAAGGTTTATCAATTAAGATAAAGATTAATGAAATAAAATGGATTTTATTTACTGTGTTTTATGTTTACCAGTGAAACAAAAAATGAGTCAGATAAAACAATTTCAGCAATAGTATTTTAAGATTATGAAGGAAGCCCAAGACTAGTAAGCTCGAAAGGATTCTATCAATAGTATTTCAAATTTGGTGGTGAACCTAAAGTTAGTATGGTAAATGAATTTAAGTAACAATATATTACGATTGTCAATGAATCTAAATGTTAGTGAGATGGAAGGGAATTCAGTTATGGTATTTGAAACTTGCCCAAAAAAAGCTTAATATTAGGAAGATAAATCGATTTTAGTAAAAGAATTTTAAGTTTGTTAATACCAATAAAGATGAATAGGACGAGAAGTATTTCAGTAAAGGATTTATTGTAGTTGTCTGCGATGCGAAATATAAGTAAGATGAAAAGGATTCTAGTAACATTATTTAAAGCTGCTAGTTGTTTGGGAAGCTAAAGATTAGAAAGATGAAAAGGATTTAAGTAATGTCAGATGAAAAGGATTTAATTAATGGCATTCTAACTTTGTCAATAAAGCCAAAGATAAATGTTTTTTAAAAGGATTTGGGTAGTTTGCGGTTGTCTCATTGAAGGCTAGAATTACTAAACCCAAAATTATTTTGTTAATGCTCTTATAAGATTACTAGAATTGAAAGGATTTTAGCTACAATACTTTTCAAGTCGGCGAAGCGAAAGATCATAAAGATAAAAAAATGTTTTATACCAGCATTTTAAGTCATTCAGCGAACATAGAAATTAGAAAGATAAAACGGAAATATGTTTGCCAAGGTTAATAACATCACAGGGGGTAGGTTAATAGTTTCAGTCTGCCTGAACTCAAGGATAGGTTGTTGCTACTTAGTGCTGCCTGTGAAAAAGATAGAGGGGAGCGGGGGGAAAAGAAGACTATTATTGATGCCTTAGTATGTATTTGACAGTGAGTTCAGCCTTCTTTTTAAGACAGAAAGAGAGAGAGAGAGAGAGAGAGAGAGAGAGAGAGAGAGAGAGAGAGAGAGAAGTATATCTTAGTTTAACCAGACCACTGAGCTGATTAACAGCTATCCTAGGGCTGGCCCAAAGTATTAGATATTTTTACGTGGCTAGGAAAGAATTGGTTACCTATAGTGCGTTTACTTTCCTAAGATCGCTGTGGTGTGGCTTGTATAGATATCATACGGTGCCAATTTTCGTGTTATGGTAATCATATTAGCTTCATGGAGTCTATTGAAATAGTTTTCATTTCTTGAAATGTGGTTCTTTGTTTGCATCAGATATTTTGAATATATCTTATTCCGTATATTTTTGGTTAAAACCTCAGTTTCATTAATGAAAATGAAGATATGGCACATTTTTTCCCCGGCGATGCCAGATCTGAGTTTAGGGGACCTATGATTTTTAAGAGAATTTAAAAGGTCATGGTCAGTATCATTAAAGGATAAGTATGGACAGCCCAAGTGACTCCCGTAAACGTCTTCACCCACCACATGAGGCCAAGGAAATAGTCTATAATGTCCTGAAATACTTCATTTCATGAATCAACATGAAGGTCCTGTAACTGATGTTTCGAAGGCTATCCAGAGAACCTCTGAGGCAACAAAAGTGTCAGAAATGACTGTTCGAGACTTAACAAGGAGGCAAGAGAGACGGGAAATATAGTGGAATCTCCAGTGTTTAAAAAAAAAGAAAAGAGAAAGTGAGTCCAGTGACTACTTGGATGATTTTGATAATGTTCTGCGGAGATAGTGAAGTCCAAACACCGGAGCCAACAGGCCATTTAGCGCATCTATAATTATAGAAAGAGAATGAATAGCTAAATAGAATCGGGAATGAAAAAGAAAAAAAAAGTTAAGAGGGAAGAAGCAAACACTTTCCCTCGACTCCTAAGGTCTAAAGTGAATCTTCCCAAGAAGGATTATAGCTGCGGGAAACATTTAATGGGACTTACATACCCGTAGATATGACAACTCTGCTTTTTCTTCCTGACCCCACCAGAGCGAACTTAGAAAAGTAAACTATAGCAATGGGACCTACAGCTTATTGTGGGATCCGAACCACATTATATCGAGATATGAATTTCTAATCACCCGGAATAAATTCCTCGGAGTCCACGTTGGCAGAGCGGAGAGAGAGAGAGAGAGAGAGAGAGAGAGAGAGAGAGATCGTGATGTCATCAGTCTTTATCCTTTCACAATGGCAGTACTCTGTTCAACAAAGTAAAATAAAAATTACTTCAATGAAAAAGAATCTTTGCACCCTTTCTTCCATCGTGGGAGTTGAGAAATTATAAAAAGAAGAACCACTTTCCCGGAAATATAACAGAAAGGATCTAATCCTTTCTTTTCGCAGAGAATGTCTTTTCATTTTTTAAAAGTGAAATAAAACAAGAAAATAAAACTAATTGCAATTAGAAAATTTCCCGCAGGTCTGTGGCTTGCCTTCAGCTTTGCTTTCTCTTCATTCAAGGTTTTCGATGAAAAGTCTTATTGTGGATTTCTTCTTTTAGAGCCTTAGATCAGTCGTTTATTTTTTTCTTATTCTTACCTGTTGAATTCAAGAGTGAACCGTTAACGCACTGGGCTCCTGCAAGTTCTTATGGCGTTGTTTATTATCATTATTATTATATATATATATAGTATATATATAGTTATATGCTATAATATATATATATATATGTGTGTGTGTGTGTGTGTGTGTGTGTGTGTGTGTGTGCGCGTGTGTGTGTAAGTAAATTCTTCTGTTAAAACAGGAAATGTCTCAAGTATAAAAGGCCCATTAAAACACTCTGGTTTAAAACTAAGTACTATTTTTCGATGGACTCACTTCCGCCCATATCAAGCAGTGAATGACAGAAGGAGTTTCATTAACGAAATATCTAGTGGTAGAAATGCCCTTAGGTAATGTCTGGGATCGCCGCTAAGCCAACACTGTTGGTTCTGTTAATTTTCTTAATCCGCTTCATCGTTGCCTAAAGAAGATATTGTCTATCTGATCAGAGTCCCAGGATCCATTAGAAAGGTTTATCTATTATCTTGTTGTTTTATCAGTGAAGATTCTACCATCTGACATCTGTATCGACAGCTGCTCTTGTATAAAATTCGGGATGAGTTCCAATCCATGGTACATTCGTGTTATTTATATGATGGAAAATTGCCGAACTATGTTGCCCATGTCTAACTGATCATTTATGTTGAGTTAATCTTTCTGAGATAGATTTACCAGTAAATCCATAGTATGACTTATCACAATCCCTACAGGGAATCTCATAAACCCTTGTATCCTTGGAAACCGGTTTCTGCTGAAAGTTAGTTAAGGATATCTCCAGTGTATTCGGATAAGTGAAGAGAAAAGGGATGGAAAGACCTAAGATTTGTGTGATCTCTTGTAAATTATATATATATATATATATCATATATATATATATATATATATATATATATATATATATATATATATAATATATATATATATATATATATATATATATCACAAATAATAATCCAAAATTACCGTTTAATGTACAGTCTACTATACCCAGGGAATAACTTACACCATGGTGAATTATAATTGCTAAGTGCTTCGTCACTGGCATGATTTGAATTGCTGCTTGGTTTACAAGCCAGGCAGCGGTCTGAATCCCGCCAGTGACGAGAGTGTGAGATATTCACGAGCTGCAGTGGATTGCTGTGACCATGTCTTGGTAATAAAACGAAAGTACTTAGCATTTCCATTTGGTTTCAATTTTCCTTCGTGGCTGTAACTTGGTTCATATAATCATCACTATTTTCATTTCTTCGTGATTTAAAATCATATATATATATATATATATATATATATATATATATATATATATATAATATATGTGTGTGTGTGTGTGTGTGTGTGTGCATGTGTTTGCATCTCATATTTTTGGGAATACTTTAAGTATACTATACGCATCTATTCGTAGATGCCTTCATGCTCTAATAAAATAATAAGTTTTGCATTTATAGACACACACACACACACATATATATAAATATATATATATATATAAATATATATATATATATATATATATATATATATATATATATATATATCTATATATATATATATAATATATAAATATATATATATATATATAGATATATATATATAGATATATATATATATATATATATATATATATATCTATAATATATATATATGCATATATATGTATATATTATATATATATATATATTTATATAATAATATATATAATATATATGGTATATATGTATGTATTTATGTGTGTGAGAGAGAGAGAGAGAGAGAGAGAGAGAGAGAGAGAGAGAGAGGGGGGGGGGGAGGAAGTGTGTACGTATGTATGTATTTGCATTATCCTCAATTCTTTACTTCTCAACTCTTCACGCGATTTCGGATTCACTTGTCACTACAAAGCCTAGTGTCAAAATGAAGAAGCAATACAGAAATTCTGATACCTGTAGTAAGATTTGAACCATTGTTCATGTCAGATTAATGTTATCGTACAATACTGATCACGAAGAAAAGAAAATTGAAATTAGGCTTTGTATGTTTGTTAAGAACGCAGTATATATATATATATATATATATATATATATATATATATATATATATATATATATGTATATATAAATGTGTGTGTATGTATATTTATGCATATATATACATATATATATATTTGTGTATGTGCCTATATATATATATATATATATATATATATATATATATATAATATATATATATATATATGTGTGTGTGTGTGTGTGTGTATGAATATATATAAATATTATTAATTATTTATGTGTGTATATACATATATATATATATATATATATATACTATAAATATTCATATATATATATAATACATATGAATATATATTCATATATATGCATATATTATACATATATATATATATATCCTATAATATATGTATACATATAAACTGCGTTCTTAACAAACATACAAACCCTAATTTCAATTTTCTTTTCTTCGTGATCAGTAGTTAACGATAACATTATTCTGACATGAACACTGGTTCAAATCTTATTACAGGCATCAGAATTTATGTAATTGCTTCTTCATTTTGACACTAGGTTTTGTAGAGACAAGTGAATCCGAAATAGCATGAAGAGTTTGAGAAGTAAAGAATTAATAGAGGATATTGCAAATGCATACATACGTACACATATCTTTCCCCCCCACCTCTCTCTCTCTCTCTCTCTCTCTCACACACACACACACACACACACACACATATATATATAAATACATATATGATATATATATATATATATATATATATATATATATATATATATATATATATATATATAATATATAATATAACAGAATCACGAAAGTTAGGAACGTGATAAATCTATAAATAAGATAAAATGCCACGAAGGAAAAATAAACGAAGGAGTCTGCGAGATCTTTCGGCTTAAAAGCCCTTTACTGAAGCAGATACTGACAAAAATACGAGAAAAGACAATACAAGAAGGTTCGTATAACTGACAGATAGGGATTATAAAAGGATTAGTGCCTAGAATCCGACACACCTGGAAGATAAGAAACCATTCCAAAACAAGTATAAACAAAGGGTGCAATTAAAGGTTTAAGACAATCATCTCAGATACAATCTCCAGACAATTAAAGGATTATAGGTGACAGCTATACGGAACCTGGTAAACAAAACCATATTCACAAAACATGACAGACATACATTACAATAAATTTTTTTAATAACTCTAAGGCAACTGATTTTTATTTAAGTCAGTAATTATATATTTGAGGTCATTCTTAAACATGTTACAGATACAAGGGTCTAAATGTAAAAGGCCACGACTAACATTGAAATTACAATGAAAAGTAAGTTGTATTAAAGCAGATTCTAAAAGATTTCGTGATAAGACATCTCTTGACCGTGCAATTACTGAACTGTCAATCCAATTAATTCGGTGGTTGTTTTCACTTAAATGAATAAATAATGCATTAGATTTTTGCCCAGTTTTTACAGAGTATTTATGGTGGCTTAGCCTTACTTCTAAGCCCTTGCTCGACTGTCCGAGATAGAATGAAGGACAATCCATACATGGAATTTTATATATTATGTTGTTGCTTTCTCTGGGGCCATTTTTTATTAACATTCTTTTTAGTGTGTTATTACAGGAAGAAACAAGGTTGACATTAAAAGCTTTTAACAATGGTTTAATGGTTTCAAATCCGTTAAAATAAGGCAAACTGAGAATGTTCTTAGAATTTTCTTTCTGTGTGTTGTTTTCAGTATAAAACTTTTTGTGGGCTTTATTATAACAAATGTCTAATATATGTGAAGGATAGCATTTCTTTATATATATATATATATTATAATATATATATATATATATATATATGAAAATATAATATAATGTGTGTGTTTATATTTCAAGTTGTATGGGCAATATCATAGGTACGTGTACACTTATTCATACAAGCCTTTATGCCATCATAGAAAAATGTTTCATTGTATTTGCTTTGACACGCAGATATATATATCTATATATATATATATATATATATATATATATATATATATATATATATATAACTTATATATATGTGTGTATATATGCAAGAGCCTATTTTTCTATTAGAGCATGAAGGGATCTATGAATAGAGGCGTATACTATACTTAAAGTATTCCCAAAAATATGAGAGGCAAAACACAGGTATTTAGAAATTTGAGAAGAATATATTTTTTGTGTCCTTAGACCAGCGTAAGCTCGAATCCCATTTAGGGAGATTTTCTTCATTCATTCCATTTAGAACTTTCCAAAATTATTAGAAAATAATGACGTTAACAATTCATTGCTTCAATTACACTAAAAAAAAAAAAAAAGCTTGCTGAATGTGGCCAATAAAACTCGCATAAGGTCTTCCCTCTCTCATGCTATATACTAACATATATATACATATATATATATATATAATATGGATATATATACATACATACACACAAATACATATATATATATATATATATGTATATATATATGTATATATATATACATACATATATATATATATATATATATATATATATACATATATACATATATATATATATATGTATATATATATATATATATATGTATATATATATATATATATATATATATATATATATATATATATATATATATATATATATACCGTACCTAGATAAGCGAATACCACAGGCCAATGACAGGCCTGTCATTTTCCTGTGGTATTTGCTCCTATATATAATGAAGTCACGTGTATCTACTGTGATTTTTAAGCATACACATATACATATGTATACACACATATGTAAACAGTGCACAAACTCTCTTCTCCGGCGTGGACACTTTACAGAAGAGCGTATATAAATATAATTATCATTATAATATATATAATAATATATGATATATATATATATATATATATATATATATATATAATATGTTAGATATATATGTGTGTGTGTATATGTATGTATATATATATATAGGATGTTTCAAAATTAGAGCCACCATCCCCCCTCCCCCTCCACCGAACAAATGGAAAGTTATGAAGTTTTCTGCTATCTCCATATACATTATCTTAAGAGTCTATTAAGTTATTTTTCCTTTTATATTTCTTGTATTTTCAGACTGAGTGACGGAGTTAGATACAGCCATGGATTGACCGAATCCGGGCTATAACCTCCAGAGAGGCCAGGGATGCTGGCGCATCCTTCATTTCTTGTTGCTGGATAGCTAAATACATTAAAAGAGATGAATCCTTTGTTAAAAGAAACTGGAATAAAAATCCATATGACTGTCATCGCGAACAGTATGAGAATCTTGGAAGGCCTGACGTCCTTTCTCAGGAGTCAAAAGACATCATAGTTGAGGCAGTGGGTAGACCAAGAAAGTCTTTACGTAAATTGACGCTTCAACTAGAAACAAAAAGGGGAAAGAAGAGAAGTTATAGTGCTGTATATCGTGAGTTGAAAAAGCCTTAAAGATTGGGATGAAGCTGACTTTCTCCATGTTTCCGCATCAGATGAATTCTTCATTTACACAGTCAGGAAGCCAAATCATAAAAATGACATCATTTGGGCTGCAAAGTTGGATGATATCAGCAATGACGTGTGCTATCGTCAAGTTGTGAAATTTTCTAAATGTTTGGGAATTTTTCTCTGTTTCACAGCCAAACGGTTAATGTGGATCATCAAAGAAAAAGGACAGTCATGGAATGGCGAATACTTCAGAGAAACTGTGCTTACTGGTGGAGTATTTCCTTTCCTCAAAGATCCTGAAAATGTGTTACCTGTTGAAGAAGTCACATTTATGCATGATAAGGCACCATGTTTCAAGACTCTTTAGGCACAGGAGCTGCTTTGAAACAGTGTTATCGATTTCTTCTCGTCAGGTGAATTTCCAGGTAGCTCCCCTGACCTTAATGTGTGTGAAAACATTAGTAGTATCTTTAAGGATCGTGTTGAAGTGAACTATGTTGGTATACCAAGCCTCGACGACCTGAGAAGAGAGGTGACCGAAGTGCTCAGGGAAATGGAATTTGAGTCTCAGCTTTTTTGCGAGATGCTGAAATCATGCCCCTTAAGAATGCAGGCTGCTCTGAATTACTTTTGTTTTTGTCCATATCAATTTTAGTTTATGATGTAGAGGGGGGCTCTCTAATTTCGAAACACCCTGTATATGCATATATATATATATATATATATATATATATATATATATATATATATATATATATATATATATACTTATGTGTGTGTGTTGATATATACATTTATAGCATGAGAGAGGGAATACCTTATGAGAGTTTATAGTGGCCACATTCAGCAAGGTTTGTTTGTTTGTTTTTTTTGTAATTGGTGCAATGCAATGTTAACGTCATTATTTTCTAATGATTTTGGAAAGTCCTAAATGGACTGAATGGAGAAAATCTCCCTAAGTGTGATTCGAGCTTACGCTCTCCAGCAGAGTAAGGTTAACGCTTAACTTATTAGCAGTTTTTTTTTTTTTTTTTTTTGGGGGGGTTAATGGTCTAATCACTAGACCGAAGAAATATATTCCTCTCATATTTTTAAGTACCTGCCAGCAAAACGGGAAAATGCAATATCGTATACATGAAAGTGGCTTGGATTGGAGGGTAAATGAGAGACTTCATAATGAATTATTTAATCCTGGAAGTCACCAATGTGTACCATTGTAGACATTTCTGATTAACATTAGCTCACGCAGCAGCCAATGTATAACTGGTCATAATTCAATAAAATATTTTGTTTTCTGTACCGGGTCAACCATTTAAGTTGCTTTTCCTTTTCAGGCAAGCGATCTCGTTCAGAATGGTTTCGCCTTTCCCCTACATTTACATTAGCGTGATTTTAAAATTATACTATTGATTCATTTCTCTATGTGATTATTTCTTTTTCCTAGTTAATCCTTACTATACTCTGTTTTTTTCCATCTGTCCATCCGCCTGTGGTGTTTTTGTATGGTAACACTGCGTCCCGGGCTTTCGATAATTACATTCAGCTTACATTTAACAATAATAACAATATCCTATTTCGAATATTAACGGTGTAATTGGGATACAGTAAATTAAAACACTTTTCAGTTGCAAATGTACACCCAGATATCCTGTTATTTACCTAAAACTTACACATAGCGTAACTATCTAAAGCACGGGACGCAGTGTTACCATACAAAAACACCACAGGCGGATGGACAGATGGAAAAAAACAGAGTATAGTCTCTCTAGTACACTCTATGCTCGATGGACGCTCTTCCTTTCATGCCAGAATTGGAAAATTTTCTTATTAGTTTTCTTCAAGGTTTCTTACTAGACATAGTTCCTCGTTGGACTAGTGGTTTTCGCACTCGGCTACCAATCCAGTGGTCCGTAGTTCGATTCTCGGCTCGGCCAACGCGGAATCAGAGGAATTTATTTCTGTTGATAGAAATTCATTTTTCGATATTAATGTGGTTCGGATCCCACAATACGCTGCATACAGGTCCCGTTGCTAGGTGACCAATGGGTTCCTAACCACGTAAAAATATCTAATCCTTTGGGCCAGCCCTAGGAGAGCTGTTAATCAGCTCAGTGGTCTGGTTAAACTAAGATATACTTAACTTCTTACTGGACATTTAAAGGTTTAATTAGTGTCTAAATGAAAGGTTGGTTTTCTCTCTATTAACTATGGCAGCGTGTGCAGCACTTTATTATGATGATGTTTTTAGCTGTTTTTGTTGTAGTTTCAGTGTAAAGGCTATTGTTGCTGATGTTTCCTGCACTGGGGGTTCATCCGCGAATCGGGAGTTTAAAGTATTAACCTAACAGTGACTATCGTTTTGTTTCTCCTCGGAACCACCCAACTAGAGGTTACGCGTTATCACTGTAAAAGTCGTTTTATTATTATCATTCTAAAAAAAATGCACAGATCCATATGGAACAAGATAAGATGCCCATTGCCTTGCATTTAAGCGCGAATGGTACAAAACGGCCGTGAATAAAGACACGAGGAAAACGGACCCAAGCGATGGCCGTAACAAGAAACGTTCAAAACAGCCTTTCCGTCCACAAGGAAAATTTACTTGGAAATGAACGGGAATCTTCCTATTTGGAACGGATCTAACTACTTCTAATTGCAGTGGAATGCTAATTCCTGTCCCTGCCCTTGGAACCTAATTCTGTTATAAATGCTCGCTGCCTCACCCACCTTATCGGGGAAACTAATCTATTTTGGCTAAATTGGCTGTCGGGTGTTCACGAAACTGTCAGTTGCGGAATTTTATGGGCCCGTTCCCGATTAAACATGGGTCTGTTTTCGGCTGTTCTCCGCTCGTCTTTCTATCGATTGCAATTAACTGTAGTCTTGGGGGGAAAAATATCCAAGTTCAAAAGGTATTGGGGGTTGGGGGGCGGAGTTAGTTAGGAAATTTGAAAATTGGATGTCATTTTTTGTCAAGGAAAATACTCAATGTCTTCTTTCTTATTGAAGAGATGTACCAGGATTTGTCAACATTCTCGTTACCTACGAGTTTTCTGGATGAGATCCCTTGCCCCTTGCCCCTTGCCCCTTGCCCTTGACCCTGGCTTCCTAGATCCTTAGAAGAACAATTAATTTTCTATGAAAGTGTCCTACTATGAGATTCATAGCCGGGGTCCCCGTGTTTTTCCGGAATAAAATTTTATCAACGTACCTGACAAAGATGACACTTTGCCACAGGGTATCTTACATCTCTACCTAATTTTTTATTGTATTCCGCATTACGATAGTTGCATAATTCTGTTGATTATAGGAGTAACACAGACTTCTTGTAGACATCGCCAGCAAACTCAGAGGAATGTCTTTCGATGGTATAATGACGTAAGTTATGACGTCATTATATTGCCTCCTTCTCGGTGGATAATTGGCTATTCGTGAAAACGTCTCAACTTCTAGGTCTCTGGCAACAATGAAATACAGCCAATACTCCTTGTTTACACTTTGTGGTAGTGGTGGTAGTAGTTGTAGTAGCCTTGGATGTCCGAGTGTACTCCTTACCCAAAAATTGGCCCTATTATTCATTTACCAGTTCAAGTTTATGTAGGGTTTGCCACGGGCCTCCGCACTTCTAAACAATTGTGCAAGTCGAAACACAAAAGCTGTCCTGCAACCACGGCGACAATGACTTATCATAGTCTTGTCAAGGTACGAATATTTATTCAGAATTTTAGAAACAGTTGTTTGTCGGCATCACCTTGTGGGAGGATTCGGTACTACGTTACATGTTTACGTCACGTATAACTTTGAACTCATACATTAGTGTTCCACCACTGGCTTCGGCTGCTTTATTTTACTCTTATGAATATACTTTTTTCTAATATAAGTAATAAAGAATGCTGCCGAAAATGAGATAGGGATGTAAAGTATACTATTGCTAAGTAATATCAAATGCACGGAAAAAAAGTTATTCCGGAAAAACACCGAGACAAAGGCTCTGAATCTCATAGTAAACCCTTGCTAATGGCTGGGACTGATCTGAAGTTTCTTGTTGGTGAGAAGAGGATGGAAGATACTTGGCCTCTGAAGTCAGTATGCGAAGTCTGTAGGTGGATACGTGACCATCAAGAAAGATCAGCTCTTGTTGGCCCAAAAATCCTGCAAATATTATTGGGGATGGACTATGGGCCAAAGTACTGGGTTACAACCAAAATGGTAACTCCTTAGTGTGCCACCCCTTTGCATATATATATATATATATATATATATATATATATATATATATATATATATATATATATATATATATACTATATATATATATATATATATACATATATATATATTATATATATCGAGCTACAATGTCCTTTAATATCTAATTCGCTCTACCTCGGAATTAATATATTTTCATATATGCTTAACCGAAGGGTGGTTCCGCTTCCACTGACGTTCCTGGATTTATTATGTACCTGCGTTCGCGCCCAAGTACAGGTAAATCTATTATCGAGAAAAAAATTCCCCTTCGGTTAAGCATATATGAAAATATATTAATTCCGAGGTAGAGCGAATTAGATATTAAAGGACATTGTAGCTCGATATATGTATATGAATCACGATAATGTGATATGACTTATATATATTATATATATATATATATAATATATATATATATATATATATATATTTCTGACTCACATCGGGAATGAACCCCAGTTTACCGAGTGACAAGCCAGTGGACCACCAATTCACTTACCTTGGTCATAATTAAGTTGGAATCTAAGTACTTCAGTACCTGAGGTTTTTACCGGACAGGCTTCCGCCTGACATACCAAGGTTCGTTCCCCACTATGAGCTGTGAATCAGAAATTTATTTTTGTGTAAACAGGTGCTCATATGTTCATTATATATATATATATATATATATATATATATATATATATATATATATATATATATAGTATATATATACATATATATACTATATATATATATATGTGTGTGTGTGTGTGTGTGTTCCCTAAATCCCTATGTGACTAAATACTATTCCTCGCAAACCAAAGTATTTAATCAAAGCACAAAGGCCTATATAGATGAATAAATTACCTAAAATCCACGCATGGCCGGGATGCCATCTTCACCATAGTCATTCAGACTGAAGCCAATTTCGTTCTCAATTAGGGGGCCTCAAACCGAGGCATAAAAGTGGATTGGCTTTTTTTTTGTCGTCACCGAAATTCGTGAATTATTTGCAGATTGGAATTCATGAGGTCATTACGTTAATATGACAGTGAATGGCGTCGTTCCACTTAAAAACGTAAAGTGGCTGAGGGGGGAAAAATCATTTTCTGGGGTTTGATAAAAATCGTCGACCAAAAAAAAGAAGTTTTTCTGGGTCAGGCAGGATGGCGTTCATCTCCTGAAGTGATCATTTAAGTGGAAAACGGAGAGTTTGGAATGAAAATGAGAATAAGAAACATAGTGATTAAGAAAAACGTGGCTGCGTGTTTTTAAATATGTAAATAAGTGATGAAAAAGAGTATATAATTCTTGAAATGAGCTTTTGAGTTAAACACGAGAATAGTAAATAACAAGACACTGGTACCCAGTGTTCAACTGAGCCACATAGTTGCACTTGAGCTCTGATTTCATCATACATGAGGATGATTTCATATTAATTACACAAAATGTTGTTATTTTTTACTGAAGACAATTTCAAAGGATTTTTAATGCATATTCCCAAATAAAACTTGGGGCCCATACTATGGGTCCATCCTGGGTGTAGAGCAAACAATCTGAATTAACTTCGTTTTACATTACACAATATAGCTTTGACGCTAGCTGTATCATGTCTTGCTCAGGAGCTGTAGAGATGCTTACATTATCTTCCCTTAAAAAAGGCCGTGGAAACCCTATTACAGCAACCTTGAATCCCCTTTACCAAATCTGGTTGAAATCAAGCCAGTGGTTCTGAAGAAGTAAAAAATCTGAAAAGTTTACCCCAGACGTATAGACAATCACACACACACATAAGGTCGACTGGCAAGCTTCGATCAGCTCAAGTGAACCAAGTAGAGTAAATGACCAACACCACAGAAATAATGTGGAATTTTTAGCTTTCTCTAAGTTACCTGAATCTGTAACCTGTCCTACTTTAAAAGAAGAGTTTTTGCCTCTTATGAAGAGAATATCGACATACACTTTTTCCCTTCTTGAAAAGCATAAGAGTATGTCAGTGGGATGGAAAGCGTGCTGACCCTCTAGCCCATGCCCGAAGAATGAAAGGAATGGGAACAGAAACGAAGAAGACTTGGGAGGCTGAACCACGAAAGAACGACGGGCACACCGGCTCCTGAAGAAACTTTTCTATTATCATTATTATTATTATTATTATTATGATTATTATTATTATTGTTGTTGTTGTTGTTGTTGTTGTTTAGTGGAAATCGACACGCGTAACCTTGTCTTTCACTAAGTTGTTCTGGTTCAGTCCCGATGTTCTGAAGATGTTTATAATTAGCATTAAGAGAGCTGACCTTTTGAAGGAATAAAGGTCACGAAGAGTAGAGAAATCAAAAAGCATAGGAGAATCCCAAAACATGGCCAGATAAGGTAAGACTTGCGGCCATATATGCCTCAGTCTGTTCACGTGAAGAAAAATGGAATGATTGACTCAATTTTAGACTGGAATAGAAGATATGTTAGGGAACGCAATTTAATTTTCTGAATATTTATGGGAACCAGTGGTCAGTTTCTGTTAAATTGGAATTAATACCGATGATGATATCATGTACCCCAGGAAAATCTTCTGAATAATACAGACAAAGATTCCAATGCGTTTGGAGGACTCTTCAGTGACCTACTATGAGATTCAGGGCTTCTGTAACACGGTTTTTTCGCAATAACTTTTTATCTATGCATTTCATGAATATAACGCTTATTCAGAGTACACATTATATCTACGCATAAATTTTGACTGTATTCTGCATTACGTAGGTTGAATAAATTTGGTACTTATAATGTAAAAGTGACTTTTTTTGATGACGGGCCAACTTACTCAGAGAAAAGGTTTCGAACGCACTCGTTACGTAACTTATGACAGCATTTCTTCCCTCTTTCTTGATGGATGATTGGCTATACGTAACGGAGGCTAGACCTCTGGCAACAGTGACATACAAATTTAAATACAAACAAAGCAGTACACCTTTATGAACTCTGAAGCCTCTCCACTGATCATTGTCATAATGAACAAACCAATAAAATATGTTAATAAATACAAAAACACTTCGATTATTAGTCTAACTCCCAAAATAAGTGTCCCAAGAAAAATTACAGTCTACTTTATATGTCACAATCAGATTGACAAGATGTAGAGAATAGTTGGTAATTTTCAAAAACATAGTAGACAAGCTTGATTTGATAACTGCTATATCCAATGTCAAGCAATTTTTATTTATTGGCTATCTACCTATTTACTGAAAAAAAATAGCCGGTACCGTATTTTGGCTTTAAACCTTCACCAATAATTATCGTCAGAATGATGACTTCACGAGGCTCCACCCACTTTGGCCTCGTTATAATTCAGGATAACACTGAAGGCTTTCATGGGCATTGTTGTAGTAGAAAATTTAACTTCTGGCTATAAAAACTCATTTCTCGAGCAGTTGTAAGAAATGCTAAATGATCCTCAAGGATCCCAGCAGTTGGCCTAAACGTCTAATTCATGTATATTACTGCTATTACTACAGTAGTATTGCTACGCTAGCACCCCACCCACATCTATGTATCGTTCCGCCATTCATAAAGTCTTTATATCCAACACGTCGCTCGGCCTAATGAAGAAGAAAAAAGATATCGGATGATCTGTTGGTCTGCTGGAGATTTTAGCACATATAAGCTTGTATTTACTTTAGATGAAAATCTTATTTTAACAAAAATAGTTATATAAAGGCTGATTACATACAATCTCTCTCTTTCTCTCTCTCTTGGTGGCATAGTGAATAGTTAATGGAAATGTTCAAAATCCTGAATGACATTACAAGTATTATAATCACGTTACGTTAAATACAAATCAGGCCATAAACATTGGATTTAAACTATAAACTGAATAATTACCTGTTCAGGCTATAGTAAGTATGGCCACGGGCTTTCTCTTGACTGTATAAAGTTACAAGTCGTAAGACAAATGCAGTTTTGCAACCACGGGGAAAAGTCCAAATCCTGTTAGCTATTCTTGACTGCTATGGGTTTCAGAGCCGATGGAACAAGGTGAATGAAGTTTCTGTCTGGCGGATGGGCGGGGCAACATTTCGTAAAACGGTGTTTACCTTGTTTACGTAATGAATGTTTTTCGACTCTTGGCTCGTAATCATTGGCCATGGCGTCGGCTAGATAATTTTTACTCTATAAAAATTAAAACTATCTGGTTTAGGTTTATTGATAATGCTGACAAAATTTGTGCGTGGTTGTAAATTATATACATATGTCAACTTTCAGCTACATCCGATGCTTGATAAGGAGCAAAGTCCAAAAAACCGTGTTACAGAGGCCCTGAATCTCATAGTAAATACTATCAGTTATCTTATACCATTGAGTTCAATAGTAGATGAATAGATTGCCTGTGACTCTTTAAAGGATCTGAACTGCAAACTCCTCTTTGTTTCGGTAGTTTTGTCTTATGGAGTACGTATACATATGCATCGACATTGAGCTAGCCTTTACCAATACTAGCACATTTCCTCTTTGCATTTGGTGTTAATGTTTCCAGTGCTATTTTGGTCAAAAGACTCAATGGCCCTTTTGCCTTTTCCCGAAACAGCAAACCGTTGCTGAACTTTAACTAGGGACTGTTGGAAGGTTGTGAATGAGAGAGTAAGTTGTATTCATAATAATTTCTTACATTCTTATTGTAGAGTCCTGTTGCTGATGCTTCCAACATTTGAATTTTTATTATTATTATTATTATTATTATTATTATTATTATTATTATTATTATTATTATTATTATTATTATTATTATTATTATTATTATAACTTTACCTAAAAGAGTACGTTTGAAGCGCATGTTACTAGCCCATGCTATTAGCCTTGTGACCCTGCTCCAAAACAGACGGTCGCCTATATAATCCAGGTAGGCATAATCTTATTACCATTGTTATTATGAAAGAATTCTATAAAGGCCATTAACTTGTTCAGCAACCACAATACCCATACGTGAAACAAATTAAGGAAAGGTTATACCTGGTAATTGATTGATTACGATAAACAAGTCAGCAAAAGAAAAGCACATACCAGCATAAGCAGAAGCTGAGAAAAATATAATCACTGTTAAGACAATGGCGCGAGGTACTTCAAGGGTCGTCTGACTTTCGTAGAGCCCTGTAGCGGAGGGATTCTAAGGCTTTCGGCGCTCGGTAATGTGGCATTGTGGCACCTCGACAGTGTTGTTGCAGACACCTCAGCGCGACGTAACGAGAACACCGCCCCCCCCACAATACTTTATATTGTCTTTTGGGCTGACGGATAATACACAGCCGAGATTGCTGAAGCGCATCATGGTAGGTAGAGGTTCATACTGCTCACCACGTACCAGAGGTTGCAGTTCAAACACATCGACCAATCAAAAAGACAGAACTTTCAACTATACTGACACCTCATGTTTACCTCGAGCAATTTTTGACAGAAGATGAAGTTCCCGGGAGTCTGCGAACAATCCAATGGGGGACCAATATTCCAACAATAGAAACACGAATGATCTGAAGCATGTGACACTCATCCTAAAGTCATTGTGGATGCAGGAATCTTTGATAGTGTTTTGTTATGTCAAATTCCTTACAATAAGTAATTATGCTCATAATACAAATGAATATCGTATCATGTGAACGAGAGTGACGTGTATAGATATGTTTGTAGTACAAAAGACTGTGTGTCAATCTGTTTCGAATTCAAATCACGTAACATTCTTTTGGTCACTTCTATTCCGTCTACTCCTTCCAATTCCAAAATACACATGCGTACATTGCAAAATTAAAGTCCACAAGAACTAGTAATAGTTATGAATGAATTTACTCACCTTATTAAGCGATTTGCGTCGTTTTCATTTTCTGTATGTTCGATTCACTTAATTTTCCCAGTTTACTTTTCACCCCTTTCAAATAAACCACGGCATACAATAAGAAAATTATGCTCCATTAACCTGGAAAGGGAAAGCTCTCTTTTCAAAGTCGAACTGAAGTCGAGTGACCTGGCAGGAGAGAGACGGAGCTCATCCTTCTCTTACGGAGGCTACCACTCGACTGGCAAACCGCCTTGCTCTTCTTGCTTTCATTGCCGGGTCAGCCAGCGTTGCTAGGTCATCATATATATATATATATATATATATATATAATATATATATATATATATATATATATTTGACCCTTTTTTCCTTAATAAGATCGCAACGGTTGGAGGCTATTAACCCATGAATTACTTAGGATTGATTGAGACCACCAATATCCTTATAACTACTGGGAACCTAATAAACATAAAACACACGCACGCACACACGCATATGTAGATATCAAAGACAACTTGAAAAGAGGACTACCGACTCCGCTGCTCGGGTCTTCAATGTCGGGTCCCAAACGGGAATAGCGGGCGCTTTAACAAACGCTCTTACATTAATTTTGTTGTTGTTGTTTACTTAAGTTTTTTTATGTTATTTGATATCCCAAAAAAAAGGAAAGTCTTTTATCACTGTTTTCTAATAAACACCATTTAAATATTATTCTATTATCAAAGTTTAGGGTAAAAACAAAACTCTTTTTTTTCATTTATACTAATTTTAATACAATAAACCATAACAGTTATTTAATAGAGATGCAATACTTTTTTCATATAAGAAGGATAAAAATATAATACCAATATAGGAAAAAATATCAATTACAAGAAAAGAAAAGCTAATAATCGTGGATATGGCAAGGCTTGATAAATTACGTGATACTTTAGTTCCAAGATATAAGGAGTAATAAATCAGTACAAAAATGCTATGGAAAAATAAAGAAAACATATAAATTCATATTTTCAGTCACCCATTAATCTTAATTTGGTAGCTTTTCTCGTCGTCTTAAGCAGCCAAGTTCATTCTTGTTTTTTGCCAAAGAAGAATCAATCTCTTATAAAAGCTTGGCCATGTCATTTCCACAATATTTTCTCGGCTGGGGCATTACAATGTCGCTTCGTGCAAATGGCGTTGTGTGTTGGCGGACTGCGTGTCAATGCAGACTTGCATGGGCATGAGGTCATCGTGTCTCATGTCTTCAAGATGGCGCCATACACATAGTCAATTCTGTTTCTCTGCCGGCTGACGTGCCCTTGGCGAGGATTAGCATTTCTACCAGACCTGCACCTGAAAATCAAGGCCAAAGGAAGGTAATTAAAGAATTATCCCTTAAAGGCAGTGGTGAGCAAGGTCTGTAGGGGCGAATTTTGCCTTCAGTTTATTTCACGATTAAAATGAAGATAAAAATGTGATTTTAGCAAATATCAAACATTGTACATTGAATATTACTTTACTTCATGGATGATGAGATGGCGGGTGAGATGTTTACCTCATTGTTCTATACATATACTCATATATACGTGATGGAAAATGACCATGTGAATGAAACAATAGGAGAGCGCAAGAACCATATTCCAGATGATGTCACCACCTCCTTTCATATTTATCCAAACAGTTTTTAAATAACAGACAATCAAGGAAAATGGAGTCCGTTTGGTTCTGGCTAAGTGTTAAGACATGTCGTGTAAACGTGTTCACCTTCATTGACGCGGGATCCAAACGCGTAAGACCATTTTTTCTGAGAACACCCAAAGATATTGGCGTATACATGTAATAGATCTATGTTCAGTTATGCTGTAATTAAATATGCAAAGCAAAAATCTCTCATTTTTAATCAAACAAGTAGCTCCATTAATTCTTCATAGTAGTAAGTATCGTTCCAGAGGTGAGATACTCGAAGTTAATTTATTTAAGACGACAGGTAATATAAATCTTTCATCAAGGTCACGGAACTAGATAAGATTGCCTATAAAGTTTCTAATCCAGTATTGAAGATGAGCACTTCTGATCTCTGAAAGTTAGCCGGAACCTTAAGAATTCTGTATCTCTGATTGCCAGTTATCTAGAAATTTCTTGTATAAGTAGTACTTCTGTGACCTGCCAAAAATATATGGCGGAAGAAAGGAGTGGTAACACCCGAAATGCAACGATTTAACGTTTGCTTTATGATACGTATATAGGAGCATGTTCTCTCGACATTTTATTGATTTAACATTTTTAATATATATATATATATATATATATATATATATTATATTATATATATATATATATATATATATTATATATAAGTCATATCACATTTCCGTGATTCATATACATATATCGAGCTACAATGTCCTTTAATATCTAATTCGCTCTACCTCAGAATTAATATATTTTCATATATGCTTAGCCGAAGGGGAATTTTTTCTCGATAATAGATTTGCCTGGACCAGGGCGCGAACCTATGGATCCTTTCAAACCCAGGAACGTCAGTGAAGCTTTAACCTACTACACCACCGCGAGATTTGTAGTAGGTAAAGCTTCACTGACGTTCCTGGGTTTGAAAGGATCCATAGGTTCGCGCCCTGGTCCAGGCAAATCTATTATCGAGAAAAAATTCCCCTTCGGTAAGCATATATGAAAATATATTAATTCTGAGGTAGAGCGAATTAGATATTAAAGGACATTGTAGCTCGATATATATATATATATATATAATATATATTATATATATATATATATATAATGTTCAGGATTTTAAGCCAGAACCAAGGAAAAGTAAGACCTCTTTATAACTAGATTCATTCATCTTCTCTTTGCTCCCATTGGCTGTTCTGGATTTACTTTCCCCAGTGAATTGTTTTTGCCTCTTGTCTGTATTTCATTTCCATTCTTCCAAGGCAACTTTCCCCCCTTCTTTGTTCAGCTTTCCACTCCCCAATTTTGGTTAAATGCTGTGATTAATTCCCTTGTGATGCTAGTAAACATCCCCTTAGTTAATTCAAGCAATGTAATAGTCCTTTCTGTGTAAACTCCCAGTAATTTCATGCCCCTTGAGTGGGTTGTGATATTTTATGCTAAGGGCAAGAAGTGTGTAACATTTCCCACATGTTCCTCGCCTTAGTGCTGGTGCTAGAATGCAATCTCTTCACAGACGAACACTGTGCCTGATTGTGGGAGAAATTGGGAACCCTTTGGAATAAGGCTTGCATAGAAATAACCCGTTTTGCGCAAATTCTGATCTCCGTGTCTGGTTCATTTCCCATCCACGTGTTTACAGTGGCACCAACAATCAACCACCTCAAGTCCAGATTTTATATAAATTCCTCTTTTTTCCGTAATATCGGCCATCTGCCGTAGATTTTTGTTTGTAGTAACTCTCGTCCCTACAGGAAAGGGCATTTTTAAGAGAGCTAGGATACATTTTTAAGGAGGGAACGGGGAATGAGCAAATCATTACAATATTCATATATATATATATATATATATATGTATTATATATATATATGTATGATATATATATATATATATATATATATATATATATATATATATATATATATATATATATATATGAAAATCAATCTCGAGATCTACTTTTTTTTCTTTCTGCTTCCTCAAATTCACACCACATTCCAACCGTCTTGATTCTATTTATTTGCAGATCCATCTCCTCCAGACAGTTCCTCATCATCAGTTGCACACAAAAATCCATCATACAGTATTGTCCAGGGGATATCGTGTCTCAGATCTTCTGTGAGTACATCCAGCAATAGGGTGAATAAGAAAAGGCTTAAGGCTGACCCTTGGTGAAGGCTTACCTGTACACTGAATCCCACGCAGTCTGGGGTCTGTGATCCAAAATACAGGAGACCTAGATGAAGAGTTGACCGGAAGGATACAGTAAGGGTGGAGTAGCTGGAAGAAATGTAGTGGGATGCTGTGTGATCGTAGGATGGCGGTAAGATTGAAGAGCAAGATCCAGTGCCAGGATGTGAGACTTGCAATGTGCAACTAAGAAGAGAGATGAGAAAAGGATTGATGTGACTGAGATGAGGATGTTGCGATAGTAATGTGGACTTACTAGAAAGGAAAAAGTTAGGAACGAACGTGTTAGAGGCACTCTCAAAATAGCACCAGCTTCAAACAAGGTGAGGGAAAGTAGGCTGAGATGGTATGGGCATATAAAGAGACAATAGGAAGACCACCCAATAAGGAAGATGATGGAGATGGGACTACCAAGCGGGAGATATATACATATCTCTTATACAAACATATATGTATAAGAGAGCCTCACATGAAAATAAACGAACGGAATACCAAGACTTTCAACTTTTATTCCAAAGTCATCTTTGGAATATATATATATATATATATATATATATATATATATATATATATATATATAGCTTAAAAATCACAGTAGATGCACGTGACTTCATTAAATATGCAAATACCATTCTAAAATTACCCTATGATGAAAGGTTTTTAGATATTCCTAGAATTTTAAAGCTTTTTAACATAACTGTTGTTTTCAGTAATATTAATGTCAAGAGTTTAGTAATCAAAAATTCTCCTAAAGATCTTCCATGGTGCATATATGAAATTCCTTGCAAAAAGTGTGATAAAGTCTATTATGGACAGACCGGTAAATCTTTTTCATAACGTCTCAAACAGCATCAATATTCTGTGAGAACTGGGCAAATATCGACTGCATTATTCGTACATATGAGAGATTTAGATCATCCTATTAACTGGAGTCAAGCAAGAGCCTTAATCCCATGTAATGACACAGTTAAAAGGAATATCAGTGAATCGTGTTTCATCTAGTCAAATAATAGAAATGTTCTAAATTTAAGTCTTGGGTTATTTAAACTTGATGCTTTCATAATGAAAAAAGTTGTATATAAATAAAAGCAACAAAATTAATATATTCAGTTTTTACATGTTTTGGACTGTAAAGATACTTTGTAATTTCGGTTAGGGTCAAATCTGTTTAGGTTTGTGACCATGTGATATCCGATAATCCTGGATTTTTCTTTTTTAATTTTTACCTTTTTGACAATCAACCATCTGGCATTCTTGATCTTGTCGTGTATCAGAGACCTTTCATTAGCTCCTTGACAATGTCTTAGTAAAGATGAAAGCGCTTGGATTTCTGACTATCATTTTCCTGTGGTATTCGCTCATGTATATAATATATATATATTATATATATAATATGTGATATGTTATATACATATATATATATTATATTAGTATATACATATATGTATACATATACTATATATATATATATATATATATATATATATTTGTATTATACATATATATATATATATAGTCTCAGTAATTGGGCGGCTACTTGGAAATCTTAGCTTGATGATGAATAATAGTGCCAAGACTAGGAAGAACATTCTTTAATATTACGAGCTTTCGAGGTTTAAAACCTCATCTTCAGGCTGAAAAAATGACAAGGATGAGAAATCACTAAAAATTACATTAAAATGAATTGTCTGATTAAAAGCTTCAGTAAAAACATAAAATAAAACGAACATCACATACAAACTAAAAATTAAAAATTACGAAAAACTAAAACAAAGCGCAAATCATACAAAAACAGAAATAAAAATAAAAAATAATATGAAAGGTAAACAAACATACACTCAAAAATAAATGGCTAACGACCCACTTTGTGTACCTACTATGAAACTATATGATAGCTAGTTGAATACCGGACGAGTTGTTGTTCAATTCCGGTTTCATTTTCTTAATAAACAGCGACTCTGAAATTAAAAGGTCCAGTCTATTTTTTTTGAGCAAAAGACAGTACTCTAAATCTAGGTGAGTGAAAGGATGGTCGTGTGCTAAACTGTGATCCCTTATGGCTGAAAATGGTGGTTTAGAAAGAGGAAACCTAGTTCTAACGGAAAGACCTCTGTGTTCCAAAATTCTGTGTCTAAGCCAGCGGGAACTGGATCCCACGTATCGCAGACCACACTGCGAACAGGTAAACAAGTAAACGACACTCGAATTAAGGTCCACAGGAAGAGCAGGCTTCTCCCTCAAAAGTGATCCTACAGTAAAAGGGTTAGTAAAAACAAATCTGAAACTAACTTGAGGAAAACTATGCTTAAGTATTTCTTGTAACTTTTTTCGTACCAAGTAGCTACTATGACCAAGGAAAGGCAATTTAATATACTTTATATCTTTACTAGCAGTACTGTACACCGGTCTGGGACAAAATTTTCTCATTTTAATGTAAGTTTTAGTGATTTCTCATCCTTGTCATTTTTTCAGCCTGAAGATGAGGTTTTAAACCTCGAAAGCTCGTAATATTAAAGAATGTTCTTCCTAGTCTTGGCACTATTATTCATCATCAAGCTATATATATATATAATATAATATATATATATATATATATATATAGATATATATATATATATATAGGGTGTAACACGAGTTTATGCAAATATTTCTAGAAATGAAACAAAAAGTCATTCTGAGTAGAAAATGTTCTATACACATTTATTTTAATGCTTCGTTTGTCGGCGAGAAGTTCTTAAATAACTGTTATCATTAATTAAATGGCCAACAAAGATGGTGCACACGGGATGTTGGAGGGGGACTGGGGGAAGGAGCTGATCACTTCATTTGTTACTCTAAACAGCCCCACTTTTCCAACAAGAGCATGTACGGGTTACAAGTGCTAGATTCCTTATTCATTTTGTGAGCAAGAAACTGGAGACAATGCCTTACTGTTCCAGTAATGTGGAATATGCGGATATGATGTTTATTTATGTGTTTTGCAGCAATAAACTCCACAATTAGAAAAAAAGGAAATCGGCAATTAGACCGATGCAAATAAAATACCTCCAACTCAAATGTATTCTTTAGATATTGAACAAAGGGGAAAAATGCAAGTATCATTGAAACATTCTTCCTCTTCGTCAATGGTATTCACTGGAATCCGATAAAGAAAAGAAAAGCAAGCCGAATTGAATCTCACCTCCGTCAAAGATAGGCCTATTCATTAAACACTGATCAAAGATTTAAAACAACAGATATTAGTGACTAATCCATAGTTTCTGAGGTTGCTGAGAAGAATAATGACACTCCTGATGCCCTTTAAGTCGAAGTTCAGTCCCGATAGGAAGGGGGTGATATGTAGAAATAACTGAAAACGACAGCTAATAGTGTCTAATCCACAGTTTTCGAGGTCGCTATGGTAAATGGTGACACTCCCGATGCCATTTAAGTTTAAGTTCAGCCCTGATAGGAAGGGGGTGGGAAGGGGTGTCATGTTAAAACCGAAAACAACAGATATTAGTGTCTAATCCATAGTTTTCAAGGTCACTGATATAAATAATGATACTCCTGATGCCCTTCAAGTCCAAATTCAGCCCCGATAGGAAAGGGGTGAGAGGGGGTGGGAAGGGGATATGTAAAAATAACCAAAAACAACAGATATTAGTGTCTAATCCCTTCATATATTCCAGCATTGCCTTCCATGCACATTCCTATTTTCTTCCTAATCTCTTACACTCGACATGCTACCTTTCTTTCTGTAAACTATATCTCTTGTTTTACCAACATCAGAAAAGTCTGCTTCGGAATACTTTCAAGTTTCCTACTTCAGGTCTCTCACCACCCATACTAATTTTCACTATCCATCTTCCTGGTTCCCATGTACCCTAGTAACCCTACTCTTGTTGTCAGTCATTCTCAGCTTTCTTCACGTGCAAATAATTTTCTTCACTGTCCTCACGCAGTACTAAAGCACTTTCTCCAGACATCAGCTATTCCACACTTCATTTACGACCCCTTTTCCTGTCTCACTAATTTTCTCCTACAATTACTGTCCTCTCACTGGCTTCTTACATCATTTCATCCATAAAAGTATTAAATAGCATGTAGATGTAACATACTCATGCCTCGACACCATTTTTTACACCAAACCAGTCATTCTCATGCCAGCAAACTCTGACAGTCTTTACTGCCATCTTCAAAACTTTCTATTGCTCATAGCAAGTTACCCCATATTATTTATACATTTACTACACATTTCACATCGCCTTTCCATCAGTTCTACCACAAGAGCAATGGCCAGTTGGGCAGGCTACCGAAAGCCCTTTACTAGCTCATGCCCTAAAGAAAAGAATTGCTAAACATAAAGGAAACAGTGGGACTTTCTCTTAAAATAAGAAAGGTTAAAAGTTAAACAATCAGTAAAACCAAAATAGTAACACTGTAAGCGACAGTTGGCAAAAAGCACGATCACTCACTCAGCACAGTTTTGGAAACCCTTCAAAGGCTTTCGGGCAACAGCCTATAAAAGTGCTACCTGGCAACTTATCGAAAGCGATGTCACTGTCTCGCTTTCAAGGATATAAGTATTTGATACAATAATTGTTTTCAACGATGAGAGATATGCATATGTTGCGAGTAGAACTTTTAGCATGAACGGTGTTATCTGCAATTGTTAATTTTTCTAGTTTTGTAAGTCTTTTAATCTTATCTGTTTTGGATATTTTGGTTAAATACTACACGCAAAATGAAGTTGAATTTTCAATCTTGCAGTGTAAGATAATTACCCACGTTAGATCTAAGCTAGGTAGACAATTCGTCAGACAAATCCAAAGATTCTCTCTTTCTCTCTCTCAGCATTTTGTATGTGATATCCTCTTGTTAAGTTATTTCTCAGCCATTCTCTAATATAATGCTATTCATATTGTTTAAAAATATTCTGATGAGGAAAACGCATTTCCTTGTGTATATCAAAAGAAAGCTTCATTGTTTTGGTGAAGGAATCCTACTGGAAAAGTGTTGCAATTTTTTTTCCGGGTGAGTGTACAACAATAGAATAAAAATGAATACATTCCCATGGACGTCGTTCTTTCTAATACATGATATTGTTTTAAAGATGGAGGAGGAACTTTGCAATTCGTAGTTAAATCCTTTTCGTGAAGAAAGCCAATGAAATCTTTCCGAAACACTAATGTTAGCGAATCTCATAACGTTTTTCACACTCCAGTGTCATGGTACATGAAGGAAATTAGACAGCCAAAGAATGCTATGAGCGCCATTTATGAACTTTAAGAGATATGTAAATATTTCCCCTAAAGACCAGACGCTCGACCCAACATTGCGATACTTGCCAGAATCCCGTTGCTACAGGACCCAGCCCTCCCCTCCCCTCCCCTCCCCTCCCCTCCCCTCCCCTCCCCTCCCCTCCCTTCCCTTCCCTTCCCTTCCCTTCCCTTCCCTTCCCTCCCCTCCCCTTCCCTTTCCCCCAGGTCACAAATCAAAACCGGCGAGCGTCTCTTCCGAATGATCTCCATCGAGTCTCCCAAGGGATCTTTTAATGCGTTTTATGAAACGTAAAAATATAGCAAACTTTGGCAAGGAACATAAAAAGTAATAGGAAAAGTATTTTACTTCTGGCATAGATGTCCAACTGTGAACTACACATTGCAATGGAGACAATCTGCATTGTTGGTGCGCCCCGCAAATTTATTATTCCGAGCAAGGCGCCGTGGCCGCTGCCGATGAATGGGAAAGAGACAGGGACAGACAAAAGATAAAGGGTACCGTAAGAAGGGATGAGGAGTAGAAAGGAAAGCGATGCTCGTGGCCAAGATACGGAACCTAGGAAATGAAGGCTGGCATCGCTGAGAGAGACAAATGGAAAGGTAAAGATTTGAGCATTGCAAGGCGGGGCAAGAAATGAAAGCTGAGTGAAAAAGTTTCTTAGTATGTAGGCTACGCACAACTGCTTACTGCAAATAGAGAAGGAAGCTTTCAGCATAGCAAAGCTATGCGAAACCGAAGGAGAGGTAAGAAGCCTACGTGTTGGAACTGGTAAGTAGTTATAATGAGTGACGGTGATTGGTGAGGGGGAGAACGTGAGACATACCTCAGTCGATTGACAATCTCGCCAACCATAAATGACAGGTGAAACAGGCAGACTTTTTCGAAT
>NC_061092.1:48384561-48409561 GCF_015104395.2 Macrobrachium nipponense | reverse complement strand
GTTTCTGCACAACGCTTAACGTATCCAAAGTATCTGGAAAATAGGATATATAAATAAGTACCCAAAGCCAGTTTAATGAGTTCAATCTGTCAATCATCATCCAGACACTTTGTTGAAAATGATGATAACAATTGTTCCAGATGTACGGCAAATTTCACTATTCCTTCGGCCTGGGGCGGGAACCTTTTGTGAGAGCTGGATGCCTCTTCAATAAATGTGTGACCACCTCGAACCACTCCAGATACCCATTCTCTCAATTAGATGCCCTGGTCTGGCACTTCCGTTCCGAGGACAAAGAACTCCCTCCTGAAAGGTCAGTGAAAAATGTTTCAAGGTTAAGTTGGTAGATTTGTGACAAGTTTAAGTACGAATGAATGAAATTGACTTTACAAGTTGATTACCCTGGGACAGTAAGGTTGTCCGCTTCGTGGCCCATTCATTCAACAAGATAAATCCTTGGAGACAGTCCCGGTCGTTCCCAAAGGTCACGTTTTGGTCATTTTATCGGATGGCGTTGAAATGGATAACTGTTAAACATTATCTTCGATTATTCATTAATACTATACAAATGCCACTACTAGTTCAGGTGTCTGGTAAAGTAATGATGACAATAGTAGCATAACCTTCGTTGATATCTCTCATTCTGATTTGTAACACCCATAATTATGTAACCCCATAATGAGCTGATCATTAGTAACATCTGGAGGTGATTCCTTAATAAACCAATCCCTCCTAACCTTCCCCAACCTCTCAGGTCGCAGCACACCCGCTACATCTTCGTGATGGAGGAGTCTCCGGTGCATCTCTTCGGCAATTTAACCCCTTACGATGGAGTCTTCAACTGGACCTTCACCTACCGCCTCGACTCCGATTTCCCCAGTCCGTAAGGAAAACCACACAACTCCAGAATTTCGATTGTCTAGATGTCTGTGTAGATTATAGTATTGTAGAGATAATGCTTCGAAAATTCATCATTTCATTTAGGAAGAACTGTATTGTTGAGGGTCTTTATTTTTCGGTCTGAGATTGACCTCTAAGCATTCATTTTTCTCTCTTAACTTCGTAGGCCTAATCAAAGAGAGGAGGTGCGCCACATCATTTCTCCTTCCTGTCCTTTCACCAACGACTTTCTCTTCGTCTCGGGATTCACAATATTACCTCCACCCCCGCAGTCCTTTGGAGCTTCCCTTTCCCAAAAATGAATTAACATAATTCTATGATTATCAGACACAAAAGTCACCCTTTCATGAGTGGTGCTTACTTTGGGTACAGTTTGGAAGCAAATTTCTCTCTCTCTCTCTCTCTCTCTCTCTCTCTCTCTCTCTCTCTCTCTCTCTCTCCTCTATCTTAATTTTGTCCCCTACAGGTTTAATGGTAATCTGTGTATCGTGTTCACAGTTCATAAGAGAATTGTTTTATCCCTAGGGTTCCTTCCAAGAAACTGACGAAATATTACAAAAATTTGAACAGAACACTGAAATGAGATGTAACAGACACGTGTCCTTATAATGAAGGCAAAAAACGACAAATTTACTAGCAGATTAGAAACTTGGAATATGAACTATATCGTAAGAATATTTAAATGCTTGTGATATACAAGGGATCCACAACAGATAAAAATGAGGCATTCGAGATCAAGTGCGGACGGCAAATGAGTTTTTTGGCTAGTGACTATAAAAAAAAACGGGGAGAGGGGGATGGGGGGAAGAATGTAGAGGGTTGCTTCAGAGGCGTTGAAATTGTCTGCAATTTGTCTTGGTAAAATATAATATTCTTAGAATTAAAGATATTAAAAAATGATACAGAAATTCGACAATAAGACGGCTTTAAATTGTTGAAATACTACAAAATAGCATGAGAATAGCTCTGGCCATTGAAGATAATAGCGTATTGATGGGTGGTAGATAAAGAAGCAATTTGAAGAGTGAGTTAGCTTTGTTTTCCAATGCCATTCTTCCCCTTCTGCCGACAGAGCAGGGTATGTGAGAAGACGCAGAGTGAATCTGCCGACCCTTTCGGAAGACGTTGCCACCGGCAAATCCAAGATGGTTGCTTGGTTCGTGTCCAACTGTAAATCTTCAAGCGGTAGAGAAAGGTTTGTAAGCGTTTTGATATATATATATATATATATATATATATATATATATATATATATATATATATATTATATATATATATATATATATATAAATATATATAAAATTAAGGATACTTGACTTAGTCCAGACATCTCCTGGATTACCTTTGTTGTTTATTTTTACTTCAATTTCAGTCTGGCTCGCACTCTGCAAAAGTACGTTCCAGTGGACGTGTACGGAAAGTGCGGACCTTTGCAATGCGAGAGATCGCATCAGTCATCGTGTTACGAAATGCTGGAGAGAGACTATAAATTCTATCTCTCCTTTGAGAATTCCCTCTGCAAAGACTACGTCACTGAGAAGTTCTTCGGCATCATACAGTGAGTGACTGAGAAGTTAGGGTGTGATCATAATGAGATGGACGAGATAAAATACGGAAAGAAGGGGGGGAAATACTTTGGGAGTGGCTGGGGGCGAATGAGAAGATGAGAAAAAAAAGTAAAGACGAGATGGGAGGAAGATGAGACGGGTAAAAGTGAAATGTTAAATGTGGCTGGTTATAACTTCTTTGGGTTTCTGTCATTTCCTCTCCCGCAGGTACAACGTCGTGCCAATAGTGTGGGGCTCAGCGGATTACTCAGCCCAGGCACCACCACATTCGTTGATCAATGCAGCTGATTTTGAAAGCGTAGAGGAACTCGCCTCCTATCTCAAGTACCTAGATAGGAACACAACGGCTTATATGGAATATTTCAAGTGAGTATTCACACTCTATAACTTCTTTGGGATTGCTAGGTTATTGACGCCGTAATATATGTATATAGGAAACTAAACATTAAACAAATAAAAATAGATGCAAAAGGAGTTTCATATGATATATATATATATACATATATATAATATATATTATATATATATATCTATATTATATATATATATATATATACATGTATATATGTGTGTGTGTGTATAAATAAATTGTTCTGTTAGAACACGACACGTCTCAAGTATAAAAACTCTGGTGTAAAGCTAAGGAGTATATTTCAGTGGACTGACTTCCACCCTTATCAAGCAGTGAAAATAGTGGAAGATATGCCCTTGCATATCTTCCTTGCATATCTTAGTGATGCCTGGGGTCACCACTAAGCCAACTTTGGTTCTGCTAATTGTCTTAATCTGCTTCATCGTTGCCTTAAGGAAGATATTGTCTATATGGTCAGAGTCCTAGGCTCCATTGAAAAGGTTGATCCTATCACCTTGTTTTTATCAGTGAAGATTCCACCATCTGGCCTCTGGATCAACAGCTGCTCTTCTATAAAATTGAGGATGAGTTCCAATCCATGGTATGTTAGTTTTATTTATATGATGGAAAATTGCCGAAATATTTTGTCCATATTTAACTGAGTATCTATGTTGAGGTACTCTCTCCGAGAGAGATTTTCCTGGATATCCATAGTATGAATTATCACAATCCCTACCGGGGATCTCATAAACTCCTACATCTTTACGAACTCGTTTCTGCTGGTCGTTAATTAATGACAATCCCTGTGTATTCGGATAAGTGAAGATGAAAGGGTTGGAGTGGCCCAAGGTTTGTGTGATCTCTTGTAAATCGTCCACGTGAAGGATCATAATTTTATTTGCATATTTTTGCTTTTCTTTGTTTTCTGTGAGTTTGTAAAAAATGCTTTTTGATGTATGTATGTATGTGCTTGGGGTATTTTAACAAGATAAGTTGATTTCTGATTGTTTCAAGTTCTTTGTTAAGAAAATCTGGGGAGAAATTTTCAGGGCTCTAAGAAATAAGTTACTTGCTATGCCGAGTTTGACTGGAATATCATGATAGCTGTAAACATGTATGTATGAAAGTGAAAATGTCGTTTTCCCGAAGACAGTGAATTTGTAGTTGTTGTTAATTCTGATGATTAATGCATCTAAAAATGGGATATGGTTATTGTTTTCCCATTCTACTCTAAGTTTTATGCTCGGGACCAAGGAACTTAATTTTTGTAGAAAGACATCAAAATCGCCATAATCACCTTTCTAGTATGTAAAGATTTTGTCTACATAACGAAGCCGAAATCATAATTGCAGGTTTGATAGTGTTTATAATTACTGTTGCAAAATATTCCATATATAAATTCGCTAACACAGGACTGAGCGGACTCACCATACAGCAACCGAATTTTTGACGGTAAAAGTTATCACCAGAGGAAATTATCTTACTAGTTAAACCCAGCCATAAATGATTTTGCCCATTATGGAATTCAACCATTTTTCGCAAGTTTAAGAAAGAATTGATCAGACTACACCAGCTGAAAAATCAAAAACACTTTTTAGAAGAATGCCTCAAGGAACAAGTACTTCCAAAAATGTACGGATTCAGGGATTTTCCTGGAGGAAAAACTTACAAACACGAAACATGACTTCTTTGTACTATGCAGAGTGATGTATGGTACCCAGCCTACTCTTCGTCTTCTCACAATGGACCACATATACAGGTATCTGGTTTCATTTTGTTCCGACATTGCTGCCTATAATAGCAAGACTCATTCCAACAGACTTTCCCGTAAGTTAAATAACTTAATAAACATATCGGATAAAAATTACAGCCGTGAAGAGATATGTTTTAAAGGCATTTTACTAAATGCATTAACAGACCTTAATAAGAAGTATCCTGTCCCCCGCAGATTTATGATAGCCATCCGCTCACTAAAACAGTTAGATGTTGTAATAACTAGGTCGGACAAAGACAGCAAAATTGTAATCATGGACAAAGACTTCTACCTCGACAAAAACAATCAACTCCTTAGTGACACAAACACTTGCGACAAATTGACGAAAATCCCTTCCACAACGTCCCATAGAATTTTTTAGGAAAGTAAGATTAATTGGCCAAGACAAAAAGAGCATTGAATTATTAGAGAAATTTAAAGTCATTAACCCAAAACTACGTTACTTTTATGGCCTTCCCAAAACTCACAAAGACACTCTTCCATTTAAAACCAGCATCCCATTTGCTGGACCTTTCAATTATAAAATTTCTAAGTGGCTAGCTGGCCTCCTTTCCCCTTTTTTAGGCACTTTTTCTCCCAGTCACATTAAACATTCGGAAGATTTTTGTTACACATTCAGTGAAGCACATATACCACTTCACAACATAAAACTTTAAGCCTTGGTGTAGATTCCCTGTTCACAACAGTACCAGTACAGGATGTTCTACATTGTTTGAAGGAAAAATTAGCCCCTATTCAGATCATTTCCCACTGGCTCTTGACAATATAATAAATTTAGTTGAATTATGTGTATCTAATAACTTATTTTCATTTGGGGAATCATTCTATAAGCAAAAATTCGGGTGCAGAATGGGTAGCCCTTTAAGTCCTATACATGGAATCATAGATATAGAGGGGAGAGATTGGACGTAAGGAGCCAGTGTTATGCAATCGTTGTCAGAGATGGCATCGGTTTCAACCAGCGGCAAAAAATTCACTTCTGGCATTCAATGCTGGGTCATCAACTGTGTCAATTACAGGAACAAGTTCACAAAAGAACAGGGGATCAGATTTCACAAGTAAGAGACCTTTTTTTCATGCATGAGAATCTTTATGACTGTTGAAATAACCTCAAGTAAAAGTGTGTTAGATCGCAGTCAATTTCACTCCTGCTTTTATAGCTAATAAAATAAGCAGTGAATGTTGTAATGAACTTGTTATTAAAGCAGTGGTGGTGTTTATCCATGGTACGCACCTGCAGCTCCTAAAATATTATTCCAAATGACGAGTTGTATAGAATAAAAGTAGTTCAGTGTGCTGAAATCTACTTGAAAAGTCACTGGCATGTAGGGTTACCATCAGTCCATACAACCATGGTTAAGTCTGAAATGTTATGATAGTGTTATTTACATGTTATCAATAAATTCTCAAATTTGGTATGGAGATGACTCTGCTGAATTTGATCTGCCAGGACACTTAAAGGTAGTATATTCTTCAATTTTACCATTTTAATTTCATCTTAAAAGGAAACTTCAAATTCATACTACGTTATAGCTTGAAAAATCGGGCTCAGACTGGAAACCCTAATTGTAACCTTACCTAAGATGAGCTTGTTTCATTTCTCATCCCAACCAAGAGTACACACTAGTGAATATTGGCAATTGAACCTAGGCTGTTATTAATATTATATATTTTTTGCCTATGGCTGAAGCTTATATGGGATGACAGCGTTAGAGATGGCAATTGGTTTTCCATATTGTGTCAGTTTGACCCATAAATAAAGAACGATAATTAGTTCTGACTCTTGAGGCACATACTTCGACAAACTGGTCAATTATATTGCTCAAGTGTCTATCAAACTACAGCAGGCTGAATTAAAATTTTCATTTCTACATGTAGTACACATTGTCATTGGTAAATGCTGCAAAGATAATTTACCAATCATTAAAGACTGCTAAGAAAATATCCATAATGTAGTTGCCATATCTACAAAACTTTATGGCTTAACCGTAGAAGAAATATAACAGCAAAATTGAATATTTTTTATTTCTGCAAACAGTATATATTGTACATTGCAAATGGTGCATAAATCATATGACAGTTTTGATGGACATCAGAGAGAACACATTTTAAAGAGTGCAGTGTTTCCTATAAGATTCTATGGGTTTGCGCTATTGTTTACATAAAGAACAATCGCCTAGCAATGGCGCCAGGCAGTACATGTCACAGACTGCTTTGGCTACTATCCACTGTCCAGTCTCTACTCTCTATATCTATGCATCGAATACTTTGAAACTATACTAATAAATGCAATAGAACCCATGTAGATGATATTCTAACAATTTGGGATAATGGGTGGGGCAATTTCAACGAATTCCTTTCAAAATTAAATGCATATGTGCCCAGCATCAAATTTAAAGTTAAATGGGAAACAGGCAACAAAATTCCTTTTCTTTATGTTTTAATAATTAGAGACACGACTGAATACAAATTTACCATACACAGAAAACCAACATTCTCACACTCATACACTCACTACTTTAGTTACCATGACATTTCTATCAAGAGCCTTACGAATTTGATCCCCAGATTTCCTGACAAAGTAATTTGAACTAATTCGTAAGCAACTTTCATTTTTAAAGTATCCTAACCATATAATTGAGAACGCGATTCATAAAGCAAACGTAATTTTCTACCAACCCCCACAAGACAAGACCAGAGAGACACCCAACAATAAGATAAAAATCCCACACCCGGACGCATATTTCCCAAGTGTGGAAGAGTTTAGGGATGGGGAAAATTAGGACCAATCAAAGCGCGTGGAGCTGATCCATGACGTCACAAGCCACGCCTTTTAGCTCTCTCCTCAGTCCTATATCCATTACTGCCACCAGTCAATTTCACAGTTTACGGCTTGTGTGACATATACATTTTAGTCAGATATATCTAAACATAATGCAACACTAATTTAACAACAATATATTATTCAAATGAGATACACAATGAAATATAATATGCGTTATTGGTTTCTCCCTCTTTGTAAATAATATTTTCACATCGCAAATTTCTAAATTATATACTTGAAAATGCATGTTTAAAGCCATTTATAAAGGGTTGCGATAACTCACGGGATGAATCAAACAATATACAAGATGGTAAAAATGATGGTATCTGACCTGTTTGTAGAGGAAAATAGAGAGAGGGAGTAGGCTTACACTACGGATTTCTATTTACATATGCTATTTCGTAGTAATGCACATTACTGTGCATTGTATAAAAGCAATATACTGGTCATAACTAGGCCATGAACAGGAATCAGACAAATATAGTCCCTACTATTTACAGGAACACAGTTTCAGCTTCATTCATTAAATTATTTCAAGAGTTAATGTGCCCTTAAGGAAACCTATGGTATTGTTGTTTTGGTGATCTAAGTTAGCCTAATGTAACCAAATATAGTTACGTGACAAACTCATCCTGTCAGTAGCTAATCTAAATACGGTTGTTTTTCAAGGTGCACTTGATAAGCTGTTGTAAAAAATTGCCTTTTTGAGGTGGATTCCGTTTTCATAAAACCTTCCAGATGTCCTTACCTGATTGGTCCTTGTCATTCATTGTGTACAAATATATAAAAAGTTTTTATTGAAAATTTTTTGCTTTTGATTTTTTACTGTTCATACATTGTGTACAAACAAATAAAAAGTGACAATAAAATTCAGTATTGAATATTTTTAGCAAGCCCTTATGGGATTTTTGCTTAAAATTCAATGTGTACAAAGAAAACACTGATTATTTAATTTATTTAATATTCTTAGCAAATCTTTCGTACTTGTCATTCATTGTGTGCAAAGAATCAAAATCAGTATTTCATTAGTATGTAATACTTTAAGCAATTACAGGAGTACAGAATACTACCTATTTACGGAGTTACAGTAGACTTTTTACTAAGCTGAACTAGAGCAGAATTGGTGCATAAATTTATTAGAACTGCGATATGCTTTAAAGTAAATATGGATGACACTTTTTTCCAACTCTCTTTCAACAGAAAATTTTATGCAAATATTCAACACGTAACAATTAAAGCTAGGGATAACGGTAGTATACGAGTATACGACTATTTTCATCCAAGCTCACACTCAATAGCCACATGTATGCCTAAATTAAGTGCATAATATTTTTTTACATAGATTTTTGGCCTTATGCCAAGCACTGGGGCAACTAAGGCCATTCAGCGCTGAAACGGATATTGACAGTAAAAGGTTTGAAAGGTGTTACAGGAGGAAAACCTTAAAGCAGTTGCACTATGAAGCAATTGTTGGGAGAGGGTGGACAATAAGATAGAAGAAAGAGGATATGAACGGAGGTAACAGTAAAATGAATGAAAGTAGTTGTAGCGAGGCACCGAAGGGACGCTGCAAAGAACCTTAAGTAGTGCCTACATTGCACCAAATGAGGCATAAATTATATACTTGAACATGTGTGTAAATTATATACTTGAACATGTGTAAATTATATACTTGAACATGTGTGGCACTAACCCCCTACGAGGTACGTAAATTTGTCATTAAAACTGTATCCTCCACATTTCTTTTTAAGCATAAGGCAATTATTATTTTAGTTCTGTAAATAATACCTTTTTATAGCCTGAAACAACAGGCAGTAACGCCTGAAAAACGTTCCATGCTCCATTCTTTTAAAACCGTCACTTTTAAAGTCCAAGATTCTTGATGGGTCATGGTAGTGGAAGTGCTGCGAGTTCCTTGCCTCCTGTCTGTAGTCTGTAGTGCTAATTACAGGTCAAATACCATTATTTTTACCATACCATCTTGTATGTTTTTATTCATCCCATGTGTTATTGCAACTCTTTCTAAATGGTTTTAAACACACATGTTCAACTATATAATTTAGCAACAGCCACTTGCCATGAAAATATTATTTATGCAGTAAATATCGATTTTGTGAGCAGGAATTAAGAGGGACTGAGCACTATTACCAAGAGGGAGAAGCCAATAACGCATTATATATTTCACGGTGTGTCTCATTTGAATAATATACTGTTTGTTGAATTGGTGTTGCATTATGTTTCGATATATCTGACTAAAATGTATAGGTCATACAAGCCGTAAATTGTGAAATGGGGAAATTTTTCTTCGGCAATGTGACTGGCAGTAATGGCTATAAGACCGAGTGTAGCCAAAAGGCGTGGCTTGTGACGTCAAGGATCAGCTCCACGCGCTTTGATTGGTCCTAATTTTCCCCATCCCTAAACTCTACCAGACTTGCGAAATATGCCACCCGGACAGGATTAAGACGGTGACCCAGACTCCGGGAAATCTAATCCTTTTGCCTTTACCTACCCAAATACCTTAGCCAAATCTCAGATTAACATCCAACTAAAGACAATCCCTGTGACAAATCTTACGTCAGTTTTACAGGAAAATTGCCTCCCTAGAGATTAACACAACATAAATGGTCAGTTAGGAATGGTCAACAGACCTCAGCTATTTTTAACCATATAAATAACGATAACCACAGAATTTGTCACATATAATTTATAGCAGCAAATGTCAGTACAAAAACCAGATGATAGAGTCAGCGTTGATTAAACAAAGACAGGTAATGAACGTCTCATAGGGTGCCTGGGATTCAGATATCATAGATAAAATCTTCCTTTAGCCAATGCTTAAGAAGATTAAAGAGATATTTTCAGGGGGGGGGAACCTAGTCAAAGGGCTTACCTGTGGATGGACCGCATTTCTGTAATGTTTCTTATTCATTACCTACCTGAAGAGAGAGACAGCAGTCTCTGAAATATAGTAATTGTTTTCTATATTTTAGCCCTTTTATGGGCTCCTTTTATTAGATGGAATTCTGTCGTAAAAGAACATTTTTACCAGTCATAATATATATTATATAATAATATATATATATATATATATATATATATATATATAATATATATATACATATATATATATATATATATATATATATATATATATGTGTGTGTGTGTGTGTGTGTGTGTGTGTGTTTATTACAGTATTGGGGGTGTAACTGTAGATCCCTAGGTCAACTAATCATTTGTCTGTGTTAGTGCGAGGTAAAACAAGAAACTAAAAACAAAAATGAAAAGGAATTTAATGCTTCAAGTATAATCAGTATTATGAAAAGCGTTATAGATTCACACATATAACACGTTTAATAATTGCAGATTTAGCTAAATTAATCCACTGAAACACCTGCAAATATCAAATTATGACAATATGCTGAATATAAATGTTGAGGGACAAGATACTCAAAAGCGTTCTTGCACGTAAATTCTTCTCAACACCTTCTGCATCGTCTCCTCAGGTGGAAGCTATCTCATGAAGTCATCTCGGGATGGGCGGCATCGTCGAGGCCCTGGTGTGACCTTTGCGAACGGCTGCACACTGACCCGAAGGAGCAGGTTTACGAAGGCCTCCATGACTGGTTTAACAGCGACAAAGACTGCCGGCTGCCAACGTCATCGGCCATTGCTAGATTTACTCACGGCGAAAAGAGAGGGAGGGAAACGGAAACGTGATGCCATGAAATTTAACAAAGAACTCAGCTCCCCAAAAACTTTCGACGATAGTGATTTGCCATGCGCGATTTTAATTCCACTCTCTCTCTCTCTCTCTCTCTCTCTCTCTCTCTCTCTCTCTCTCTCTCTCTCTCTCTCTCTCTCTCTCAGCCAACACTAATATTAGCGAAGAGCTACAAATTTCACAAGTCTCATCTGTAAACCCCGTCTCCTTGAGTAGGTTTGTCCGTTTTCTAATTTGATGTTATTTCTGTTCAGTTAGAAACGCCCAAGGGAAGAATTTTAAATATTTGCCTCGTGAAATGTTAAGAAGCATCCAGATTCGAGCCAAATATGTATTTCAGTCCACTGTTAACATCAGTTTGATTAGCTTCTCTTAGCTCTTCAGATATGCACAAGACGCTGAAGATGTCCTGAAACGTTATCCTTAATCAGGGCTATCGTTGTGTGTGACTTTGGTACTGTGACGCCAGATTATTTACTCTCGGTAAATTTTGACAGGATAAATAAAGACACTGGCCTACCCAACAATCGAATAGACTTTAACAAAGGGTAATAAGAAGGTTTTCTCATTCGTTGTGACTTGTGACCGCGCACACTAGAATCCTGGAGTCTGTGGAAAGGGTTGAACACTTCCAAAATTGCAGTCCGTTGCCATCGTTAACATTAAATGATAGAATGTAAGATTAAAATTATTTGTATAATTACGAATACATTTCACTCTTATTATCATACGTCTAATAATAAAAACAATTGCGGGGACCTATCACTGTAGAATTATTTCTCCATTTTAGTGACGTGTAACTGAGAATCTGATAAAATCTTTTGTGTAAAAACCTGTAACACCTGTTTTCTGCTGAACAAGAATAATCTGGATCAGTCATCTGAGCACGTTCCCTTGTACAGGTGCACGACATTTTGTCCATTAGCTGTGCACGCAACATTTTCAAACTTTCTGATAAGAAGCCAAAAAGGATCCTTTATTGTCGACAAGTAAAAGACAGCCTGAAACATTATCCATAGACAAGAGGTGGGTCTAGCCCACCTAAGGGGTTCGCTCCCATCCCTTTTCTCTTTGTGATATTGTTATTGACCCTGGTAGTTGTGATGCCGGATATTTTATGCCCAGTCAGTCTTTAGGAGATAAATGGGGCATTTTGACAACCAGCTGTTAAATAGATGTTAACAAAGAGTATTAGTATCAGTAAAATTAGCATGCTCTCGCATGCTCATACTCTTCATTTTTATTTTATTTTTTTTCACCAATCACCATTCACTGTAGAGTTCTGAAGCCAATTGAAATTGTTCAAGCTATTATAGCAGTAGAATGATGATGATTATTATGTGTCGTTGAATTACTAATAGATTTCCCTCTCGTTATGCCATATTCGATAGTATATAAGAAAAGTAGAAATAGGTACTAAGCATTCACAAGTTATCAGTTCTCACAGCTGTTTCAGCAGTAACACCTGTAGTGTGTTACTCCAGATTAGTCTGGTTCCGTGAAGATATCACCACCAAATGTAATATACAGATGTGTGTCTATGAAAAAGATGCGTAACAAGAACTTGTGTTCTGAGAAGCGACCGTTTCGAAATCATTGCTTACAGTAAATGAAATTCATAAGTATACATTGGAAAGAAAAATTTTTAAAGAAAACAGTAGATGTAGGATGCAATGGTTGATAAATGAGGAGCTGGAGGTACATCAGATTATTAATTGGTAGAAGCAAGCATTTAGATACATAAGGTTAAGTAGGAGAGGAAGGAGTAAAATGTGGCTATAATAATTGACAATAAGGAAGGTGGAAGAATAGAAGCTACTGATTTGTATAAGTATTTGGCAGTAAATATAAAGGATGGTGCTTAGATGAGGGAGTTTCAGACGGATGGGAGGGATTCCAGGATATTTACAGAAGCCTAAGTAGGGAGTGCAAGTATTATCGTTAACTGCAAACATGAAAGTGAAGAAATCGGGAGAAAATTGCCTAAGAAAAACTCCATGGATGAGAAATTATGTAGAGCTCACAAAGATAGGATAGGTGAAAAGATGGATCGGAGAGTTCGGAGATTGTTAACCATGTAGGAAAAATTGGAAGGAAGGAGGAAAAGACGCCGGACAGATAGGGTGAAAAGGGAAGTGGAAATCGCGGCAATTCCTTGATTTCGAGGGAGTATGAAAACTTGTGCAAGAAGTGAATGGCAAAAGGAAAGGGATTCACTGTACTGCTGATGAGCATCCTGTGTAATGTAAGAATCTGTTGTTGTTGTTATGAAGTTACTGCACTGGAGTTCATCCAGTAGTCCAAAGTTGCATCATGAATTTTGCTAATGCCATTTGTTTTTTCTCTGAAGCCATTCCCTGTTACGAGAAGTTGCTTGATGCTAAAAAATGGTTATACTGCTCGTTTACCATCCAGAGGCCCGCCATCAATTCCCAATAGAGTCAGAGGACTAAAACCGCAATCTGTCAAAACCGATTTTGCCTCTGTTCAATGAAGCTGTGAAGTAGTGGGTATAGCGACAGGTTGGAGAAGTGCATTTGCTTTACAGTCTTATCCAAAGAGACTTACTGGGGACCACAAACTCAACATTTTACAGAGACATTGCATCTAAGGATAAATGGCACTGAGTGTTATCCAGATTTTGTCTATAAGAGGAGATGGTCTTGAAGCTATGGGAAATAGGAGAATAACATTGATTACTCTACCAAGGAAAGTGTGAGATATGGTTCTCATTAAAAATACGACAGATGAGCGAGCAGTTTGGCTCTAGATAAGGTACCTGGTGTGTGAATGAATTTCTTATGGAACTATGTTAGAAAAGTTTAGTAGCAAAGGGAAAAATATTCAATAGAGAGAATGTGGAATGTGTTGAGAATCTAAAATCTAGAAAAGGTGAGTTGCGTTTTGGGATTCGTGGGTTGGATAGTGACTAGTTTGGTGCGAAAATTAGGATGAATCAAGACGCGCTATGTCTACAAGATGCTTAATATCTT
The DNA here is from genome assembly GCF_015104395.2 of Macrobrachium nipponense. Classification (NCBI taxonomy): domain Eukaryota; kingdom Metazoa; phylum Arthropoda; class Malacostraca; order Decapoda; family Palaemonidae; genus Macrobrachium; species Macrobrachium nipponense. The sequence goes on along the minus strand of NC_061092.1, from coordinate 48,395,425 downwards.
TTTGGATGGAGTGAGCTAGAAGTGTATACAAAGGCAGAAGAATTATGGGAGAAGAACAAATGTGCTGTAAATGGAGTGCTGAGTGGCTTTAGATGTCCAGTGAAGTCAGCTGTGGCGTACCTGAGTGAACTGTTGAACCAACTCGAATTTATGCGTGTAAACTGTGAAAGAATAAGGTGGAAACTGAAGAAGAAAATCTTGCATAGCATATGAGATGTAAGAACTGAATGGGTGAGAAATGTAGAGATACGAAGAAGGATTGATCAGGGTATTTTGAATGCTTCAGTCAGGAACAGCAGAGGACAGGATGGCCTGGAAAGCACTCAACAGATGGAGTGAGGTATGGAAAGGATGGGCCGCCTCAACATCCAGGAAGCGAAAGGATTTGCGCCCAAGATAGAATAAATGATGCAAGGGCTCGACGTACTGCTGGTATACCTTCTGTACAGGTGATGAATCTGCTTAGGGTTGTGGAAGTTTTCTGCGCAGGGAGTTCATCTGCGATCAAGAAATTAAGGTATAAATGTATGATAGGTTTTCCTTTTCTGTAAATCCAAATATTTTTAATTGGTGATATTATCATTAGAGAAGGAAAAAAATATATGTCTATTACATATATATAAATATATATATATATATATATATATATATATTATATATATATATTGTATTATATGCATATAATATTTATATTTATTATATATATATATATATCATATATTGTTTATAACAGAATCACGAAAGTTAGGAACGTGATAAAATCCATAAATAAAGATAAATGCCACGAAGGAAAAATACACGCAGACTCCTTCGTTTATTTTTCCTTCGTGGCATTATCTTTATTTATAATATATATATATTATATATATATATATATATATATGTATTATATGGCAAATAATATTTTATATTTTATTATATATATATATATATATATATATATATATATATATATATATATATACATACGTGTGTGCTAGCACAAAGAAACATGAAAACCAGCAGACATTATGAAATTATGGTCATTATTATTTCTACAAAGACAGCCGAGCTCTGTCTTTGTAGAAATAATTTGCTCTCTATAAACGTAACAAACACACACACACACACACATATATATATATATATATATATATATATATTATATATATATATATATATATGTGTGTGTGTGTGTGTATACGTGTTATGTACAAAGCGTACTTCCTTACACATCCTAGATTTATTTGAAAAAATTAAAATTCTTTTTTTTATTTTTATTGCTATTCTGTCTTTATTTCGGTCTGTCCGTTCCTAAACCCCTTATCATTTTGTTTCTTGTGGGGGAGTTTTTTTTTAAATAATATGAGGTTATTAGGCAAATTTTGTACCTTTTTTTTTAAAAAAGCCGGCCTTATTTAAGAATGATAGATTTGTGGTTTTCTCTCTGGTAGTTGCACAGTTGTGACGGTCTATAACAAAGGCACGGAACCAGCAACATCATCCCCAAAAGACTTGCAGGGAACCAGGACACTAAACGTCCTGCGGCCCCCCCCCCTCCCCCACAAAGGGGGAAGAGGCGTACCTACTTTAATCTCTGGTCCCTTCCATTCTCTCTTCTCTCGATTTCCAAGGGTATCTGTGGCTCATAATTTCCAATGAAACTTATTAAAATCCAAACAGTTGCAGGGAAGACTGGGCGTTTTTCTCTTACCGTCGCCAGACTGAAGTTTTAATTTAATTTCCTACTCAGATTTTCTACTTGGATTCACTGGAATTCAGATCGGTAAGTGTTGGGAGAGAGAGAGAGAGAGAGAAGCGTTTATTGCATGGTCGTTGCATATCCGTGGGGCTGGTGAATTTGACGTGACTGACAGAATTTTATAGACCGCTGTACAGCTCCATAACTCCATTTCATAACTCCATTTCATTGGACGAAAAATAATAATGGCAAAATAGAATCTTTTTCTTCGTCGACATAATTAAGGGTCTTTGAAATCCCAGAAAGGGAAACTGATTTATAACCGCACAAAACTTATTTTCTCTTCAGTGCCATTATCTTTCTAAACGCCATTAACGAGATTGTGAATAAGAGCAGAATCACGACGCGGGCCGTGACTTTCTGAGTATGAATGACAAAAATGAAATCGAAGATGCGTATTGCAGTTACGCGAAGAAAAAATGACATTTAGATATACCCCAGTATTGATTTCTGAAACACTACTAACAATGTCCAACGTCAGCTAGCATGTTTGATCCTCGTAGAGGCATTACAAAGTAGCCGGGTTAGCCAGTGCACAGGTGCTAACAATATTATCAAGTGAAAGATGGAGATATCACCTGTGTTATCACAAAATACATATAGGGAGGAGAGCAGCAATACAATGCATTACTAAAACGTGACCGGAGAGTTCTTTCGACTCCTGGTTACGCCCATTTTCCTTATAATTTTTCTTGTATTTTTGTAATTCACTTACATTTCTATCTCTGTATTTATTATTTTTGTTGATTTATTTTTTCTTTATTAATAAGTAATCTCTTCTTTCTATATTTTTCGTTACCCTCTGTTACTTCTTTCTAATGAACGTCGTATCAATTATTTTGAAACTTGAATTTCAAGTCAATGGCCCCTATGGGCTTGTGCCATATGATCTGGCTTCATCTTCTGAAGAATAATAACAGACAATAATTTGACTCTACTTCGGTTGCCGCTTCATTAATTCAGTCTCGCTCTGTCCAATACCTCTTATTTTCATTTCATATTACAACTGGACGGTATTATCACAGTTCCACCTTTAAATCCTTATGTTTCCTCTACTTTATGTGCCTGTTCCCTTTATCTTGCTGTCCAACCACTCCAATTCTTCTTTCACTGTCTTTAACTACTTCCATATATCTCGAAACGACAACTGTCTCCATGGGCAATCTGTTGCAACTTTTATCGTTTATTTCTTATAACACATTTAAATAAAAAATAAAAATGTTAGAATGAGCATAGAACAAAAAATGAAAAACCGCATAAAAGATATAAACGAAAAAAAATTGTCTTTTTTCGCCTTATGCCCTAAAATAATGAAGAAAAAAAAAAAAAAAAAAAAAAAAAAAAAAAAAAAAAAAACTATTTTTATTCACCCTGACTAATTTCCTGTCATCAGATAAACTGGCAGGATCTGGTATTGACTGAGGTAAACCGAAAGGGGAAGTGGTAACCTCCTGCTCTCCCATAACATTGCCACCAATGACCCCACCCCCCCTAACTGAAGCAACACTCATTCCTGGTCTGGCCGACACTAAGCAGTTTCTACGAAGCTGCGATCGAAAAAGCTATTGGAAGTTCGGTGCCATGGAAGTATACAAATTACAAGTAAGTTCTGCACAGGGCGTCAGATATAGTCATTAGATGACCGCTGTTATATCTTAATTTTAGTTTCTAGTTTAGTATGTGAGTTTTGGTATATATTTAAGCAAAATTTGTGCAGTTTAATCATACTCTTACCGGTCCACAATTCATAAAAATGTTTGTACAAAAAAGTGCCATTTTTAAACTAAAAATTAATTATATGTAAGAAAAGTTTAATATATCGTAATATATATATATATATATATATATATATATATATATATAATATATATATAATATAGTATATAATGTGTGTGCGTGTGTGTGTGTCCGTTTCAGAGTGTGTGGGTAGGTAAGTATTCATATTTAATTACAAGTAACGTTAAACATACGTACACACACACAGACACACACACATACACACAACCACCCATGTGTATATACATTTTGTGTGTGTATGCATCAAGATGTGTGAAGCGTGGTTCTAAAGTGATAGTTACCAATGGTGTTGGTAAAATACGAAGTAAATATAAAATTATAAATTATAACTAACGCAGTATTAAAGTTTTCGCTGATCGTGGTTCGTGAAAGTATTCCATCAGAGCGTTTGTCCTTAGAACAACTCTCTCTCTCTCTCTCTCTCTCTCTCTCTCTCTCTCTCTCTCTCTCTCTCTCTCTCTTTACATGTCCTGATCTCCATCAATTGAAGATTCTAGCATCTACACATACAAACATTCCATGATAACAACATCTTTTGTAATCTTGGTCACTTCGACCAAACTGGAAATATTTGGATCAACAGAATACGTAAAACGTTAATTTTTAGTTAAAATGGTACTTTTTGGTACAAACATTTTTATGAATTGTGGACCAGTAGGAGTATGAATGAACTGCACAAATTCTGCTTACGATGCCCATACTGTTTCATTTTGCTGATTTATGCATATCTATATATATTATACGTATATGATTTATTCATATATATATATACATATATATATATATATATATATATATATATATATATATATATATATATATATATATATATATATATATATATAGTATATATATATATATATATATATATATATATATGTATATATATATATATATATATATATATATATATGTATATATATATATATATATATATATATATATATATGTATATATATATATATATATATATATATATATATATATATATATATATATATATAAATGTTTGTGTGTATAGATATATATATATATATATATATATATATATATATATATGTGTGTGTGTGTGTGTGTGTGTGTGTGTGTGTGTGTGTGTGTGTGTGTGTATTTGTGTATTCATTTCTTCGGAGGTTATTTTTCGGGCATTCACCTATTTCTTTGCCTGTTGGTTAACGGGTTTAGGCAAAAAACACTTAGAGAGAAGTTACCTCTCAGGGCCTTTCTAAAGGTCCCCGATTATGACTACCGGCCAAAGCTACAAAGAATATAGGAAGCGGCACAAACATACATTCTGGGAGACCTTGATGTTGGTTTTATGTTAAACGTTTTACGTATTTTGTTGATCTAAATATTACCAGTTTGGTCGAAGTGACCAAGATTACAAAACGTGTCGTTATTATGGAATGTTTGTATGTATAGCTGCTAGAATCTTCAATTGATGGAGATCAGGACATGTAGAGAGAGAGAGAGAGAGAGTTGTTCTAGGGACAAACGCTCTGACAGAATACTTTCACGAACCACGATCAGCGAGAAGTTTAATACGGCGTTAGTTATGATTTATAATTTTATATTTACTTCCTATTTTACCAACACCATTGGTAACTATCACTTTAGAACCGCGCTTCACACATCTTGATGCATACACACACAAAATGTATATACACATGGGTGGTTGTGTCTGTGTGTGTGTCTGTGTGTGTACGTATGTTTAACGTTACTCGTAATTAAATATGAATACTTACCTACCCACACACTCACAAACGCACACACACACATTATACTCTATATATATATATATATATATATATATATATATATTATATATATATATATATATATATATATATAAACCGTTCTTACATAATTAATTAATTTTTAGTTAAAATGGTACTTTTTTGTACAAAAATTTTTATGAATTGCGGACCGGTAGGAGTATGAATGAACTACACAAATTTTGCTTAAATATATACCAAAAGTCACCAGAGAAACAGACAGAGAAACAGCTGAACTCCCCAAAAATAACTTCCGAAGAAAGGAATACACACAGACACTCATACACACACACACACACACACACACACACACACAACACACACATATATATATATATATATATATATATATATATATATATATATATATATATATAATATATATATATATATATATATATATATATATATATATGTGTGTGTGTGTGTGTGTGTGTGTGTGCGTATGAGTGTCTGTGTGTATTCCTTTCTTCAGAAGTTATTTTTGTGGAGTTCAGCTGTTTCTCTGTCTGGTGGTTAACGGGTTTAGGCAAAAGGATTTTGGTGAGGAGTTATCTCTAGGAAACGGCACAAGCAAACATTCTAGGAGACCTTGATGGTGGTTTGCAGACTTCAGAAGATTTTTCTGTCACATGATTAAGAGAATGACACCAAAAGTTAACTGTGGAATTTGCTATAAATTTTAAGCGAAGCTTGGTCGCATGTTTCATGAACTCCGTAGGGGAGTAGTGCTGCACTACAGGCATTAATTACTTAAGGTTCTTTGCCGCGTCCCCTCGGCCTCTAGCTGCAACTGCAACCCGTTTCATTCCTTTTACTGTACCTGCGTTCATTTTCTCTTTCTTCCACTTTATTTTCCAACCTCTCTTAACAATAATTGTTTCATAGAGAAAAGGCTTTGAGGTTTTCCTCCTCCTGTCACACCTTCCAAACCTTTCTACTTTCAATTTCCCTGTTCCAGCCCTGAACGACTACTCAAGTCCCAGCGCTTGGCCTTTGGCTCAAATTCTATAATCTATTCCATTTCACATGAAAAGTGAATAGCTCCTGGGGGAGACAGAAATACAATTTTTGGGCAGGACGGACCTTTTTCTTGCCTCTTCTCTTTTAGTATTGACGATCATTATCATTTTTTTTTCTCAGAGAGGATTTCTGTTCCTCACGTGGTTCATCCTGGGATGTGGGCTCATCTATTTAGCAGTGACGGTGGACGTCTTCTCTAAATTTCGTATCATTGGCATCAGCGGAGAAGAAAATAAACCCAGGTATCTGATGGATATGTTCATGTTAAAATTACCTCTCAATACTAATAAGGCCTTGGCAATTATAAAGATAAGACATCACACACACACACACACACATACATATATATATATATATATATATATATATATATATATATATATATATATATATATATATATAGTTACCAAGGTATCGATAAATTTCCAAACTTCACGATGCCCACACTGTTTCATTTTGCTGATTTATGCATATCTATATATATGTATATGATTTATTCATATATATATATATATATATATATATATATATATATATATATATAATATATATATATATATATATATATATATATATATATATATATATGTTTGTGTGTGTCAGTTTTTGTCACTTATATGTGCATGATATTTCTACATTCACAAATATTAAACCACATGTATCATTAATATCAAATTCCCCATACCCTGGGAATAGCAAATACCCAAGGGGTAGTATAACTGATAAATGTTTCATCACCGACTAGATTTGAACCATTGCCTTGTATAGAAACATCCTTAGACAGTGACTTTGACCACTAGGCTATCAAGAAAAATTTATTGCTATTCATTATGTGTATATATATTATAGTAATAGTGCTTTTCTGCTGTGCGTTTGATTGTGTTAGAGATATATTGGATCACGACAAAATCCAAATACAGAAGTCAAGGATGTAAGTCAAATGCCAAACTTACATAGTTAGTTTTTAGTTATTTTTGCCCAAGTTGTGTTGAAATGTGTATGTTTTTATTTTTTCATTTTTCTGATTACAATTTTTGTCAACATTAAGCCATTTTCCCTGACAGGGCATGGTTCGAGCTGAAAGTGCAATATAAAAGGTCACTGCTTCATTCATAATTGTTGAATTTTGTTTGAACATATAGGAAAAGTGTGTGTGTTTGTGCTGAAGTGCTGCAACTTATTGGTAGAGCTATGGGCTTGTATTTGCGAGGTACATGGTTCACCTCAGACTTTCTGTCCACTACTCGTCCCGGCTATGAAAGGGGCACCAGTGTCAACTTGAATCAATAAAAGGTTACGGGGACTAGAAATCGCATCCTAAAGTCTTTTCCCCTCTGGCACCACCCCTTCTGAACTGGAAAATGACTTCTGTTCAATCTATATCTGTGTAAATATTTGCATTCATTATTCAGCTTAAATACTTTTATAGTTATATGAAAAGCATTCTTTCTTCGCCACGCCCCCCCCCCCCCCCCTAACAACATGCTTACAAACTTGAAGGAGATGGAAAAGTGAACAGATTGCATATTCTTTACGCAGCGCAAAGCCTTCATTTAAAAGAGCAGCACCAGAAAACAGTTCTTCAGTGCCCCTTCGAGGTCCTGGGGACTCTAAACTTCCCTTCCAGAACAAGGTTGCTGCCCAATTACAAGATCCTCCAAAGGATATCTATGTGGAAAGACCTGTGACAAAGGAGTCTATAGATCCTAAGCTTAAGAAAATACTGTTTTGGAATGAGGTAAGGACTTGAGAATTATTTGCTTCTTTTTAGACTGTTCATTTGTGCATAATTTATTGCAGTTAATGTGCTCAAACAAACACAATTATACTCATATTCAGTAATATGCTGCTTTCCTTAATAATAAGTGGTTCCACAAAAACATCACATCATCCAGAGTGCAGTACATTGTATCCTTTTAATATTCTGTAATTCACCTCTACTTTCTATGCTCTTTGTCATTCCTGGACAGTGAAGGCCTCTACATCCCTAAACCTGCTCTTGATGGACCTGTTCTTGAAGGAGAGTTAGCCCAGCAATCCTTTCATCAGTTCTAACTTCGATTTCGAAGAAACTCTTCTCCTCTTTCTAATCATTTGCACACACCTTCCATGCTTCACCTATTCCGAGGGTAACCTCTTCTCTCATTCTGTCATCACCTGTTATAATCACTCCCAGCTACATCCACGAGTCAGCTGTTTCTATTCTCCCATCATGTGAATTAACAGTGGTTGCTCCACCTTCCTAGTTTCTATTTACTTCCTCTGCTGACATAATTTTTTACTCTCACTATTACTTATCAACACTCTTCTGAAAATATTAGTCAATCCATACTTTTCATGTTCCTTTCATGTCCCACAGATTCGCTCCTACATCTATCCTTTCTTTGGCTTCTCTTAACCACCGCTTTTCTCTGCATTGTAAAGTTCTTAAACTATCTGTCACGTGAATTTTCAAGGACTGTGGCCGTAGACTCTCTACGTGGTCATTTCAGTCACTCTGGCATAAGTTTGGAAAAGGAATTTTTTGGTTGGGTTTTTGTGCTTATCGACCTGTTTGTGAGCCCTATTCATTTTGAGGTGCTAACTCAACTTAAATCATTTTATAAGTTATAAGGAGAAGCAGCACTAATTCAGTCACATAGATTGTTACACAGAAGCTTTCCAGTTGAACTTGAAGATAGAGGGGGACTTACTGACTAACAAGTATGCCTTTACAGATGGTAGTCGAGGAAGGCCGAGCCAGGCATTTTGATATTGGCTTTGGTCAAACGCCATTCATCCTAGGCAAGTGTCCTGTCAACACCTGCTTCACGACTTCAAACCGAGGGCTGTTCAAGCATGATGAGATTGACGCTCTTATTTGGCACTATAGATCTGTCGATAGATCGCTTCCAAAAGTAAGGTGAGAAATTCAGGTGATCTGTTGACATTTTCAAGGACAAATTACTTCAGACTAAGTACAGCAAGGCACTGACTGGAAAATGAGAAACAGGGCAGCATTTCAAAAAGAGACATTATTTCTGCCCTTCAGCATTATACTGATAATACATTCATAAATTTTACACACACACACAAACACAAACACACTCACATAATATATGTATATATATGAGCTGATCAACCCAGCACTGCCTGGAAAAATCCTTCCTGACAACCGATAAATCTCTCTCTCTCTATCTCTCTCTCTATCCTCCCAACAACACCTCTACTCTCTCTCTCTCACTCCCTCTCCCTCTTACTCTCTCTCTCTCTCTCTCTCTCTCTCTCTCTCTCTCACTGCCTCTCCCTCTTACTCTCTCTCTCTCTCACTCTCTCCCTTTCCTGTTAAGATGATTGCTTCATCTTAACAGTTACATTGCCTACCATTTTTGACATTTTATATTTCACCACTACTCACCCCCCATTCCATGGAGCTCAGCTTGGTCTTGAAGGACGTTGGGAGTGTTATTATGCATCTCAGCGACCTCAAAAGCTATGGATTAAAGACTAATATCTGTAGTTTTCAGTTATTTTTAGATTTCACCACCTTCCCATCCCTTCTCACCTCCCCTTCCTATTGGGTCTGATCTTGAACTTGAAGGCCATTGGGAGTGTTACTATTCATCTCAGCAATCTCAAAAACTATGGATTAGGCACTCGTATCTGTCAATTTCAGTAATTTTTACATGTCACCTCCTTCCCACCCCGTTCTCGGCCCCATTCCTATCGGGGCTGAACTTCGACTTGAAAGCCATTGGGAGTGTCACTATTCATCTCAGCAACCTCAAAAACTATGGATTAGACCCTAACCACTGTCATTTTCAGTTTTTTTTATGTCACCCCTTTCCCACCCCTTCTCACTCTTCCTTCCTATCTTGGGGAATTACAGGGCATCAGGAGCATCACTATTCATCTCAGTTAATTTTACTTTCCACCCTTTTCCCCCCCCACCCCTCCCCTCCCCCCCCCCCCCCCCACCCCCGTCTCCCCTTTTGGTACCAGTGATATCTTACCCCCACAGTATTATTTCCCAGATCCTAAGTTGAATATATACCAAGTTTGGCTGAAATTGCCCAATGCATGTGAAAGTGTGTGTGTATGTGGCACATACACACACACATACACACATTCATATATGTGTGTGTGTATTGACGATCTCTCGCTAGAAGGTGCGATATTTTTATGTTGTAGTAGAGCTGAAGGAAAGAATGAAAGGAGTTCAGCAAGTACTTGGTCAACTCTTTCATTCCTTCCTCCAGCTCTACGAAAATATATGTATATTATATTATATTATATATATATATATATATATAATATATATATATATATATATATATGAATTTTAATAACATCACTGATTCATATACAAGCATTAAGTTACAAATGTCCTTTAATATTCAATTTGATCTACCTCGGAAATAATATATTTTCATATATGTTTAACGAAGATGAATTTTTCAGTTGATAATGATTTCGTCCTTTCATGGATTTGAACCAGACTGCAGAGACGCCCTTACTGACAGGCCAACAAGTAAGGTATAAGCTGATA
>NC_061092.1:48259561-48382061 GCF_015104395.2 Macrobrachium nipponense | reverse complement strand
CGTTTTTATCCATTCATTTATTGATTTGTTAATTTGCTTTTTCTTTTCTAATAACTTTCTTTCTATATTTCTATTACCTTCTGTTACTTCTGTTTATATATATATGTATATATATATATATATATATATATATATATATATATATATATATATATATATATACATATACATATATAATATATACATATTTTTCCCTTACGTTTGGGCATCAGGCCAGGCCTATATTAATGCAACAATCTATATATATATATATATATATATATATATATATATATATATGACCTTTTTGAGGTGGATTCCGTTTCATAAAAACCTCCAGATGTCCTTACCTGATTGGTCCTTGTCATTCATTGTGTACAAATATATAAAAAGTTTTTATTGAAAATTTTTTGCTTTTGATTTTTTACTGTTCATGCATTGTGTACAAACAAATAAAAGGAGACAATAAAATTCAGTATTGAATATTTTTAGCAAGCCCTTATGGGATTTTTGCTTAAAATTCAATGTGTACAAAGAAAACACTGATTATTTAATTTATTTAATATTCTTAGCAAATCTTTCGTACTTGTCATTCATTGTGTGCAAAGAATCAAAATGAGTATTTCATTAGTATGTAATACTTTAAGCAATTACAGGAGTATAGAATACTACCTATTTACGGAGTTACAGTAGACTTTTTACTAAGCTGAACTAGAGCAGAATTGGTGCATAAATTTATTAGAACTGCGATATGCTTTAAAGTAAATATGGATGACACTTTTTTCCAACTCTCTTTCAACAGAAAATTTTATGCAAATATTCAGCACGTAACAATTAAAGCTAGGGATAACGGTAGTATATGAGTATACGACTATTTTCATCCAAGCTCACACTCAATAGCCACATGTATGCCTTAAATTAAGTGCATAATATTTTTTTACATAGATTTTTGGCATTATGCCATGCACTGGGGCAACTAAGGCCATTCAGCGCTGAAACGGATATTGACAGTAAAAGGTTTGAAAGGTGTTACAGGAGGAAAACCCTAAAGCAGTTGCACTATGAAGCAATTGTTGGGAGACAATTAGATAGAAGAAAGAGGATATGAACGGAGGTAACAGTAAAATGAATGAAAGTAGTTGTAGCGAGGCACCGAAGGGACGCTGCAAAGAACCTTAAGTAGTGCCTACATTGCACCAAATGAGGCATAAATTATATACTTGAACATGTGTGTAAATTATATACTTGAACATGTGTAAATTATATACTTGAACATGTGTGGCACTATCCCCCTACGAGGTACGTAAATTTGTCATTAAAACTGTATCCTCCACATTTCTTTTAAGCATAAGGCAATTATTATTTTAGTTCTGTAAATAATACCTTTTTATAGCCTGAAACAACAGGCAGTAACGCCTGAAAAACGTTCCATGCTCCATGCCTTTAAAACCGTCACTTTCAAAGTCCAAGATTCTTGATGGGTCATGGGAGTCGAAGTGCTGCGAGTTCCTTGCCTCCTGTCTGTAGTCTGTAGTGCTAATTACAGGTCATATACCATCATTTTTACCATACCATCAATTTTACCAACTTGTATATTTTTTATTCATCACATGTGTTATCGCAACTCTTTCTAAATGGTTTTAAACACACATGTTCAACTATATAATTTAGCCACAGCCACTTGCCATGAAAATATTATTTATGCAGTAAATATCGATTTTGTGAACAGGAATTAAGAGGGACTGAGCACTATTACCAAGAGGGAGAAGCCAATAACGCATAATATATTTCACGGTGTATCTCATTTGAAGAATATATTGTTTGTTGAATTGGTGTTGCATTATGTGTCGATATATCTGACTAAAATGTATAGGTCATACAAGCCGTAAATTGTGAAATGGGGATGTTTTTCTTCGGCAATGTGACTGGCAGTAATTGCTATAAGACCAAGTGTAGCCAAAAGGCGTGGCTTGTGACGTCAAGGATCAGCTCCACGCGCGATGATTGGTCCTAATTTTCCCCATCCGTAAACTCTACCAGACTTGGGAAATATGCCACCGGGACCAGACCTCATAAAAAAAGTTAAAACTGATTAATAGGTGTCTATCTGTCACCGTCAAATATATGAGTCTTCATGACAAGAGATGCAAACAAGAAACAAAATAAAAAAAATTTATGGTCAAAGAAAAAGATGCATGTAGCAAAAAATAAATAAATAAAATACTGAGTGAGCGTTGCAGTGATTGTCAGATTAAAAACTAGGGTTGAAATACAATAATAATCAGAGGTCGACGCCCGTGAGGAAGAATATCAGGTAGACATCGGAAACTGTTACTTGAAGAAATCTGAGACAACCGAATGAACCGATAATTTTACAGATAAGTCTTTGAGCTCGACTTCCATAGCTTAAATTTGGTTCTTCTTCAGCTGAGTAGAGAAGCCAGGTTTATGTTTTTGCTACCCAATGGGCTATGCAAGCGCTAGGAGCTACAACAAAGAGATTGTTTGGTTTTTATTATATTAAGAATTGTGGACAAACTGATATCATTTACGATTCGCTCACTCACTTACTTGGGTGTTTAGCCATAGTAATGATCCTTTTCAGATCTTTAATAAAACTTTGTTCAAAGTTTCATGAGTATTTCATATAGACGAAGTATGGATACTGACATTATTGTTCACATCGTTTACTTTCTTCAGCTTTGTCTTAATGAGGTTTCATCCATTTTCATTTCTTGTCTCTTCTCCCAAAAAAGGTCACCACACACTCGATGGGTCTTCTGGCTGATAGAAACACCATCATACCTCTTCGGGGACCTCCGTCATTATCATGGTTTATTCAACTGGACCTTCACATATGTACTCAACTCCGATTTCCCTTACCCGTAAGTCTAATCTCTCTCTCTCTCTCTCTCTCTCTCCGTTTCTACCATCATCAAGTGTGTTACCTGCCAAACTGCAAAACCAATACCCACAAGTAGCTCCTCAATCCAGTGAGTATGAGCAGAAGTATAGGAGCGTCCATTTACACCAAAGGAAATACTAAACCATATCTATATTTGAACCCACTTTCTCCGGATTTTTTTCTTTGGAAGCCGAAAGGTCACAGTACCGCTACCCTTCCCTATCCCCATCCATCCCTCCCCAGACGCCATTGCCAGAAAATGCGTTATGGGGTAACGCATCCTCTTCCAAAATAATAAAGTTCCTAACTCTGTTATATACCAGCGAGTCCTGTAACGAAACGGAAGACACGAATGACGGAGGAGAGGCTGCCTGGTAAGACTCCATGACTATCTTTATTTATTTGTTATTTTATTTTGTACTTTATCCAGTGCTCTTGGCACGACTCACAATTAATTGGCCTTTTCATTTTATTTTCTGACTCACAATTTTAATGCCTTTTCATCTTATTTTCTGTGTACAATTTCCATTGCAATCTGTGCAAATGTATACACATGCAAAATCTCATGTTCAAAACGACCTTCGGTGACGGAGAAATTGTCTTGGGGTCACCTGAGAGCAAAGGCTCCAATGACAGCTTCCAATATTCTTATTATTCTTCTTCTTCTTCCTCTGAACTTGCCCTGTTTTTCAGCTGCCGCTGATAACTGATATGGTTTCGAACATCAGGCTTCTTAGAGGTGCCATTATCACAATTTTATTAAAGGAGAAAGGCGCCGGAGGCTGTGGAGATATAGGATTATACTTGGTCACTGGGAAAGGAGGCGGGCCAGTCACTTAAATGACGTAATTGTAAAACGAAGGGAAAATAAGTTGCTGTTTACATGCAGAAGAAAGGCATAAAAAGGTTATCCACATCTGCAGGAAAGATGAAGAATTGCGAATAATAAACGAAGAAGATAAATAGCATAGTTGAATATGTGTGAAAATAATATGTTCAAAATAGCTAGGTTGTAAGCAAAAAAAAAGGCAGTGTTAATTCATCAGAAAATCTGTCGTGTGCAACACCTTTTCTTCGATGAGAGAGAGAGAGAGAGAGAGAGAGAGAGAGAGAGAGAGAGAGAGAGACTTGCTCGGAACGACTGAAGTAGTGGAGCGACCCAGGGAAGGTTTCACAGATATATGTTACATTATTATAAATCAAAGGAAATAAACATATTCGTAGGAAGCAATACGAAAAAGTAGGTTATTGGTTATTCATCAAATTTCCACTGGGCAGAATGAGCATCGTAAAAGAAACAGTGAAGCATCGTGAAATGATAACAGAAATCAGTATTGATCAAATCAACAAACACTAAAAACCAACATAATTGCACAATGAATGTAAAAAGAAAAGGGGAGTATATTCCACAGAAGTGACAGGAGGTCTCCGTGCGCCTCTTCTTTCTACCTGAATTCTCAAGCGTTAGACCAGAAGTGACATGTCACTTTTCTTTTCAGATTTGACGTCATGTACCGGAGTCGGGAGCCTCTTCCAGTTGCCAATTACCAGAACACGACGGCAGGAAAGACGAAGCTGGCCGCTTGGTTCGTCAGTAACTGTAACGCTGCCAGTAAGAGGCAACAGTAGGTACTAAGGCCCACCAGGATCTCACAAGGGCTTTATTTGGTATTTTTTTTAACTTTTACTTTGCTCTGAACATCTTTTGGATACTTTACACCGGTTACTCATTTCACACAACAAAGCAGCATTCTACTAGCATGTTCACGTTCGTGTATCATTCCGGTACTCTTTTTACATTAATTCTGAAGTCACTACAGTTTGCGCTCGTGAGACACCGCTTGATGAACGTGGACGACTTTAATCTTACCAGCAATATTGGCTATTGATTCCAGAATTTTGCAGAAAGTGATAAAATATGACAGTTGAATACAAAAAATCAGAAAGATTGTGATCAAAAATGATAAAAAAAAAAATGCGTTCATTCCGTCGGGTTTTACTTAATAAATAAATAAAAACAATGTTGACTCGTTCCCGGACATGCACTGAGTTGATATGGCTACTAAAACTTTCAAACTTCAATATTAATTGCCTGTCAAGGAGTTTGCGTTTTGGTTTAGTTTATTGTCTGTCTGCCAATGTGTTAGCAAAGTTCTGCTGAATGTTACGTCTGGATTTTTGCCCTAGCTTCAAGTGATTGGATTTTGAGAGAGACATGAATGTGCTTTTGGGCAAAAAGGACCTTTTGTAGGTTGTATAGTGCAAGATGGTGACTGCGACCAAGAGCCGTGTGGGAGCTCAAAAACGGACCAGATATCTATCTACAACGAATCTGTCCCAACCTTGGCGTAAGTTTGCGGTCTTTGGACGCCCTTGTTTTCTATGCATACGTAAATTAAGAATCATTCATTTCTACAGTATTTGCTGAGATCCATCATCATTATCCGTATTCGTTTGTGGAGACTGTCCTTTCAAGATTCATTTGGCTCATATAGCTTGACCCATATGTTTATAAGTTACAGTTTACATTTCCCTTGCAGAACTTGCTGTTCTATGTCATATCTGAGTAGCTATATGTATCTTTTTTCATATATTATTATGATTATTATTCTATTATTATTATTATTGGTCTATCACCGTCATCCTATTCGACTGGGTGGTTTTATAGTGTGGGATTCCTTAGGAATCCATAATTTTTCTTACTATGTGCGCTGTTTCTTCTTCATGTGTCCTGGAGCTACTTCAGCATCTAATTTTTCCCGGTTTATTTTTCAGGGATCTTGGGATCGGGCCTAGTATCCCTATGATGATGGGTACAATTTCCACTGGCATATCCCATATGCTTCTTTTTTCTCTTTCTTTCTCATCTACTCTGGTGCCCCATGGTATTGCGACATCGATGAGTGGTACTTTCTTCTTGGTTTTGTCAATCAACGTCACGTCTGATCTATTTGCATGTATCATAATATCTGTTCTGATACCATAGTCCCAGAGGATTTTTGCATGATCGTTTTCTGCCATTCCTTCATGTTGGTGCTCGTACCACTTATTACTGCAAGGTAGTTGGTGTTTCTTGCACTGGCTACAGTGCAGGGCTTTTGCTACTGAATCATACCTCTTTTTGTACTGGTTCTGTGCAAGTGCTGGACATTCGCTTGCTATATGGTTTATGGTCTCGTTTTTCATATTACACTTCCTGTATATGGGTGAGATGTTATTTCCATCTATCGTTCTTGGATATATCTGGTTCTTAGCTAAAGCCTGATCTTGTGCCACTGTTAGCGTTCCTTGTTTCCTTCTTGAGTTCTCCCCTCTGTAGCCATTGCCATGTTTTATCGCTGGCCAATTCTTTAGTCTCTATCATGTACTGTACGTGCATTGGTTTGTTGTGCCATTCTTCCGTTCTGTTTGTCCTTCTCCTGTCTCTGTATACTTCTGAGTCTTCGTGTACTTTTATCAGTCCATCTTCCCATGCACTCCTGAGCCACTCGTTTTCACTGGTTTTCAGATATTGGCTCAGTGCTCTGCTCTACATGTTAGCGAGTCCTCTATGCTTAGTAGTCCTCTCCCTCCTTCCTTTCGTGTTATCTAGAGTCTGTAATTATTATCATTATTATTTCTATTATTATTATTCATCATGATCATTCAGAACATGAACCCTGTTCATATGGAACAAGCCCACAAGTGTCAAAATTGACTTGAAATTTAGGTTTCCAAAGAATAAGATGTTCATTTGAAACAAGTAAAAAAGGGTAATAGGAAATATAGGAAGAAGAGATCAGTTATTACAAAAGAAAAAATAAATTAGGAAATCCAAGGAGAATTGTTTTACGACAGTAATGCATTGCATTTTTGCTTGAAAATTTGAAGTTTCACTACACAGGGAGACTGTTCCACAGTCCAACTGTGTGAGGAATAAAGAAGCTCTGGAACTGAGTTTGACAGCGAGGCACATTTACTGTAACTTGGTGCTGCTGTTCAGAAAATCTGGTCGCTCTCAGTCGGAAAAGGGAACCAGGAATCAGTTGTGAATGTGAAAGATCTCTGTTAAAATACGAATTTATGGAACATTAACAAACAAGAGAACATCTGTCGAGGGTCCATGTCATAACTAAGGTAATGTTAGTCAGAGAACAGAAATCAACTACCACGAAGAGATCAATCTCTGGCAGAGGCAGACATCCACACGGGCGAACAATATTCTATTTATGAGGCCTCACCTATATTGCCTAACTTCCGTGTGGCATTTGCTGAGACTTTCATTAAAAGTTTCTCAAAATTTGAAATTAAGTCGAGAATTACATCTAGAAAAGTTAAGGCTTCAGTCTCATTCAGCAGAGTTCCATCCACCTGAAAGGGAAATGGGGTTGAAAATCTGTACGAGATCTGCAAATATGTTTTCGTTTTACTGGAGTTCATCCCACCGACTAAACCATTCACTAATCGGCTCCACGTCACGATTGGAACTAAGGGCAGTTTCATGTGTCGCATCTTCGACATCTGTTTTGAAATTCTCGCATATTTTCATTTCTTGGGGAACTCATTGAAAAGTGGGTGCTGTATCTTATTTATACTTTCCTTGATGAACTGTTTGCGTAAAGGTCTTGCGCATATTCTTTTTTTTTCGCAATATGTACTAAACTACACGCTTCATGTTCAATTTGCTTGAAACTTTATTAGTTATAAGTTTGGTAGAGTCATTTGCAGTAGTGTACAAGCATTTCAACTTATCCATATTAAGGTATTTCTTTACGAATACTATATTTTCTAAATGATAGTGTCCTATTATAGCTTCATTTGATATTCTTTATTCTTGAAAGTCAGTTTTACACAAGCATTTTCCCACTGTCTAGGAAGCAAGACTGTGATATGCTCTATCATTTTATTGCGGAACGTGACACCTTGAAGATTTATTTTCTCAATATCTGCAATGGGAAGTGTGTCAGCGCACAATAATTCGGTCTCCCCAGTATCTTTGCATGTTTCATGGGTCTTTTGTTCCCTTGTCTTTTCTTTCCTGAAACAACCCGAGAGGATGACAATTTTCTGAAGTTCTTCCAAATAATTTCCGACACCTAACCCAAAAATTTGTCTACTTTTTCACATTTCCTGGGAGAATTCCCTTTGCGTTTTAGACTTTCTTATTCTCAATATATATATACATATATATATTATATATATATATATATATATATATATATATATATATATATGTTTTTCCTACTTAACTTTCCTTAAGGTTCCAGAATGAAAGAACCAAATGAAATCTAATTTTATGTCTGAGAAACATCCTATTTTGAAATTTGTCATATAATAATCCGCGGAACTAACTGGAATGGATATAACTATTAACTATGCAGAGAAATTCCCGAATATGAATATTCTTTAAGAAATCAATCATTTTAGTGCTTAAATTCTTTAGAGATATGAGAACTCGGTACAAGAATTATACCAAGGTCGCGATGTGAGGGATGAAATTTTCATGATAAAATATGACAGCCAAGCAACAGCCAGGTTGGAACAGTCACTGAATGCGGAAAACTATTTGATTCATTTTTACATATACTCAAGAATATGACCAACAAAATAAATAGCAGCTACTCCATTCTAAAACTAATCTATTCGTTCTTTGAAGGTTCGTCAAAGAGCTACAAAAGTTCATGCCGGTGGACGTTTACGGGCCTTGTGGAACACTGAAGTGTGATTGCGGGGGTGAATGCGCTCTCAAACAACCAGATTATTGCTACGAGATGCTGCAAAGAGATTACAAGTTTTATATGGCTTTTGAAAACTCTCTCTGTAAAGACTACGTCACCGAGAAATTATTCAACACATTAAGGTAATAATTATAATAATAGTAATAATAATAATAATAATAATAATAATAATAATAATATGCTTTATTTCAGCTCGGGGCCATATACATTGAATATACAAAAATACAGACAGTAACATACACAATCTAGATACATGAGACATGATAAAAATGCAAATAGAAAATGAATAATCGGCACTTATCCACAAAATAGCTGAGGTAGCATAAAAGCTAGTAATCAAAATACTGGTAATAACAGTAATAATATTGGTGAGAAAAAAAAATATGCATTGAGAGTAATAACAGTTAGTGCACATTATCTAACTTAAATTTCAACTAGAGACCTTAGGTGGTTACAGTAGTCAGGTCCAGAGGGCTAAATACATAAATTGAATGTAAAAATAACTTTAACTTGATAGTAATCACAGTAATAATGAAAAATTAAAATATCAGCAATAAATGAAATAATGACAAAAACTGCAGATGACATCTTGCCAATACAGAGATTAAGTCCTTTAGGGGACAAAAGCCTCATTTTCCCATCTTTCCCACAATTTAGATTTTCTTCTTGCTTCACTCCTTAGGATGCTTTGTATGAACGAGTTGCTGCTGATTCTCACTCTTCTACTTGCCTGTTTCAATCATTCCTGTTTCTTCTACCTTCAGCTGTTCGTGGTGCCGGGAACTGAATGTATTCAAATATGAGGTTTGGGGGTTTTTTATATGTTCAAGTTTCTGTATTAACAGCAATTACAGACTCAGTTTCATAAAAAAAAATACCGATAACTTTTTAAAGGGTGTTCATATTGCAAAGAGAGAACATCAAACACTTCGCCCATGATTCTCTGAATCGAGGATTAATATTCTCTGCAGAGTATCAACAGATTCAATCAATTTCTATATCTGTCAGACAAATTACCAGCATTTATGTATCTTGTTCCTAAATCCTTCATATTGTTTCTTTATCTCTTCCACGATTTCTAAACCTCCTCATCCAAAATTCTATTCTCATCTGTTCAACCCTCTGGCATTCTCCGGTTCTCACTTTCCTCAGTCCGTATACATCTGATACCAGCCCAGCAAATTCCAGGTCTCACTTTCCACAATCAGAGTACATCTGGTATCCTCAGAATTCTCTGGGTTTTTCCTCTCCTTTAAAACACCTAATGAAAAGCATCTTACTTCCAGCACATTGCATTTAATCTTTTGAGTACTCAACGGGTCTTGCTCTCCTCGCTTCCAGTACATTCCATTTCATCCTTCCAGTATTGAGGAGTCTCGCTTTTCTTCCAACACATTCCTTACAATCTTTCCAGCTCTCAACGGGCCTTACTCTCTTCATTTCCTGAATATTCCAGTTAATCCTTCCAGTCTTCAGCAGGTTTTGATGTACATTCCATTCAATTCTTCCAATATTCAGCAGATCTTCATTCGTTAAATTCCAGAATATTCCTTTTAATCCTTCTATGTAGTATTCAACAGGTCTTGATCTCTTCACTTCCCTCATATTCCAATTCATCCTTCCAGCTTTCTAAAGGTCTTGCTCTCATCACTTCCAACATATTCTATTTAATACCTCCAATATTCAGCAGGTTTTGCACTTTCCGACTCTAGCACATTGTATCTGAACATTGCATTTAATCATTCTAATATCCATAAGGTCTTGCTCGCTTTATTTCTAGTATATTTCATTTAATACTTTCAGTATTCACTAATGACTGCTTTTCTCACACCCAGCGCAATTTGTCTAATGCATTCAGTTTTCAGCAAGTATTTCTCTTTTCCATCCCAGTACTTTCCACTCTTTCTCTCTTCACTTCCAGCGCATTACATTCAATCTGTACAATGTTTAGCAGGTCTTGCTGTCATCAGTTTCAGCATATTCCATTTTATCCTGCTAGTTTTCGTTGAGTCTTGCTCTCTCTCTTTACTTCAAGCACAGTCTAGTTAACTCTTCCAATATTCATTAGTCTTGCTCTCCTTACATCCAGTATTCAGGTCTTATTTTCCTATTTCACAGCACTTCTAATTTTATCTCTCCAGTCTTTTTCATGTCTAGTATATTAAAAGACGAACAAATGTTTTTCCTGATAAAAAAAAAGTATTATGATCATATTAGACACCTGTATGAAACGAATGATTTCATTGACAAAACAGAAACCGAAGCGTTTTGTGTCTACTAATTATGTTTAATTAGTAGACACAAAACGCTTCGGTTTCTGTTTTGTCAATGAAATCATTCGTTTCATACAGGTGTCTAATATGATCATAATACTTTTTTTTTATCAGGAAAAACATTTGTTCGAACCAATACTTTCATACCTCTAGATATTGCTTATATCGAAAAGTAAACCAATTGATATTTAAACTCAATATTGTAATCTTAATTTTCCCAATCCTCCTGGAGGGCCATTAACCACTGTATGTACTACATCAGACTTTTTAATTAGAATCATTTATCTTGAAGATATATTTAGGCTACCCAAGCTTTTGTTGTTGTCTCTGCTTTGTTCTCTTACCCCAGCCTCGATTTCACCCAGGAATTCCTGTGACAAGTTCCTGTCCTATGAATTGTAATTTCCGTTATCTTTTATGGACTCGTTTTTCGTGCGGGATATTTTGCAACAGATAAATGTGGTATGTTCATAAAACTGTAGTAACACACTTTACAGTATAAAGAGTAAGGTCATGTTTTTGTCCTTGTTCGTTACGTTAATGACATCTCACAATACATTGAGCATGTTTTTCACAAGCAGGAAGCACTGGAACAAAATGATAGTGAGTATTTCTTGCTTTATCAAATGTTAAACATGAAAGTATTTTAGATTCATTTGACACTGGTGGGTATTTCAAAGGTTATTACGAAGGTCGAAGATGTATTCCCAGAGCTAATGTTACATAACAGGGAGAAAAAATTTATTAAGAAACGGTTGATATGACAATATAATGTGGAGGGTGTCGAGAACACATGGCTGAGAGCAATGGTAAATTTTTTAGTGAAAGTAAAATACATATTAGAATCTGTAAAAGGGAAAGTGACTACTTATAGGTATAGTGTTTAACATAATATTAAATGGTGCGAATTAAGGACGTAGATGAAATTTTGGGGACTAAGAGGGAACGAAAATGGAGTTGGGACTAAGTGGCATTCGCAAATATTACAACAGTGATTTAGGATATTAAAGAAAAACTTCAGAAACTACAGAGAGAATTTGAAATTAGTTATACAATGAGAAATACAAGAGTAAAGGAAAGGAACAGTAAGGTTATAGGGTAAGTTGGAGTTTAGGTCTGGAATAAAGAAGACTTGTAACATGTCTGTCAAGGTAGTATCTAGACGAGACTCACTTAACCTTACCAGATTTAAAATTTTCCATATTTTAATGGCTTCATTCTTTAGAAATACTTTCTTGGCATTTTAGATTTTCTGAAATATGGGAAGATGGATCAGTTGATATAGACGGTGAGAAAGTAGAAGCAGTAGATTCTTGTCTGTGTTGGGAATAAATATTTCAACTGATGGTAGGATAAGTGGAGCCATAGATTAGGCGAAGCAGCATGAAAGGTAAAGGAGTCGTGCAAAAGTGGAGGAAACTTGAAGCGTCTGTGGCAGCCAGGGCTAGAATTTCTCTCTGAAGGGACTGTTCAACCAGCTCGCCTCACGCAGGTTTTGGGATGGGAAAGCCCGACGGAAGATGGATACAGAGAGTGAAAGAGAAGGAAGGGCCACTGCATTCAGAAGCAAGAGAGTGCTTGTAAAAACAGAGGTCAGAGGCGCAGTGTGTGTGTGACGTTTCCACAAAGACGCTTCAAGTTTCCTCCACTTTTGCACGGCTCCTTTACCTTTCATGCTGCTTCGCCTAATCTATGGCTCCACTTATCCTACCATCTGTTGAAATATTTATTCCCAACACATACAAGAATCTACTGTTTCTACTTCCCATGATATTTCAAAAAATCTAAAATACCTTGACGTGTGTGTGTATATATATATATATATATATATATATATATATATATATATATATATATATATATATATATATATGTGTGTGTGTGTGTGTGTGTGTGTGTGTATGTATATATATATATATATATATATATATATATATATATATATATATATATATATATATATATATATATACATATATATATATATATATATATATATATATATATATATATATATATAAAACACCTGCCTGCCGCCTCTCTCTCTCTCTCTCTCTCTCCTCTCTCTCTCTCCTCGTCTCTCTCTCCTCTCTCTCTCTCTCTCTCTGACCTGAGTTTCTTTGGACGCGTGTGACCATTCCGCTGTTATTCCTTCTTTTCTCTGCTCTCGAATAGGTAATCTCTTTAGACATTTTATTTATTTATTTTTCTCTTTTGCCTTTGCCCCGTTTTACTTTAGATTTTGTGAATTGTTTAGCTTTTGTGTGTAACTCAATTTTAATGAATGATGTATTCAATACTTTGTTTATAGCATTAATATTTGTATTTGCAGACTGAAGATGTGCTTACGTCAACGTGAAACATATCTTTTATAATAAACTATGACCCATGTTCTGTTGGTTTGTGTCGGGGCTTTCTGTGCTGTTGCTACACACACACACCACACACACACACACACACACACACACATATATATATACTATATAATACTATATATATATATATATATATATATATATATATATTATATTATCATATATATATATATATATATATATATATATATTATATATAATATATACATACATATATTATATATATAATAGTTTATATATATATATACATACATATATAATAATATATATATATATATATATATATGTGTGTGTGTACATATATATTTTATATAGTACTATATATATATATTAATATATATATATATATATATGTATATATATGCATATAAATACATACATACATACATACGCACATCCAAAAACCTCTTATGCTGGTCTTCCCTCCAATTCCAGATATGATGGCATTCGTATGTCCTTATTTAATTCCCATTTAAGATTTCAGGTGTAAAGAAAATACTTTGAACCTAACACTGGTCGTCTTTACATTTACAGATTTAACGTTGTTCCTGTGGTTTACGGTTTAGCGAATTACTCAGCTGTGGCTCCGCCGCATTCCTATATCAATGCTCTTGATTTCGGGTCAGCGAAAGAACTGGCAGAATTCCTCCTCAAACTAGACAAAGATGATAAAGCATACAACGAATACTTTCGGTGAGTACACCGTTTTGTTTTCCAAGTTGAACGAAATGCACAGTTTGAAGATTTTTTTCTTGACATCATAAAAGGACCGACGAAAGTTCAGGAATTATGAGAGTAAATTCCCTGAAATAAAACAATTGCAAGCAAACATCCATAACTTTAGCAATTCCTTAGGGTTGCAAAATGATTTGCATTAATAATGATAATAACAATAATAGCAGGAGTAGAATACATAGTTTTTTCCCAAAGTACTAATTCAATGAACCGACAAAAAAATAACAACTTTGACGTCATTAAGGTACGTAAAGAGGAACTATATTGATATCAGTAATCACAGCAGTAACTGTGACAAACCCAGTTTATAATGAGGTGAACTTGCATGCAATGACGTGCTGCCGGTAATCGCGCCTCCATTCCCTCCTTAGCTGGAAGCAGTACCACCATTTCACGTCAAAATGGGTGAGGGCGCTGACGCCCTGGTGCGAACTCTGCGAGCGACTCCACGCAGACAATGAGACCAAGACGAGCGACCTGTACAAGTGGTTCGTGGAGGACTCCCAGTGCCAATATTCCTTCGAAGCTGCGAGGAAGTTTCGCGTGGAGCAAAAGTAGGTTGAGAATCCTAGTTGGGAATTGTGTCATGATGATGGCAGTGAAAGATTAAATTAAAACACTGTACACCTACTGTACAGTACACATTACAAGTGAGGCGCTGCCTTAGGGATAGTCTCATTTGGTGCCTGACCCCGAACGTGCAAGACATTCCCAGATGAGGGAAAGGTTCTGATGGGACTGGTGAGAGAAAAATTTATTCTATCATTAAAGTTACGCTAGTAGAAGTGACTACCCTTGTTGTGGGGGCAATGGCGACAGTGCACCTCAGACGGTGCACTATTGGCATTACTAATGAGTCCTTGCAGCGTCCCTTCGGCCCATAGATGCTCCCACAGTTTAGTATTTTACTTCATATCCATTCCAATTTTTTCGTCATCTATTGTGCAACACCTCTATCTATGAATTCTTAGTTCCGCCATCAGATTCTTGTACTTTATATCTTTTATTTCTGGATCTCTTTATCCTCCTGAGAGTGACTGATTTGGTGTAAAGGTCAGTGGGAAAAAAAGTGTCTCCACGTTGTTCGATACCTTCATGAATAGAGCTATGCAAATTAAAGATAGGAAAATGAGACACAGCTTCAAAGTTGTACGGTAAAAAATTAGTTGTGAATGAGTTTGGTATGGTTGATGTTTGTAAATAATCCAGTACTGACTGGAGATAGTAAAAAGAAACTGTAAATATGAACGGATGAGTTTGAAAGTTTGCAAGAAAAGAAAGTTGAGAGTAAATGTGAATTATATCAAGGTTATGAGTGTAACTGAAAACCTCGAAAATAGCGTAATAAATACTGATGTGGGTTGTGGAAGAATGAAAGTAGTCGATTTGTACAGGAATTTGGGAGTAATTATAACTAGTGAAGGAAGGATGAAAGAGGATAGTTACAAAATAAGCAAAGCAAAGAAGACGGCTAAGTATGAGCAACATTTAGGGAAGAGTTGGAATGTCTGTGGAAGCCAAGGTAGGAATGCGCGAAGAAAATGTTGAGCCAACTCATTTTATAGATGTGAAGTGTTGATGTTGAATGATAATGAAGAAAAAAGGTTGAAGATGTTGTGGTGAACTGTTAGTGTAGTGTTCTCCATACACCGTCCATTGTCCACGTATCCATACCACAAGCTTTTGCGGGTCCATTTGTGCCACACATCTTTTGGGGGTGACTTGCTGTTGAAAGGGAGAACTACAGATGTACTTGGAAGTGTAAGGACAGTGTAGCCTCAGCGCTGGTGAAAAAGTATACCAGGAGAGTTTGAGAAGGTTAGGCGAGGTCTTGTGTAAAGAATGGAGTAACTCTAGTCTTAGGAGGGAGGAGGAAAGTGTTGGTGAATGTCAGTGTGTGTTTAGGGGCTTTGACTCCTTGTTGATGAACATATGGTAGGTGCATAAAGTAAATGTGAAGGTTTCCAGCACTTGAGATTCATCCAAGATTCAACTGTTTAGATATAAATGTTAGTGACTATTTCCTTATTTTTTCATGAAAAGCCACTCCACTTCAGGTCTAATAGAATTATACATACATACATACATACATACATATATACATACATACATATATATATATATATATATATATATATATATATATAGTATGCGTTATTATGAGCGCGTCCATATATTTACAATTTGCCTGAATCACGGTAGGCGTACCTATAGCACCTCTTGCCCATGCTACATTTGTTAATTGTTTGCTCTTATATATCAGAATCAATGAAAATGACCATATTTACTAGTAAGACGAAGTAGCTTTTCAATGACCCTGAATATCTTTTGTTTCAGAACATAGGCGTAAGTGTCCTGTATGTCATCCTTTGTAAATGAAAAAAATACCAAAGCCAGGACTCGTGAAAATATCTTACATGGAGTTGGGTGGCGAGTTGGGGGCGGCGATAGATCTCTTGACACCAAACTAACTCACTCCATAACAGCCATAACCAAAGCCACAAAGCATTTATATTTTTATCCAGGACTATAATAAGATGGAAATTGTTTGCAGGTTCTATATGATCCAGAGCAGCCTGGGGTATTTTCTATAAATAAATTATTAATCATAACATAGAAAGCTTTCATTCATCCTAGGGTGGTACACTCACTCAAAAATATATTGGAACATCTTTCAAAACTTCGGACAACAGCTTCTAATAAAGATATCTGGCCTTGGAACAAGACCACGTCTGAGAAATTACCTGCAGTCTTCCCTAAACGGGGTTTTTTCAGATATTACTGTCATACTTTACTTGATCAAAGGATGTTACTTTAATACTTCAAAATTCATCAGTGTTCTTATGTTTGAATAATTTCATCTCCAAAGGCCATCACTACCTTTATGTTTTATCTTCTCCATATGTGTGAACTTTGTAGACATAGGCCTACGACTGTTACAGTTTCACCTATTAGCCCTAGTAATATCAACAATTACGACTTCTGTGAAGATTTCTTGGCACATCAAATGAATCAAATATCTTTCTTAAAATGTATTTGAGTGACTACGTAATCATTTATATATTGTAACCTAGGAAAACAAGATACATATATATATATATATATATATATAGATATATATATATATATAAATATGTTATATTAATATATATATATAGATATATATATATATATATATATATCTATATCTATATCTATATATATATATACATATATATATATATATATATATATATATACTATATATATATGTACTATATATATTATTAAGCTTTACTAGTTGAGTCACTGTATTAAATAATATTTTGTACTTACTTTCGCGTTTACTTTCCAATGCGGTAATGGTGTTGGGGTTAAGAACCTGGGAGGTATTATCCACTGAGCAGTTTTGCCCTCTACAATTAACACAAATTGTATGAGTGTCATATTTCGCTGACATTAGCCTTGTCCTGCAGCCCTTGCTGCAATGACGAGTGCTTGATACACATCGTCGATTACAAGTCAAGTCAAATTCAGTAACTGAGACTGATTATCTAAATTAACTGAATAATTATCTAAGAAAACCGCAATTATTTACAAGTCAAATCAAAGTCTGTTCTAAATAAATGCCGAATGGCTACCCAAAAAGAGTACTTCACCGATTTCCAGGAAAAAACAGCAGAGAATTCAAATTCCGAACCAGCTGATGACCCACAACCTTTTCATAAGCTGGCAGAAACAAATTGAAGCATCTGGCTCAGTTGTTCCTCTTCTTCCCGAAAGTAGTGGGACTAGTTATCTATAGACAAAACAAAGAAGAATCGCTACCTTGAATTCCGAATTTTAGCTGCGGGTGCTAGAAACCCTTCTATTTCGGGCTTTTCCATCCCCCAATAGAGTTGAGTCTTGCCTTCAGACAATACAAGAGTTTCTCGCCCTTCAACATTGCTCAGCCAACAAGAGAATGAGCCTGAGCGGGACTTTAGCCTCAATAGAGCAGTTCGTGTCATTAGGGAGACTCCACATGAAAGTGTTTCAGTTCTATCTCAGGGCCAGCTGGGACAGAAAAAGTCAGACCGATTCGTTTGTGTTTCCGGCAACACAAGAGATAAAAAGTCATCTGCTGTGGTGGAAATCAGAAAGAAGACTTCAGAGGGATTGATTGATTGATTGTGTGTTTTCTGGACCTTCACCCACAGAACTCAGACCTGAACTTCTATGCCGACGTGTCGGACGTAGGTTGGGGAGCTCTATCAGAGACCAAGAAAGTGTCAGGAAAATGGTCTCAGGAAGAAAAGAAGATGTACATAAATGTGAAAGAGTTAAGAGCTATTCACTTAGGTCTCAGGAGGTTTGCATCAGAGGTGCACAACAGAACCATGACAGCACACTCAGACAACTCGACAGCACTGGTATATATCAGCAAACAAGGGGTAACGCACTCATTTTCACTGTGCAATGCAGCAAGAGATCTCTTGCTGTGGTCCAAGGAGAATCAGACAATAATCGTCACAAGATTTGTGCAAGGGAAACTCGACGTCCTTGTGGATCAGTTAATGCAGGGGGAATCAAGTGATCCCCATGGAGTGGACTCTATATCAGGTCTGCAGGTCCCTTTGGAGGTTATGGGAAAACCTACAATCGATCTTTTTGTGACACACAGAAATTCTCGACTACCAACATTCTTCTCCCCAGTATCAGATCCTCTAGCATTGGCGATGGACACTGCTACAGGATTGGTCGGACAAATTCTTTTATACCTTCCCTCTGTTCAGGTTAATAAGGGAGGTACTAAACAAGTTGCAAACACACAGGAATGTGTCCATGATTTTGGTAGCCTCGTTCTGGCCACTAAAAGAGTAGTTTTCCAGATTTGTTGGAACTGATAGTGTTTTCAACAAGGCCTATCCTCTCTTGCTCTGACAGGATTCAAACTCTCAACAGATTACTTAGAGTGAAAGGGTTTTCAAGAAAGGCTGCTAGAGCAATTTCAGAATGTAGATGTAAAACCTCTGCAGCAGTCTACCAAAATAAGTGGGCAATCTTCCACACGTGTTACAAACTAAAAGCTATCTCGTCTACTTCAGCTTAGGAATCAGCCACCCAAA
This sequence comes from Macrobrachium nipponense, assembly GCF_015104395.2. Lineage (NCBI taxonomy): Eukaryota > Metazoa > Arthropoda > Malacostraca > Decapoda > Palaemonidae > Macrobrachium > Macrobrachium nipponense. Next base: position 48,362,990 of record NC_061092.1, on the reverse strand, counting down.
ACACAGTTAGCTCATTTTAGGTTCTGTCTTTCACCTGAAATGAGGACAACTCTTATCCATGCCATTGGCATTCATGAAGATGACCACATCTTATCTGTAGCCCAAATTTTGGAGAGTATCAAAAGCCATTTACAAAGATGATGCAATGTGGCACTATGGCGTGTTATATCTGAAGAGCAAACACAACAAGAAGGTGAATTATTTGATAACTTCTAGTATCTTTAAAGGAACTAGCAGATGATGCTGAATTATGTGAACAGTGTTTGGATGACAGGCTGGTAACCTGAATTACCTCAAGGACCAGGGGTCTGCAGATTGGCTAGTGATTGCCCTCCTAACCTTGCAACAGTAGTATGCTTACGCTGAAGTGAAGAAAGTGTGTTTGACACTGAAGCAGATTCAAGTAGGAATCAAAGTTTGTATAAAATTAGCAAATATAAGCATAGGTCAAAGAGTAGAGGAAGAAACTTGAGGGAGTATCAGCAATGTGATGGATGTGGAGCTCATCCTCACCCTTAAGGTCGTGAGAAACGGTGTCCAGCTTGGCAGAAAAAGTGTAACATGCAGTGGAGTAGGACATTTTTGCAAGGTGTGCTGAAAGAAACTTCCATTTGACTACAAAAAAAACACTGATGTAAAAGCTAATAGGAAGACTGCCCACCTCATAAAGTTTGGAGACGTCCACAGGGGTCAGTCAGTGCGGTGGGCATCAACGTCTCTATAGATGTCTTTATCTGGAGTGAAGAGTAAGTTGACTTTTACTCCAGGTACTGAAGCAGAGGTTTGAAACAATTGCAGAAATTAGGCATTTCTGAATGTGATTTGCAGCCATCACAGGAAGATGATATTTGTGTTGCCAATAATGGAAAATTGTCTCCAAAATGATCTTTTGTAGCCACATTATTTTTAGGTTAGAGTGCAACAGAAACATCAACTGAGGTTTTTGAAGAGTGTCAAGTTGCTTTACTTTCTTGTTATGATGTGCAGAATCTTCATATCATCCCAGATGATTACCCAACACAGATTTTTTTCCCAGTTCATCCCTCCCCTACACGTAGAGATGCAGTTCTCCAAATCAAGTTTGGTGGAAAATTTTTCACAACAATGGATACCATGCATGGTTATTGGCAGATACCATTGGCTGAGGAAGCACAGTCTCTAACAACGTTCATCACTCCATGGGGTCGTTATAAATTCCTTCAAGGACCAATGGGATTCATATCTACAGCTGATGACTTTTGCAGATAGGGAGACATTGAAAGGTATTGAAAATTGTGTCAAAGTAGTAGATGATTTGTTGACCTGGGAAAATTCTAATGTGGATCACCTTAATCGAATTAGAAAAATAATCCAAAGGTGTCAAGAGCACAAGGTTACTTTCAACCATAGTCAATTTTTATTTACTGCACAAAATTTGGAATTTTGTTGTTACAACGTTGGAGTGGATGTCATAACAGCGGATGCAAATAAGGTTAAAGCCATTAAAGAATTCCCAACCCCTTCAAATATAACTGACCTTCGATCGTTTTTAAGTTTGTAAACCAGTTGGACAATTTTACTCCTAGTATAGTATCAGCCGCAAATAGTCTGTGCTCTTTGCTCAGTTCAAAGAAGGATTTCATATGGATGCAAGATCATCAATCATCTTTCAAATCTGTGAAAAATGCTCTAATTTTGCCACCAGTTCTAGCCCACTTTGACCTCAGTCTACCAACAATGTTGCAAACAGATACATCCCATTTAAATGGGACAGGGTATGCTCTCTTACAGTGCCATGAGAATAAATGGAGGTTACTTCAAGCTGGATTTCATTTTCTTATGGATACAGAGGTGAGGTATACATCTATTGAATTGGAACGTGTTGCTGTTATGGGTAATGAAAAAGTGCCGCCTACATCTACTCGTTTTACCTCATTTCAATCTTATCATTGACCATAAACCTTTAGTGCCCATACTTATTATAAATACTTTAAATGCAATTGAAAATCCACATATACAACGTTTAAAAGATAAGATTTCTTAATTTTGTTTCACTGTAGTTTGGTACAATGGTAAAGTGCACGCGATCCCTGATGGTCTTTCTCGTTTTCCAGTGGATGACCCAACCCAGAAAGATTTAGATTGTGATAACAAGGTTACCCATTTTATCCGCAGCTGTATCAGTGCCAAAGGAGAGGAGTTAGTGGAATCCCCATGTTACCTGTCTGACCCAGTTATTGAGGAGATAAGAGATGAAGCTAAGAAGGATGGAATTAACTGCAATCTACTTGCTATTGTTGTTGAAGGATTTCTAATGGACAGGAAAGATATAGACTTATCTCTAAGAGTCTATTGGAAGATGAGGCATTCTATGTCAATTGATGATGGCCTTGTCCTATATGGTGCACGTCTTATCATCCCGGCTTTTCTAAGAGTATAGCTCCTATCTTGACTTCATGATTCTCACAGAGATGTGGAAGCAACAAAACATAGAGCCAGGCAGACAGTCTGGTGGCCTGGAATAAATAGTGATATTACAAACACAGTTCAGTCATGTGACACGTGTCAAACGCTACTTCCATCCCATCCTAAGGAGCCTCAGATGAGTGACCCTCTTCCATCTCACCCTTTTAAGGATGTATCTGCAGATCGTTTTTCACATGCAAGGAAGGCCTTTTTATTATAAGCAGACCGTCTTTCTGGTTGGCCCCATGTCGTAGAATATGGTAAAGATGCAACAGCCAGAAATACTGTAACTTCTAAGAAGCTTTTTTGTAGCAGCTGGAGTTCCTGTCCTTCTTAGAACGTATGGAGGACCTCAGTTTTCTGGAGGAGAATTTAAAGCTTTTTATTAAACTATGGGGAGTACGTTACCAGTGTTCTACACCACATTACTCACAAGCTAATGGCCATGCAGAAGCTTATGTGAAACAGGTCAAACACTTTATTATGAAGACCACAGAGAATGGATGCTTTGACAATGAAGACTCTGACCGTGGTCTTATGGAGATCAAAAATACTCCTCGACCAGATGGAAGATCCTCAGCTCATATACTACTGGGATGTCCCTTACATTCTTCTATGCCAGCACTTCAGCGATGCTTTGCTCAAAAATGGCAAGTTTCAGCAAATGAATGTGATCAGCGTCAACTTACTGTAAAGCAAAAAGCAGAACAGTCGTTCATCCTACTGTTTACCCCTCTTAAAGTTGGAAATACAGTACGAGTACAAGATCTTATTTCTAAACGATGGGATAAAACTAGATCAGTAGCGGGAATTGGAAGGCATAGAAACTTTCACATTAAGCTGCCCAGTGGTAGATTGTACTGGCGTACTAAACGTTTCCTGAGGTTACATCGTGATCCCATTTCAGATGAAGAAGATTCCCCAACTCTTGCTGGAAAGAAACAACCTTTGGATTCAGTTTTACGATTCTCCTATTGATACACTAAGAAGAAGTCAACGTAGACGTAAAATTCCTGACAGATTAATATTTTAACATAAATCATTGACTTCCCAGAGGAGGAGCTGTAGAGATTGTTAAAGTATTAACTGCGTGTTTATTTATGTTTATTTTGAGTGCCTTAACTAGGCCATTGGAGTAATTTATTTTGTTTACATACTTGTATTTACCTTCTGTACTGACAATTTTTGTGTTCAGAGTTTTACTTGTGTCCGTCAAGAGCAAACCTGTACCTTCTTGGATTTGTAAATAATATTCGTTAAGCAACCTCAAGTGTTTCCTTCGCCATTCTTACATATATTTCCCCATAAGAGTCAAATTGTAATAAAAATGGATTTAGATTCGAAGTCAGTGAGACCTACTCTTTTTTTGTGGGTTCTGATCCGAAATAGTATTGTGTGAACTACATGAGTAACTCAGAACATTAAAAACACATTTTCATTGTCCAACATTATCAACTTACTGCCCTTCGAGCTCATGCTGCCTGCTCAGGCCACTACTCAACAATTTAATTCCCCATATGAAACAATGGTAATGGGTGGTAAGGGGTCTACAGTATTATATAATGGTTTCGTTGCGATCTCGTGTCATTTCTATTCTGGTAATGTTTATATCCTCAAAATCACCAGCAGAATGTATAATATAAGCAGAAACCACAAGCACGCAATGAAAAAATTATTGCAAAGCGTTACAAGATATGAAGATTGTAATCATGAACATTTGCCTTCTGATAATGTTTACATTCTCAAAATCATAAGCTGATTGTGCGTTACCAATATTATCGTTGCCATGGGCCTGATATCATATTTCATTCCTTTCCATTCCATCATCATTGCCATGTGTTCCCAGATGTGGCTAATATTTGAATTAAACCTCTTCAGAGATTTTTTTTTAAAATCATGATTCTTAAATGAAATTGAACAGCATAAAGAAAATCCTAAGAAGATGCAAATAAAAAGGGAAGGAGTGTGTGTTACAGACTTTAATGGACGCGCTATAACTTGACGTCTCTCTCTCTCTCTCTCTCTCTCTCTCTCTCTCTCTCTCTCTCTCTCTCTCTCTCTCTCTCTGTCTTGTTCTTGATTGTCAAATTACAAGTTACAATACATTACGATAATGTCCTTTAATGAAGTGTGGCAAAAGTATAAATAAATAGGTAAAAAAAGCTCTAACAAAGTCAAATACCTGCAACCCTCTCCCCCCATCCCACACTGCATTCCTACCTTCGCTGCCAGGTAACTTTCCTGCAAATTAAACGTTTTATAATGAGTTTTATATGACTCTTTTTTGTCGTTTTATTGTTACAGAAATTATTTCGCTATAAATACTTTTATATTAATCGAGTTTCCATATTGCACCGCTGTGTGAAAGTAAGAATAGACTAAGCTATGCAAATCATTCTTGAGATGTGTGTCTGCAGATCTTTTCTGAGCTTGAAGAGTACACAAGGAACAATACCTGCTATATAGTATCTCATATGTTAAAATGAGATTTTGTATGGTAACAAACACGAACCAGAACCAAACCAAACAACAGAAACATACATTAGGCTATAGTCTAGGGGCTGGATGGTGTTTGTGTGCATGAGGGAGGCAGAGAGTTTCTCTTCAAATTTGATAAATATAGGGTCGGCTTAAAAAAAAAAAAAAAAAAAAAAAAAAAAAAAAAAAAAAAAAAAAAAAACTTGGGCAGACGTTTGAAAATTACACATTTGAATGAAATTTTCTGCACAAATGGGTCTGATGAAAATTGAGTTTTCCCTGTACCTCATGTTCTAATTTACCTAGACATATATTTTAGGTTCCAAAATCAGATCAACCAATTCCAAGGGCTCATTTCTGGTATTCAGTCTTGCCGAATCACATTTCTATGGTGATTTACGCTCTATGCCTAGTGTTTTGTGTGAAATTTCATATTTGTGCTGTAAGATTTCAATTATTTTCCATTTTCATTACAAAACAAATTCCCATTCTATCACATGGCAATTTCACTGGAATCAAAGATCAGGCACCATGGACGGCAAACACCAATTTACAGATTTCTCAAAAACTTGCATAGTTTTCTCTGAACATGATATGCCTAGATTTAAAGCTTCTGGAAATTACATGTTCCCACAAAGACTTTCTTCTTGAAGGCTAGTCACAAAATGTAGTGCAAAGGACACCCCGTTTACGGGAACAGAAAGCCCTTATACCTTTTTTACACCCACAGCAAACTGTTTATTCATCTGGCAAAGGGTTGTGCCCGACAACAGGAAGTACCAACTCATTCTCTGTGCTTGTGGAGTAAATGATTTCCTCACAATAAAACAGGTTTTGACGTATGAAAAATGAATTGTCAAGGAACGAATGAAATACAGTTGGAGAGAAAGTTATCAGGTAAACAACAAGATCAAGAATACCAGATGGTTAATTGTCAAAAAGGTAAAAATTAAAGAGATAATCCAGGATTATCGGATATCACACGGTCACAAACCTAAACAGATTTAACCTTAACAGAAACTACAAAGTATCCGTATTGTCCAAAACATGTAAAAACTGAATATATTAATTTTGTTTCTTATATTTATCTACAAAGTTTTTCATTATGAAGGCGTCAAGTTTAAATAAACCAAGACTTAAATTTAGAACATTTCCATTATTTGACTCAATGAAACAAGATTCAATGATATTCCTTTTAACTGTGTCATTACATGGGATTAAGGCTTTTGCTTGACTCCAGTTAATAGGATGATCTAAATCCCTCATATGTACGAATAATGCATTCGATATTTGCCCAATTCTCACAGAATAATGGTGCTGTTTGAGACGTTGTGAAAGAGATTTGCCGGTTCGTCCGTAATTGACTTTATCACACTTTTTGCAAGGAATTTTATATATGCAGCCTTGAAGATCTTTAGGAGATTTTTTATCACTAAACTCTTGACATTAATAATACTGAAAACAACATTTATGTTAAAAAGCTTTAAAATTCTAGGAATTTCTAAAAACCTTTCATCATAGGGTAATTTTAGAATGTTATGCTTACTAAATTCAAGTTTGTCATTCGTTAAATAAAATGTTTTTCTAGCTCTTTTCCATGCCACATCTACAAAAGTCCTTGGGTATTTAAGTTTCAATGCAATATCATAAATAGTTTTAATCTCAGCGTCAATAAACTGCGGGCTAAAGACACATAAAGCCCTTAGGAACATCCCAGAAAAAACAGATAATTTAACATTTTGATGGTGATTGGAGTAGTAATGAACAAAAGAGGCAATGTAAGTTGATTTCCGAAAGACTGAAAAGGTGAAATTTCTATCATTTCTATGGACAGTTACATCAAGAAAATTCAAATTTCAACGTTCTTCCTCTACAGTAAATTTTATAGAAATAACTAAATTATTGAGATTATTAAGGAATTCCTGGAGATTTTCGTGAACTGGCCAAATACAGAAAATATCATCCACATACCTAAACCATATAACTTTTTGGGGAAAAATTCTTGGTAAGAGTTTTGTCTCAAATAATTCCATGTAAACCCTCTTACGCCTAAGCCCTAAAAACCAAAACGTCTCCCGTATGCCGAGGCGGGTTTGGAGTGAGTGTGGAAGCAGAAAAAATTTTCTCAAAAGATCACAGCGCGGTTAGTTTTCAAGATTAGGAGTTAATTTTTTCGCTCCTTTTTTTGTCATTGCCAGAACTTTAGTATGCAACCATCAGAAATGAAAAAAATATCATTATCATATATAAATAATGCGATATATGGCAGCGACAAAAAAAAATTTCATACATAATTGTATTCAAATCGAGCAGTGCGAAAAACGGTTAAAGCTAACGAGTTACTTTTTTTTTGTTGTATTGAACACTAAATTGCAATCATTTTGATATATAAGATATTGTAAAACGATCAAAGCAACACAGAAAAAATATTACCACAAAATGATGCATGAAATCGTAACGCGCGGACGTAAAAAAATGTTTTTTTATTAAAAAATTTACCATAAATCTAAATATTGTTCTAGAGACTTCCAATTTGTTTCAAAATGAAGACAAATGATTGAATATTACGATACTGTAAGAGTTTTAGATTAAAATTGCAGTTTTTGACCATTTCGGACGAGTTAAAGTTGACAGAATGTCGAAATTTTCATTTATATATTTTTTATATGCAAATATTGCAAAAGTGAGAAAAGCTACAACCTTCAAATGTTTTTGTTTGTATTCTTCATAAATTTGCGCACATTTTCATATATGAAACTCTATAAAACACCTAATATGAAAAGGAGCAAATATTAGGAGAATGCGACGTACGCATTTCGGAGATTTGCGGGCGCGGAGGGAAAGTAAGTTTTTTTTTAAATTCACCATAAATCTAAATATTGTGCTAGACACTTCGAATTTGTTTCAAAATGAAGATAAATGACTGTATATTACTAGATTGCAAGAGTTTTAGCTTACAATTGCGTTTTTCGACTATTTCGGTAGAGTCAAAGTTGACTGAACGTTGTTTTTTTTATTTATCATGATTTATATGCAAATATTTCAAAAAAGAGAAAAGCTACAACCTTCAATCAATTATTTTGTATTCTACATGAAATTGCACACATTTTCATATATAAAACTTTATGTAACGGCTAATTTCAGATGGTGCAAACATTTCGACAATCGCACGAAAAAATTTCTCATTTTTTCGGAAGAGTTACCGCGCGGACGTAAGGAAAATGTTTTTTTTCATAAATTCACCATAAATCGAAATATTGTGCTAGAGACTTCCAATTCGTTTCAAAATTAAGTTAAATGACTGAATATTACTAGGATATAAGAGTTTTAGCTTACAATTGCGTTTTTCGTCCATTTCAGTAGAGTCAAAGTTGACCAAAGGTTGAAATTTTTGCACTTATCGTTATTTATATGAAAATATTTCAAAATTGATAAAAGCTACAGCCATGGGTTGTTTTTAGTTGTATTGTGCATGAAATTGCGCACATTTCCATATATAAAACTTTATGTAACGCCAAATTTGAAATGGTGCAAACATTAGGACAATCACACGAAAAAATGTATCGGAAGAGTTACCGCGAGGACGTAAGGAAAAAGTTTTTTCATAAATTCACCATAAATCGAAATATTGTGCTAGAGACGTCCAATTTGTTGCAAAATGAAGGCAAATGATTGAGTATTACTAGAATATAAGAGTTATAGCTTACAATTGCGTTTTTTGACCATTTCGGTAGAGTCAAAATTGACCAAAGGTTGAAATTTTGGCACTTATCATTATTTATATGAAAATATTTCAAAACTGATAAAAGCTACAATCATGAGTATTTTTTGTTGTATTTTACATGAAATTGCGCACATTTTCATATATAATACTCCATGTAACGGATAATTTAAAATGGTGTAAAATTATGTCAAAGTGACAAAATAATTTTTGAGATGTGTCACTGATACTTTTTAGTGCGATAAGAAAGAAATTCGCGCTTGCGCGCCTGCGTAACGATTGTAAACAAAACAACGCCTTGATCCGTGAACTCCCAGCATCCCCCAAGGCGCGTGGTTCAAAAGTTTTTGGCTGGTAGGCCTATAAGTATTTTTCCGTGAATTTAAAAAAAAACTTTTTTGAGTCGACGTATAATACGTCCAATCGGCATACGGGAGACATTTTGACTCGACGTTTAATACGTCCAATCGGCGTAAGAGGGTAAATATTGCTAAGGACAGGAGATAACGGATTACCCATAGCCATGTCAAACTTTTGTACAAAAAACTCCTTATTAACACAAAATTTACTATCTTTGATACATAACCTTATGAGACTAATGAGGTTTGCTAAAGTTAAGGGTATATCATGACGTTCTAATTCATCCTCCTAAAATTCAAGTAAATCATCTACATCAAAACTAACCATATTAAAATGCCAGTAACCAATACCAACGGTAACCGGGGGCTGCCTGTAGTTGGTCTCGGCCAGAATAGTGTTTTTTGGCACAGTGATAGAATATAAATGACCCAGGACAGGAGGGCTCTATCTCCTGTCCAGTGGCGTAGCTAAGGATGGGCATGGGCGGGCACGTGCCCAGCCACGAGAATCCTGTGCCCACCCAGGTGCCTACCCAATGGCCACGGCCCACTAAGGCATCCCTATTGACGAAATACTACTTTCAAATATAATAAATGCTTTCCCTCAGTTTTGAATCAGCATCATATGTCTTTTAAATGCATGCACATTTTATGTAGTAGCAGATGACTGCAATGCAGATAGGGCTATTGATGCAAGAGGCCTGATATGCCAAATAAATGCTCATTTTGTTATGTGGTTAGTTATCATGACATATATACTTGGTAAGATAAATCAATTATCAAATTTGCTACAATCTATTACCTAACCTTGACTTCGTAAAAGCTGTAGAATTAATTGAAACAGTAACAGTTCAGCTTGAAGAGTTGTGTTCAGATCCTTCTTCTATTGATCCTTTGTGGGAAGAGGTGGAGAAGAGTTCAACAGCTCATGGTTTTGATACATCAGAGTGTAGACCATCAAGGAAACGTAGGCTTTCTACAAAATTGCAGGAGTTTGTTGTTGTTGATTCTATTGGAAAACAGTCAGGAAGCACACAATTTGACCTCAGTGTTAAGGATTCAGCACGAATTCACTTTTTTTACCCTATCGTAAACCCAATGTTATTAGAAATGAAAAGGCAGTTCTGTTATGAAACCTGCACACTTATGAAAGCATTACAGTCACTTAACTAACAAAGTACGGCATTCTTATCATTCGAGAAAATGTGCGGACTTATAATACTAACACTGAAGATCTCAAACATGAGCTGTACTCTGCAAAACGCGTGTTAGAAAGATGCTAGAAGGACGTAAGTGACACTGAAAGGCCTAAATCATTGTTAGACTTTCTAAAAATTCTTAATCCATATGAGGAGGCATTTCCTGAACTCTGCAGACTACCTAGCAATGTTAGGCAAATAATCTTCACACATGACTAGATTTAAAATGCCATGTGAAGGTCACACCTCAGAAAGGAGGATGTGTAGACAACTTCCCCTCCTGTCTGGAATAGAAATATGGATGTCAGTGGAATCTATTCTTTTCCGTGCTGTGGAAGAATAAGGAATCAATGGCCATCTATTTGATTCAGGGCAAGCAGTTCTGTTGAAAGCTAATAGATCGTCCATAGTTTTCGAAATCTGGAACAATGAATGAAAAGGTTATATTGTCCTCCATTTGTTCCTTCCAGTCTTGTAGGAATGCATCTCTTGCTATTGCCTGAATGTCCAGGTTCAGAGACACACATACTGAAAACTGATGGTTCTCACATGTGGCAAACCGGTCCACTTCCGGATTGGAGAACCATGTTAGCAATTACTGATTTAAGAGGAGCTCAGTATGCAATTTGCTGAAATGGAAAGACAGCCAACAGCTCCAGGAAGTCGGTATGACATTCCCTCCAAGCAGGTAACCATCTTCCCTTAACTGACAACCCTCCCAATGGCCTGACAAGGAGGTATCCATATGTATTATCACTTGTATGAACGGTGGGGTAAGGTCAGCATGTTTGCCAGAGCCCTCTTCCAGGTCCATGGACAGAGTATCTACCCAATCTCAGATGAAGGCAATCACAAAGCCTTTTCCTGGCATGTGAGAGCCAGAAGCTGTTAAATCCTAAAGTCACAATCTCAGTATTAAATCTACCATGGACCCAAAGCATAGCAGGCCCAGACTTCGTTACAATTGTCATCTGGAAAAGCAGGGCTATGCAAGGAATCTACTTAGTCCTTCCTTATTCTGGTTTGAGTGCTTTGGAAAGAGACATCATGTAGCAAATTGTAGCCCAACAAAGTACCACCCTTAGAAAATGTCTGTTGAATGTAAAACAGAACTTGCTCCTATTAAGAAACCTTTATACTGGAGTCTGTTAACTAGCACTCTTAAGTTTCATCAGCACTCTTCATTCCTGAGCTCCCATAAAATAGGTACAATGGCTCCTTGGCATACGAATTTAATTTGTTCCAAATTCCAATTTGTACATCGAAATGTTCATATGTCAATTCGAATATTCCCATAAGGAATAATGGGACTTTAATTAAACCTACACTCAAGAATGTTCCCCATATCCATCCTTTGTACCCACTTTAATATAATTACTTTACATGCAAGCACAATAAAGAGTTTAATGCTAACCATATTCACAAAATATATTTAAAAGAATAAAGTATTTCACACCACACAGCTGACTTGAGATAGAGGGAGGGAGCATTTATACTGTTGAGGAGGGAAGAAGAGACAGTAAAAGCTGTATGTACATAAAAGTAATAACTCACATCCAAAAATATAAGAAGGGAATTTCACAATAAATTCAACATAATAATGCAATATAAAAACGAACAAAGAACGAGTGTTCAGACTGGACTGAGTGAGACAGTTAAGAGGAGAGGAAAGGGATGGTAGTGGGTTAATGTGTGGGAGATTGGGGTCTGCTTCCAACTGATTTCCCAACTGTACCACCAGGACCAGGCTAGGATGATTTGTCTCTCTCATACATTTTGCCAATTTGCTTCCACTTACACTCGATTCGCCTGAATTTTTTCTTATGGTATAATACCTATCCAGTGACCCTTGCTTTTTAACTCATCCCATCTTTGACATTTTAGTAAAGATAACCATTGTCCCAGTTGTTTTATAACCTTCCTACTACCTCCTTCCATCCCTACATTCACGTGGCTCTCCCCTATCTCTCCTCCTACAATCCAAGCCGGCCACATACCAGATTCCACCAAACAGCTCGTAAATCAGATTTTTAGCTCGTACACGGAAACAAATTTTTTTGACAATTTTACTTCATATAATGAAAGTACAAATAATGAATCATTTGTATGCCAAGGAACCACTGTACAGCATATAATATAAACATTTATGCAAATAATATGTTTATTCAAATTTGACGTATCAAGGATCACCCTTCATTTGGATGATGATTTGTTAACAGACAAACTGGGTTGACATAGACAGGTGCGGACAGATAAGTGGTACAGACTTGCACCGAGAGCAGAAATGACTCTGAGACAGTAGATTTGTGTTTTCTTACAATCGGAAAGGCCACGGAACGCTCTATCGGATGGAAGTAAGAACAACGCGACTTGATGATTGGATACAATAAAAAATAGGGAAAAGCAATTTCCTTACAAATAATCCCCCCCAAGACAATGAGTATGGAATAATTATTGGATGAAATATCTTGGAGGCAGTGGTCGACCCCGTGTCCTTGTGACACTTGTTGAGGGGCGTCATCGAGTGTGGAGTCCTTCGGTGTTGCTAGCTGATAGGATGCCTCCCCTGGCGATTTCCTGGAGGGTTCTGCTGTCAGCTGGGGTGACAAAAAACTGCGGAGAGAGCTGCATGTGTGGTAGTGGCCTGGGATGGGCCGTGGGGACCCCCACGTAGGGCGGCGGGGTAGGTTGGGCTGAGAAAGTCCCCAGCGCGGCAGCAGCGTCCCACAGGCAGAGCGGAACCACAGGTAAGCAGCGGCGTCAGCAGGTCGAGGAAACCCACAGGAAGTGGTGTCGGCAGGCAGGGGAGGCCCACAGGTGTGGCAGCGGTGTCAGTGGGCCGAGGAGGACTACATGCAACGGTGTTGGAAGGGTGAGCAGGTCCACAGATGTGGCAGCGAAGTCAGGCAGGCCGAGCGAGCCCCAGGAACGACGGCAGCGTTGAGGGTTTGAGGAGGCCTACAGGCAGCGACAACAGGGGGGCCAAGCAGGCTCACATGTGCGGCAGCGACGTCAGGAGGTTGCCTGGGGACTTGCAGGTGTGGCCATGGCTCCAGGGGAAGAACCGAGGAGGCCTGCAGGTTTTGGGGGTCGAGAAGATATCTGGCATCCCCCAGGTGAGGCAAAGGAGGACGCAACATCGGATGGATGTTTCTGGACCGCCGCCTGAATTTTGTGTTGGCTGACCAGCACCCAGCTACCCGTCCTCGAAAAAAAATAAACGCCTAAACAAGCTGGGAAGCTGTGCAGTGATTAGTCCGTTAATGGCGTTGGTGTCGTCCCCGAAATGGAGTTTTCAGAGACCTAAACTGTGGTGCCGTATTGAGTCCAGTAAAGGTTCTCTGAAGGTGAGCGGCCATAATTAGTCCGTTAAAGACTGGGCCTAAACCGCTGTGTCACCAACTCCGGGAGGTCACCAGTTGTGAGGACCAGAGATTAAGACAGGTAGCTGGGTACTGATGATTTATTTACAGATGAACTGGGTTGACAAAGACAGGTGCGGACAGATAAGTGGTACAGACTCGCATCAAGAGCAGAAATAACTCTGAGACAGTAGATTTGTGTTTTCTTACAGTCATACATTTAAAGATAATAAGGCGTACAAATAATGGAATTACATGTGTTATACATCGGCGGAAAGGCCGCGGAACGCTCTACCGGATAGAAGTAAGAACAACGCGACTTGATGATTGGATATAATAAAAAAAATGGTCCACATTTAAAAGAGGTCCGGTTTGTGGAAAAAACAACTCTAGATAAGGGGAAGGGTTAGACCAGCTCTACCCTTACTCATTTTGAATTATACTGTCCCCAAAGAGGAGGACTACCACTGCATGTTATGCTGTAGGAAGACAACCCCAGCCATGCAAATCCTAAAGGCTCTACCTCTTCCCTTCCTTGCAATGTGGAGTTCAGGAGTTGATTTCTTTTTCCCTTGGCAGGAGTTTCTTGTTTACTTTGAAAGGGCTGCTGATGCTAGTGTTGTACTTTCTTCTGTTGTCAGAGGGTATCCTTTAGTAGTTACTGTAGGCTTGTAGGGCTCTGATTCACACCAAACTTCTTAGGCTAAGGAAGAGGAAACACTCAAGGGTATTGTTTCCCAGATTCCCTTGTTTGAAGAACAGTATATATTGTGCAATTCTGTTGTTGGGCCCATTCAATGAGTTGTTCAACACCAGAATTCAAAAAGGATCCCAGCACAGTGGGGAAGAAAGCAATAGGGAGGTTACATTGGGGAGCAAAATGTTGGAACCCACCAATGCATCCCTTCAAGCCTTAATGCGACACTCCATAAAGTCAGGGTGCTCCCAACGGGTCCACATAAGCATTTAGGCTACTGCAGTGAACTCTGAAAGGCCCTGAAAGCTCTCTAATTAGGTGGAGACTAGCACAAAATTCAACCATGGCTGTCCTGACATTTTGCTCATAGGGGTCACAAATTGCTAGGTAGCCACATCCAATGCGAGCTTTTTCTCTCGCAATGGAGGGAAAATGTTCACTCCTTTGTAGCACTAGCAGTTACCGGTATGGTGGAGACAAAGGGCTTTATTTCAGCCTTAAAATCTCATTTCCCAGTCATCACATACTTCTGGAATTCTGTCGTCACATGATTGATTGTTTCAAAAAGTGAAGAGACAGAAAGCTGGTACCTCCCAGAACTGGCTCTGTAAAATTGTTGTTGACTATATTTTCAATTAAACTGGAGGAAAGTTGCTTCTATGGCTTTAATTTCTATATTATTAGGCAGCATAACCATCTCCTTGAATGGTTTCTGAATTTCTACTGAAGGAGGGACCAAGCATCATTCAGTATTGGTAAGGGTCATATATCCCAAAAATCTATATGTTCAACCTCAGTCAGTTTTCCTTTCATTCATGAGGTATTTTTCATCTTGTGAAAGGATGCACACTAAGATAACTCGCCAAGGATTATCAGTATCATTCTCAGGGGCAGATATTAGTGCTGTACTACATTGTGATTTGAAGTTTTATTGTCCAACCTGGACAATAAAACCTGGACAACTGATTCAACTTCTTTTTGGGTTTAGGTTTTTTATCATCCTGTTCCCATGGCCTAGGATTTTTGGCGAGAATCCCATCTCTGCCTGAGTAGACTGGGGGTTTCTCAATCCTCTAGTTTAAAGGATGGAAAATTTTTACATATCATTCCCAGTTCCATATCAGGGACACCTGAATTCCTCTCCAGAATCATGGATAGCATCTGTATGCTCACGCTCAGAGTCCTCAAGTGAGTTACACTCTCTTGGGGTCATCCTTGATACTGTTCATGATTTCCTCCCGGAATTCTGAGAGTACTGCAAGCGAAACTTTTCCATCGGGGATGCCTGCATAAACTGATGAGCTAAGGATGCTTGACAACATAGAAAATACTGCAAGCTGAATTCCGTAATAGAGAAGTCTGCGTGAACTGATGAGCCAAGGTAGTTATATCATCACTGCCTGGCAGTACACAAAGTACAGCAAGCAGAATTTTCCTACCAGGGAAGCCTGCATGGACTGATTAAGCCAAGGTAGTTGTATCACCACTGCCTGGCAGTAGAGAAATCCAGAATATATCACATCCCCCTAGAAGGTACAGACACTTCAGATGAGGTTAGGTGGATGTTTCAGGATCCCCTCAGTACATGATTTCTGCAAGGGAAAGGCAAGATTCTCATTTGAAGTATCTGTCTCATGTAAAGCAAAAGATTGTCCCTAGATCTTCTGGATTTATTTGAGAATTTTCATGGGCTATATCTGCTTCCTGTCAGGTATAGGTGGCCTCTCTCCCAAGGAGAGAGACTGTCTTCATTGGAGGAGGTGAAGAGGGAGTTCCTAGAATCCACTGCTTTTGGAGTATTGGGCAAAATGTGGATGTTTCTGTCAGAACATGTACTCCTATTGAAATCTATAACTAATAAAGGGAGCTTAGAAAATAGCCCTTTCATCATTTAAATTTGCTGCCAAAAGCATATGTCATATTTCACACACATGCCCAGCCAGCAACCAAATCTCCTTGATCCCTTCTGGGGTTGGCTCATGAGCCATTTCCACAGGCAAAAAGCAGACTGAACAAATTGCTGTGGTACAGGTAATGCCTTAAGTCCTGCATAATAGTGGCCCAGTAGTAAGAAAATGAACAATTGTTCAATAATACTACCTAATGTTAGGTACCTACTTCACTGTATAAGTCACAAACACTTCAAATTAACCAAGGCCTACATGGCCACAAGTGCATGTCTATTTTATGATGTAAGGAAACATGATCAATGGGGTATATCCATAAAATATTAGCAATGTATTATCAATATTAATTCAAAATTACTACAATAATTTAAGACAAAACAAAATGGATATCCATATTGTATAATTTTACTCATCATAACTTATGATTACCCGATCTATTCTCAAGCACCAGGTAAAGGTAATGTTGCCTAGGCCATATACTACGTTAGTTGGAGTTCATGAATAAGATGAATAATCACTGGAATTATCATACCAAAATTGTATAAAACCAGTATTTTTAAAGTTTTAAAATATTTGTCAAACATTTTTGTATTCCCTTAGGAAAAATACAAACAACATAACAAATTCTCAACACCTGTGAAGTCACTATCGGTCGCACAATACCCTTTGGAAGTAGATCTGCGTGAATTTATTCCTTTAACCTTGGAAAGAACCCCAATATTAAGGATAATTGGAGAACTGTCAATATCACAAAACCATTTAGTTAGACTATAAAATACTGCCAATGAAATAATGGCCTTTAAGTAAACAAAAAGGCTCATAAGTCAAGTACGACTGGGAACTAAAATAACAGCTATGTTTCATAAGCAGGAAGCTAGGCTATTTACCCTTACGGTAACTTTAAATTATCTGCTAATGTTAAAAGGCCATTGTATAATAATTTTCAATAACAAAATGGTCTAATATTGCTTTATTGCAAATTGTCACTGTGCTAAATAAGAAAAAACAACACTGCAGTTACAGTGTAGCCTGGCGACTTACTCTTAACTTCTTGCCTTGTAAGAGGCTTACTATTGGCTCCAATTTAAAGAAAGATAAGCCTGCCCATTAAAATTTTAAGAAACTAAAGCTTTTCACTTGGTCTTAAAACTAAGCAGTACTTGGCTTGAATCATGTAAAGTGGGAGAAAAAAATGCTTAGTCAAACTCTTGGACAGACCAAAGTGTAATGAAGATGGCACCGACTCATGTAGTTGTCACATCTGTGCAAGTAAGATGTAGAGCCTTGGTAATCATTGTAGGACAGGAGATAGAGGCCTCCTGTCCTGAGTCCTTTATATTCTGTCACTGTGCCAACAAGCACTATTCTAGCCGAGACCAACTATAAGAGAATTCTTTGGAATTGGTTGGTCTGTCTTATGGAGCCCTGGGGGACCATGAGAGTGTAACAGTGGTTATAAGGTCCCCTCCCAAGTCTCTTAACTCCGTACAACTAGTTACATAGTTTACGTAATTGAAGATAAGGCCAAGAAGGCAAATGAACAGGGAAAACCAGCATTCTCCAGTGAACTTCTATAATGTAATGAACTATTCTTTACAAGCCATCCATCCTGATAATCTCAATTCTCTACTAAATGTCAAGGTAAGAAGCCAGACTGTTCATATGAACTTATTTAATCTTTTCACTCCTGACATGAGATTTGAGTCTCCTTTGACCCTTTCTGGTTATGGAAAGCGTGCTTGTTATGCCAAAAGCTAGCCATAAGATATTTCGTGAAGGACCTGGGCTCTTAATTTGAAGTACAAGCTCCTTTCCTTCACTTGGCTTTCATAGGAGATGTGCAGGAACATCCTTCCTTGACTGAATTTGTGAGGTACCTGAAGTACTTTTGACTCATCTGTAGACGATGTCACACACTGTACTTGCTCAAAGGTATACAAAGTCAAATCAAAGCATAGGACAGTCATCAGTCCATTTATTAGAAATGTATGGGTGCTTCCAGGTTATGCAGGCAACTACCAGAGAGATGTACCCTGCAGTTGCCTAGATATCTTCTTTGGACCCGTGGTGGTTGCTGAACAGACTGTGTGGGCACCAAGCTCCATTGAACAGAAAAATATCTTGCCCAAGTACTTCAGCTAAGTTTAAATCTGGGGAATGAATACAGAGTGGCTGGGCTTTTCCTTCCCCAATACAATCTGGATAAACATCTAGCTCGATGAATCAGCTGGGCTGATCTAGATAGTACCTTCACTTTGAGCACCCAATCCTAGTGTCTCCCTTCCATTTCTCTTTTAAGAAAGTAAGGAAACGTAGGCAGAGCTACTCATTAGACTAATATTGGTTTTGACCAGAAGTAGCTGCCTTCCATTTTCATTACCTTACAAGGGATTTCAGGGTTCTCTGATGCTTTCTTCATTTAAGCACCCTCCCATAATGCGAGGTACTCTTTTCAAGGCATATTTTAACAAGAATTTGGGGTGGCATTTTAGCCACCATATTGGATCTGAAACAACACTTGTACATACTTTTTTGAGCAATTTCATCTTTTTGGCCAAGCTTTTTGCTTAATAATATTGACTGCCATCTTGAACTTAAAGCATGGAAACAATTCAAGTATATTTGATAAAAATTGCTTATGGCCCTAGAAGCATATTTCTGCCTTTTTTCCCATATTAATTTCCTTATTTATATTTCCAATATATGACCATTTTCTACAATTTCACCCGTTTTGGTCATCATTTTAGCCTGCATGGTGGTCGCCATATTGGACCTGAAGCATAGTATTACACAAAAAATGCTTGATAAGAGTTCCTTTATGGTATATGACCATGTTTCATGGTTTCATTTCCAAATCAATTAATATGTATGGCTAATATTATGAGTTTTTCTACAATTTCACCTATATTGGTCGCCATTTTGGCCCTAATGGTGTCGCCATATTGGATTTAAAGCATGGTATTATACAAATATGCTTGATGATAGTTTATAAAGGGTATGCCACCATATTTAATGGTTTAATTTCTATTTTAAGTAATACTTATAGCCAAAATATAATTTTTTGGTAAAATGTGGCTATTTTGGCAGCCATTTTGAATGACTGATCACCCTATATATTCCCAACCCACCCTAAGACATGCATTTACCTGAACTTTTCTGTTCATACATATGACAAGGACTCAAGAAAACATTGTGTCATTAATGTCCTTTCCAGGTGGCACCTAACTAAATCTAAAGCTGGTCTACTACAACCAAAGGAAAAATGGCTAGTGTCAGTTGGTGAGCAAGAGGTATCTATCCTTCCAATCACCTCACTTAACCAACAGTTAACTACTTTTTTACCATGTTTGATGACCAATCCAGCTCATGCTGAAGGATTCTTCTTTATTACAATGGCATTACCTGCACTAATGAGTTTGTATACAGTATATTTATCTTTTTGTTTCTATGCACGAATCTATTCTTCCTGGCTGAATATTAGTTTTTTATGTAATAATTGATTGTGAATAATGGACAGAGATGAAGGCACAGTAGTACTGCAGGCAATTGGAGGGAAATAGAGTGTCAAGAACGATGATTGTAAAGCAGGATGGAATGAACGAATACCTGGAAACTGTGGATCCATATGTGCTGCCTGACTTCCAAATTCCAAACAGTCACGATCCTTCCTCACCATCTAGTGGAGACTCTACCTTAACCTTGGAAGAGAAAGACGAGGAGGTGGTTTTCACCTCTGAAGAAATAGATGCCTTGAAAGACTCCATCTTCAGAAAGCAAGAAGTCAATCTGCATGTGGGAAGGAGACCTTTATGAGGAAGAAGCGGGAATATGAGACAGTGCAGAGGGGTTGGCTGAAGAATAGGGGCCGCATAGCTCGCAATGCTATTACTGGAAAAGACACCTTAGATCAGCCTTCCATCTGACAGGAACTTTGGTGTTCTGAGGTAGCTTTTTCAATAGGCAGAGCCCAAATGCTGTGATAAAAGACTATCTATCCCACCAGTCAAGAACCATTTGCCTGATCAAGGATTTGACCCTAGAAGATGTAAAATGGATCAAGAACAGAATTAGTCTGAAGAAAGAAATGGGCTCCGATGGTGTACATCCTGCCGACTTCTGGGCTGCTGACGATGGGTCTGTTCAATACTTACACAACAGGAACCTGAGCTCAAGAATTACAACTAACGAATGGAATTGAGGACTCACTATGCTGCTACCTAAAGTGGATTGTCCCTAAGGAGCCAGGGACTATAGACCTATCACCATAACATTGGTTGTGACACGTGGTCTCCACAAGCTCATCGCTAAGCATGTGTCAGGCAAAAGGGTTTCAATGCAGAAGATGGCGTCGGCTTGAACATGATGATTCTTAGAGAGCTTGTGGAGCAGGCAAAAAGGAAAATCAGGAACTTATAACATCGTATTCATAGACTTTCAGGAGGCCTTTGATTCTATCACCCATTCTGCTCTACTGAAGGCAATCCAGCAAGCAGGATTTAACGATGAAACAATAAGAGTACCGAGGAATTTTTATGCGGCAGTTAGCACGGATTTAGAAGGTAATATAAGGGGAGGGGTTATGCAGGGTGATCCACTCTCACCTCTATTGTTCAACTTAACTTTATAAAGTGCACTCAGTTGTCTCCCTGAGGGTGTAGGGGCTCTCCTCATGGACAAACTTGTTAAGTATATTGCATTTCCCTATGATATCATCCTGGTGGCAAGTACTATAGAAGGTTTAAGATCAGACATTCAGACGTTATTAGAAGAAGCAGGAATGCGCGGGTTGGAACCAGGCATAAGGAAGTGTGCCACCATGGGGATCGTGAGAGATGCAAGCAAGAAGACCTGGTATGTTGATGAAAGGCTGTTTGAATATCTAGGAAGTGGTATACCAGCATTAAAACATGAAGAATTTTGTAAGTACCTTGGCATAGAAGTCACAAATGCCAGTGGCAGCAAGATAACCAGAAAACTGCAGAACGAATTGAGCCACCTACTGAGAGCCCCACTGAAACTGCAACAGAAGATTTTTGTACTCAAAGTAGTATTGCTCCCATGTACGAAACATGTCACCATTTAAGGAAGGCTCAAGAAATACCATCTAAAGGTCATGGATCAAGAGACGAGGAAGTTTGTAAGAAAAGCTCTCCAATTACCCATGGAAATGGGTAATTGGGGACTTTTTATGCCCCTGTGGCTGTAGGGGGCCTTGAAGTGTACAACTTCAGTACTGAGACGCCAAAAGCCATCTTAAATAGTTATCAGCGTCTAGTCAAGACATTAGCTGCTGGAAACTTAGATCATCTTGAAGCTCCTGAAGAGGTCAACTGGGCAGAGAAGTTGTACACGTCAGTGGATGGAAGCAGACTAAAAGAGGCTTTACAGGCTCCAAAGTCAAAGTGAATCGACTCAGGCAACTGTCTTTTGAGAGGTGGCCCATATGTCAACATTATTATGCTGCATCAAGGCTTCCTGCAGACGCCAGTCAGAAGTGCCAGAGGACGGGATGTTAGCAGCTGATGTGATCTTAGCTGCAATGCTCCAGAGACTCTACATTACATCCTTCAAGTTTATCCAGCAGTGCAACCCTGGAGAATAAGCCGACATGGCAGATTAATGATTTTGTCAAGGATAGAGCCGAAAAGGCGGGATTCAATACCATCAATGAACCACAAATATCAACAAGGGAGGGTGTGCAGAAGCCAGATCTCGTAATTTGGAATGTGTAGGGGGCCATCACCATTGGTGTCCAAGTAATTGGTGATGGAAATGTAGGATCCCTGGACAATTTCCATAAACCGAAGATGATCAAGTACGACAAGCCTTGCATCAAATCAAGAGTCTGAGACCTAACTAGAAAAACCCCATCCATAGAGGCTGTGACCATTAACTGGAGGGGGCTATTAAGTAAAGCCATGGTAGACTCTTGAAGAAGCTGAGGATGTTTGTGGCCGACATTAACCTTATCAGCGTGAAGACCTTCCAAGGGTATCTTGGAATATACAGAAATTATCGGGGTATGTCTGGCAGTGGCGACGTAACCTCAGGTACGGGTCAGGGACGGATTTAAGGGGGGCTACCAAGTCACGTGCACCCCCATGGATAGATTATTGTGTAGTAAATCTCTAAGCTATAACTGAATTTTGATAATGTGCACCACTGCACACAGGTAAAATATTGATAAAACACTGAAAACCAAATTATATAATTTTTTTGTGCATGTATGTAATTAATGCTTATATTTTCCAAAAAAAATTCACCTACTACTTCTTTGCAAGATATAGGTGTTGGAAACAATGTAACAATCTTCAGAATTATAATCTCTCTCTCTCTCTCTCTCTCTCT
This sequence comes from Macrobrachium nipponense, assembly GCF_015104395.2. Classification (NCBI taxonomy): domain Eukaryota; kingdom Metazoa; phylum Arthropoda; class Malacostraca; order Decapoda; family Palaemonidae; genus Macrobrachium; species Macrobrachium nipponense. Next base: position 48,340,474 of record NC_061092.1, on the reverse strand, counting down.
CTCTCTCTCACACACACACACACACACACACACACATTGATAGAAACAACTTGTTAAACAGCCAACACGGTTTCAGACAAAACAGATGCTGCCTGTCAAACCTCTTGGAGTTTTTTCATAACATACTTGGTATTTACGATAGTAGTAGAACAATAGATATACTTTATTTAGATTTCCAAAAGGCCTTTGTCAAAGTTCCACACAAGACTGGCTAACTAACAGAAAACAGTCATAATAATTGGTGAAGAATCAGAATGGGTAGATGTGACAAGCGGAGTTCCTCAGGATTCTGTCCTTGGCCCGCGCTTGTTTTTATTTACATTAATGACATTATTATAGGCATAACTAGCAGGATAGCCAAATTTGCAGATGACACCAAACTAGGTGTAAATGCAACAGACCCAGATAGAGTGGAAAGTTTAGGAAATGAGTGGTCAAAAATATGGCAAAGGCCTTTTAACATGGATAAATGTAAACTGTTACGGATAGGAACAAACAACCCTCATGCTGCTTAGGAATGACATAAATAGTGTAGAACGAGAAGAGGACCTTTGAGTTATTATTACCAAGGACTTAAAATCCACAAAACAATGCATAAAAGCTGAAAAGAAGGCACAGAAACTAGTGGGATACTTAAATAGGCAGTTCAGATACAGAAATAAGGAAACGGTGCTGCAGCTGTACACATCAATAGTTAGACCACATCTTGAATATGCAGTACAGTTTTGGTCACCAACACTAAGAAAGGACATAAATAGACTTTAAGGGATGCAAGCAAGTGCCACAAAGTTAACTTATCCTCCTGGCAAATAGGTTACCAAAGACGACTAGAGAGCCTGGACTTGTATGACCTAGAAACACGACGGTTGCGAGGACAACTAACAGAAACATCCAAAATACTCCAAGGCATTAAACTCAAACCAGACAAGAAATAATGGATGGAAACTAGAACTGAAGAGATACATTACATCGCATTATGGGAACTTCTTCACATACAAGATATGTGACACATGGAATAAACTGCCTCCATAAGTTGTAAACATCAGCAGTGTAGAATAGTTCAAAAGAAAGCCAGACAAAATTATCCGAACACAGTGAATGAATTATAAAACCTGCTCCTAAAGATAAATGAGCACACGATGTCTCCTCAGATGGGCTAATAAGTCTTTGAGACATCCTAATCCTTGTAATTCAGTAGACACAATATATATATACACACACACACACACACACATATATATATATATATATATATATATATATATATATATATATATATATATATATATATATATATATATATATATATATATATAAAGGTAAGAGGTGTCCAATCAGACGACAGTCATGTACACGTGTTTTATTATTAAGAAACGTTTCATGTTGTCACCAACATATCATCAGTCTGCAATTGAAATTCAACATTAAAATAAACTTAAAAATTACAATAGAAATTAAATAAACTTAAAAATTACAATAAAATTTAAAAAATTAAAAAATAATCAGAACGTTAAAATAAGGAAAGAGAAGAAAACTACCTATTCATAAAGAAGGAAAGAGCTGAGTGACTAAAAACGGTAAGGTCTACATACAACGTAAACCTCACGCCAGAGAGAGAGGAGACGACGAGGTGTTGGAGTTTAAACTAGGTGAAAGGTGCTTAATAAACAATGACTCAAGGGTAGTTAGATGGGTAGTTTGCTTTGTGGTGCCAATTATAGAAAAATGTTTCTTTTCGATAGTAACCTTACAACTTTTAGCATGTATTCTTATATTAGAGAACTCGGGATTAGAGATTCTGGACCCAGTTCTATAACTTAATCCCAAATGGCTGTAATAACGGACTTGTAACAGTCTCCGTGAAGAACCAACATAAATACCAAGACATCTTGGGCATTCAAATTTATATATGATATTGGACTTCATGAAATCCTGTAACTTGTCCTTGTAATTAAAAAACCCTCCAATTTTTTGTGGATTCATGGGAATAAGATTTAGTTTCAAAAAACCAAATTCCTTTTCAATAATATTTCTAACTTTTACACGTAAACTGTCTGAATGAATAAATGGGATGGGTGCATACATCGTTAATTTAGGTACATTAAAATTAAGGGTGGGTGCTGACAGACACCTCGTTAGCAATTTACTAATAATGTTAAAAACCAGCTTTTTGGGAAACGAGTTGTTAACAAAATATTCTAAAAGAAACTCGATTTCAAGATGAAAGGAGAGCCAATCAGATGTGTACCGAAGGGCCCTAAAAACCAAAGTAGATATAGCATTAATCTTAAAATTACGGAAACACGAGCTAAAAAAATTGTTTCCGAGCCCAGTGAAGGTACTCTTTCTAAAAACACTTGTGTTGAAAAGGTGGTTATCTCTAGTTATCTTTATATCCAAAAAGGCCAGGGAGTCATCTTTCTCATTTTCCAACGTAAATTTAATGTTAGGATGGGCTTCATTTATGTAATCTAAAAAAAGCTGGCATTGCCACGAAAATTTAAATAAGGCAAAAGGCAAAATTAAACTAATTGGTGAACCCAACTTTGTTGATATTTACAAAAAAGAAGACAAGATCAATCGCTTTCTTAGAAAGCTTAAACAGGAAAAAGTTATTTCTGATGATATCTACCAAGAATTATTTGTTACCGGGTCTTCCTTTGGCATTCTTTATGGACTTCCAAAAATACACAAAGACGGTATACCATTGAGACCGATAATGTCCGCATACAATAACCCGACATATAATATTTCCAAATTCTTAGTCAAAATACTCAATGAATATGCTTACTCTGAATATTCTTTAAAGAATGGTTATGTATTTCAGCAAGAAATTATTTTACAGGATGGTGATTTGTATATGGCCAGTTTGGACGTTGAATCATTGTTCACTAACGTCCCTGTTTCTCAGACAATTGAAATCATTTTGGATAAAGTTTTTAGTAATGATGAGACCTCCTGTGGTTTTAATAGGCAACTTTTAAAAACATTTTTGGAGCTTGCTGTGCAAGACGCCACCTTTGTTTTTAATGGGCAGCTCTTTCTGCAGGCAGAGGGGGTTGCCATGGGTTCTCCTTTGGGACCGTTGTTTGCAAATTTTTTTATGGGACATTTGGAGGAGAATTTTCTTAATGATTGTCCTGGGAATTTTAAGCCACTTTTTTATAGAAGATATGTTGACGATACTTTTGCCTTATTTAAATTTTCGTGGCAATGCCAGCTTTTTTTTAGATTACATAAATGAAGCCCATCCTAACATTAAATTTACGTTGGAAAATGAGAAAGATGACTCCCTGGCCTTTTTGGATATAAAGATAACTAGAGATAACCACCTTTTCAACACAAGTGTTTTTAGAAAGAGTACCTTCACTGGGCTCGGAAACAATTTTTTTAGCTCGTGTTTCCGTAATTTTAAGATTAATGCTATATCTACTTTGGTTTTTAGGGCCCTTCGGTACACATCTGATTGGCTCTCCTTTCATCTTGAAATCGAGTTTCTTTTAGAATATTTTGTTAACAACTCGTTTCCCAAAAAGCTGGTTTTTAACATTATTAGTAAATTGCTAACGAAGTATCTGTCAGCACCCACCCTTAATTTTAATGTACCTAAATTAACGATGTATGCACCCATCCCATTTATTCATTCAGACAGTTTACGTGTAAAAGTTAGAAATATTATTGAAAAGGAATTTGGTTTTTTGAAACTAAATCTTATTCCCATGAATCCACAAAAAATTGGAGGGTTTTTTAATTACAAGGACAAGTTACAGGATTTCATGAAGTCCAATATCATATATAAATTTGAATGCCCAAGATGTCTTGGTATTTATGTTGGTTCTTCACGGAGACTGTTACAAGTCCGTTATTACAGCCATTTGGGATTAAGTTATAGAACTGGGTCCAGAATCTCTAATCCCGAGTTCTCTAATATAAGAATACATGCTAAAAGTTGTAAGGTTACTATCGAAAAGAAACATTTTTCTATAATTGGCACCACAAAGCAAACTACCCATCTAACTACCCTTGAGTCATTGTTTATTAAGCACCTTTCACCTAGTTTAAACTCCAACACCTCGTCGTCTCCTCTCTCTCTGGCGTGAGGTTTACGGTGTATGTAGACCTTACCGTTTTTAGTCACTCAGCTCTTTCCTTCTTTATGAATAGGTAGTTTTCTTCTCTTTCCTTATTTTAACGTTCTGATTATTTTTTAATTTTTTAAATTTTATTGTAATTTTTAAGTTTATTTAATTTCTATTGTAATTTTTAAGTTTATTTTAATGTTGAATTTCAATTGCAGACTGATGATGTGTTGGTGACAACATGAAACGTTTCTTAATAGTAAAACACGTGTGCATGACTGTCGTCTGATTGGACACCTCTTCCTTTATATTCATGGTTTTCCTGATGTGATATATATATATATATATATATATATATATATATATATATATATATATATGCATATGACGTAAATTATGTATATATATATATATATATATATATATATATATATATATATATATATATATGTGAGTGTGTGTGTGTGTATGCATACAGCATACATATATGAATATTGATAGATATGTACGGTATGTGTGTAGAATGCCAGGGGAACTGTATTATGGTAGTAATGCATTGCATCTTCGCCTTAACTTTTTGAAGTTCCAATTGCTCAACATCCTTTGAAAGACTGTTCCACACTCCAACAGTGTGAGGAATAAAGGACCTTTGAACTGAGAAGTTTGACAGCAAGGCATATTTACTGCATACTGGTGCTACTGTTCAAGAAATCTGATTGCTCTTGGTCCGGCAAGAGAATCAGGAATCAATTTTGAATGTAACTGATCCCTGGTAAAATACAGCTTTTGAAAAATTAACAAACAAGAGACCTCCCATCGATGGTCCAAGTCATAACTGCTAATATTAGGAAACAGAAACTTACCACCTCAAACCACTCCTTCTAAAAGAGATAAATCTCTGGCAGAGGCAAACATCCATACTGGAGAACAGTATTCTAGTAATGGAAGCACAAATGACCTAAAACAGATCGCATCGATTTTATCACTTATAGATATGTGGGGCCTTACGTACAGTACGTAACTTTCGTGCGGCATTCTGACACTTTCATTTGAATTTTCTAAGAAGTAAGATGTAGGTCAGAAGTTATACCTGTATTAGTTAAAACTTCAGACTAGTTTAGTAGACTCCCATCCACCTTAGGGAGAGAATGGGGTTGGAAAATCTGTACAAGATGCTAATCAATAGCCTTTTTGTTTTACTGGAGTTTGGCCTCATACCCCAGTTTCTACACCATTCACTAACCTACTCCGTGTCACGATTGAGACTAAGGGCAGCTTCATTTCCCATAGGTAGAGATTTTACTACACCCACAAGTGTTGCATCACTAGCTTACTGAACAATCTTGTTCTCCAGGCTAACAACCATATCACTTGTATACACTAAAAATACCAGTGGCACAAGAATACTTCCTTGTGGAACTCCAGACACAACAGATCTTGGCTTGCTAAAGATCCCATCAACAGCAACTCGTTGCTGCCTACCTGTAAGGAAATCTTGAAGTAAAACTAGAGCATATCACCCACTCCAAGATTCTCAAAGTTTGTAGACGAGCACCTTGTGATTTTTTAAATCGAAAGAGCGCTAAAATCTATTTGAATTACCCTCACTCAAAACCATTTCTTAGCTCAACAAAAGCATCCTAGCACAGTTGACACCAGTATCCTCTCAGTTGACTGTAGTATGTAGCAAGTTCAACCAAACGATTCATCATCCCTATACACCGTTGCTTTCAGATGCCTCATAGAATATGTTTATGAGCAGTTTTTCAGTTACTAGGTTGGTTATTTCTTAGTAACACTAAGATAAATGTACAGAGAGCTTGGACAAGTTGGCACAAAAGTCTGGAAGGCCTGCTGACACAACTAATTGAAGAAAAGGTTGAAAAGTCACCATAGCAAAAGCACTATTTTTATGCCACAGTCAAATGTTTCAGATTTCATTTGTTCATTCTAACTGAATATCGACAATAAACTGAAGAAACTTCCAGTCTTACAGGAGAAATATGAAACATCAGAAGATGAAATGATTCTTTAAGTTGCTCAAATTCTACAAAATAAGCCAAAAAAGTACATGACTAATACAGAGCATGACTCATTTAACATCTCTTCTAGAGCTGTGTGAGAAACTGTGCCAAATCCTGTATTAAAGTTTTCATGTCAGTTGCTTGTTAACAAAAATGCTCGTCCAGTGTAATAAGATGCTTACAATAATTCATGGGTTAAATTACACTTTAATCTTCTAAACAAAGTCTCTGTAGGGGGATAGTGCCTTCAGTGCACCTCACTCAGTGCAATGTAGACATTACTTAAGGTTCTTTGTAGCGTCCCTTCGGTCCCTGGCTGCAACTACTTTCATTCCTTTTACTGCATCTCCGTTCATACTCTCTTTCTTCCATCTTACTGTACACCCTCTCCTAACAATTGTTTCATAATGCAACTGCGAGATTTTCCTCCTTTAAAACCTTACTAACCTTTTACTGTCAATTTCCGTTTCAGCGCTGAATGACCTTAGTTGCCCCAGTGCTTGGCATGATGCCAAAAATCTATATACATCAAATCTAAACAAAGTAAATCTGAGCATCAACTAAGAAGCTCTCGCCACGATCTTATGAAATTAGCTCATATTTCACTGATTCCACTGATTCTATGTTCGGTTCGGTATGGCTGGTTAGTTTGTAGTTCCAAGTTTGTACCAGTTAAAATGCTTCAAAAAGTTTCCAAGTTGCTGGACAATTCGTTAGGTACAGCTGCCTATACACTTGCACATAGATGTGAAATAGATAAATACCAAAAGTTGAATAACTACATTTTTTCTACTGGCGATGATAATGATGATAGATATTGCATGATATCGGCAGATGTGAAATACATACATAGTATACGTATACTCTACGTTTAAAAACTGTAAATATGCCTTTGTAATGATGGCGATGATTACTGATTTTAAACGGTGATCAATGACTAGTGATGTGTATACATATATAGTAAGTAATTATATCACACGTTGGTGCACATGATGTTTACCTATATCAAAAGCATTGTGCAATTGGTTATATATTATTATCAATTTAGCATTCTCCTGCTGCTGCTGGGAAAATTGATTACCATATCCATCTCCTTTGTCAAAAATCCGCAGTGATACCATTGAATGCTTTAAGACTTTTATTTATACCTTTTATCTTTCAGTAATGCTAAACATCATGTACTGCGCCCCGTAAGGGGATAGTGCCGTCAGTGGACCTCATGCAGTGCACTTAAGGTTCTTTGCAGCGTGCCTTCGGCCCCTAGCTGCAACCACTTTCGTTCCTTTTACTGTATCTCATTTCATATTATCTCTTTTCCATGTTATTTTGCACCCTCTCCTAACAATTGCTTTATAGTCCTGCTGCGAGGTTTTCTTTCTGTTATACCTTTCAAACCTTTTATTGTCAATTTCCATTTCAGCTCTGAATGACCTCATAGGTCCCAGTGCTTTGCCTTTGGCTTAATTTCTATATTCAATTCTATATTCAATTTTGCTACCAGTTGGAAATCAAGAAAAAGTTACCCCTGTACATCACTGCGACGGTTTGACAAATATTGTATAGCATCATGTATGAGCTGCTCAAATTCTTTTAAAAATTATCTAGAATATTAATTTTTGTGCCTTTAAAAAGCTATTGAAATGCTCTAAAAATGTTATATTTTGGCTATTTTTTTAATGAGCTCATTTGATCATGAATGCCACAGAAATGTCGACCATCATATTCGCGCGAAGCATTTATTTAACACTAACAGCGCTCCTAATTTGTTTTAGCACATCCGATCACGAAACTAACGGTAAAATCAGATTCCTCGTGCCCTGAAACCTAGAAAATAATGGGCCATTTGTGCTTTATTGACATTTGGCTATGAAGATATGCTAGCAAAAACTTGAATGATTCACGACAATTTACGCTAAAATTATATGCATAAAAAGTACCATGTGGACTTTTAAAAAGGTTGCCCACCCAGAAGTCAGGTAGTCCTTAGATTTATAAAATCCCACTAGCCTTTAGCTGCAAGACCAGCACCCTTTTTTTTTTCTTCTTTTTTTTCTTTTTGGGCCAAAATGGGCTTTAGGTCCCCCGGGTATGTTTTCTACTCCATGAAGGCTTCCTTGTCAAAACTGTGACCCATGTAAGTAACACTAACAATGAAGAACGAACATTTAAATCTACTTAATTTAATTCCGGCTTACTGCAAGACTGAGAAAATTCTCTGTAGAACAACACTGTGCACTTCAGTTGTTGGACTAAGAGTAGGGATATCATCCTGATAAATTACAACAATGCCAGTGCCATTCAGCACTTTACAGGTGAACCAAAAGGGGGTCATTATAGTATACCCATACATCCCTTCTGATATGTTGATGGTAACGACTTTCTCAAGTTCTAGAGGCATCTGCAGAAATGCATTAGCAAGGTCTCTCTTATAGAAAAACTATGGCATTTCCATCCTAAACAATCACTTTATCAATAAAGGACAGAGGATATTGTTCATTATTAAGGTACTTATTAACTGTACAAATCTCTACAGATAGGAATAGTGCTATTATCTGTAAGTACATTAACAGTAGGTGAAACCTAGTTACTGTGTAACACCTTAGTAATAATACTATATTCCTCCAAACATTTCAGTTAGGGTTTCGCTAAGTCTCTGAAACGGAGATTTAATGAACTATTTTATCAAAATACAACCACACTATTAACTTCAACTTTTAGAATGACAGTTTGAGTAACATTAGACTTGAAATGATCTGAACGGTAGGTAGAAAATCCTGCAAAACATTATTAGCCATTTGCAGAAGCAGTATTATTCTCGCCTGGCTCTGTAAGGTTAATTGTTAGCTTAGTATTAAGATCACGGCTTAAAGTAGACACACTGAACTTTCATAACGGAATATTGTTTCTCAGTATATGTTTCTAACTTGAAATTGAATCACTTTCAACTAAAAACTGAGTATCATCTCCAGCCTAAAAACGAGCTTTGATTATAGTAGAATTAACAGAAAAATACTTTCACCACTAGTATGAGCAAAATTAACAGACGAGATTTTCTGATCCGATTAACAGCTGCACCATTTGACTGCAAGCTGTGACGTCATTCATAGGGCGTTAGACACATACTAATGCGTTGTCTCTGTCTAGCTGTGCCATCATCTACAGACTTATACAGGCTCCAAAGCCCAGTCCCACAGTCTGGAGAATTGTCTTCTCATGAGTGACGGGAGGGACTGACTACCTTTTTTCTTAGCACTCATGCTGACCTGCAATGCACCCTATTGTTGGTCACTTACAAAAATTTCCTTAAATAGACAATCTGTACAACAGTATTGGTAATTGCAATGCAAAGCTAAATCAAAACAGTATTTTGGCATAAGTTTCAGTACTCACTGGATTGTTTCTTGGATTTTCTGAATTTAACTGCAGAACCATTGTCAGACTTTCAACATCAAGTTGGGCTTAAAGTTTCTCTTCTGACCGGCATAGGTCGCTGTTGTCAGAGGCGTATCTTGATCCTTCAGTATTTGTCATTAATACTGTTCACTCGTAATGCATGACACAAGAACTGCCTTCTGAACATCTTCCCCTTCTGCTCAAAATTTTCAATAATTGTGCGAACAAAATGCCTAAAAAACTATCGGACACTTTCTGAATCCGGCTTGAACAGAATCGCAGTAACAGCTACTATGTTTTTTTAACTCGTAACCACTTTCGGTGGTGTTCTTTTTAGGGAAACTTTATCTACATAAATATAGCACCTGTTTTCTGCTAAACAAGATTAGACTGGATCAGAGGAAATATCTGTAAATGCTAAATGCTGCTGAGTAGATTTTGTAACACTTGTAGGTACACTGCATAACAAGTTTAGTCTGGATCGGAGGAAATATTAGTCATTTCAGAACGGACAGTATACAGGTGTGTAACACCTGTTCTTTGTAAAACAAGATTCGTCTGGATCAGTCGCGACATCAGTAATTTCACCACACCACATTATATACAGGTCTACAATAGCTTTTTGTTAGCGTTGCCACTAACGCTTTCATACTTCAGATATTAAGACGAAAAGGACACTTTAACACTGAGTTGATGTACGAGATGCAAAAGATCACCAGCAACATTATTCGGGTTAGAGGAGGTTCTGCCCTACCTTTGAGGTTCTGTCCCATCCCTTTACTTGTTGGGCTGTTGTTAATGACCTGGTTAGTTGCGATGCCAGTCTTCATGAGGTGCATATGGCAATAGGCTACCCATAATTAAATAGACATTAAAAAAAGAGTATTAGGGAAGTCATGAATGACCAGATAAATTTGTATACTCTCTCGTTTTGAACAATTACCATTCACTCGACTTCTGAGGCCTGTTGCAAGGTTAAGCAATAAGTTTTGCAAGGAAACCATACTGTTTGTAACCTCCATTCACATTATATGATAGTTTATAAGACTAGAATAATGATAGTACCAGTGGTGAACTACTGATGAATTTCCCCCAATATTACGCCTACACACACACACACATATATGTATATATATATATATGTTACAGTCAACATGCGTAATCAGTCATTACGCGTAATGACTAAAGCTTTTAGTCATTTCACGTAATGGCTGTGACCGTTAGCCGTTATGCGTAATGGCTAAAATTTTTAGTCATTTCACGTAATGGCTGAAATTAAGGGCTCTGTATTACACTAGTTACCTGACAAGGTTTCAGTCAACACGCGTAATGCTTCAAATTATGTTTAAATTCTCGAATCGCTAGTTATACACCACATTAGGCCGGAACTAAACAATCAAAGTACTTCTTATCCGTTAACTATCTTCAATACTCCCTCCAATGCTTCGTCTCAATCTTCAGACACTTAAGACTTCACTCCAGACTTTTCTTCTTTTTCTACCTTACCTCCCTCCTCAGTCCGCCTCCACCTGCCCTCTCCAACACAGTGGTAATAACCCTCCCCTTTTTTTCTGTTTTTACCATATTATTGTAATGTTTTATTTAAATTGCTATCAATTTTTCATACTTAGATTAACGTAATCTATAATAACATATTTATCGTATGCTACCTGTTGTTTTACTTTAAAATAATATAATTTTGTACTCCGGCTTAATTTTCAGAATCTAGACACAAATCTAGACAAAATGACTGAATCATTCGAAGATGAATTCAAAACAGAACTCTACAAGAAGCATGAAGTGATCAAGAAAAAAAATCTTCACACCGAAAGAGCAATACTTTCAAATGATTGAAAATGTGAAAGCAGCTGCTGCACAAACGACTGCAAACACTCGTCAGGAGTACCTACTACCTTCTTCAAAAGTAATTGAATTTTCTTTCTCCTTTGATATAAGAAAAATAACAAGAAAAAAAATACAATTTTACTCTAATTGCTATTACTATTTTACTGTAATTGTTTGTTATTGTTTCTTCGTTCAGGTATGAAGTACTGCAATGCGGAGATGTTAAGAAATTGATCAAAAGAAGAAGCAACCCTGAGCAACAACCAATGTACTATGTCAGCATTGAAGATACGTATGATGTTATCAAACGTGACCGAATGGTGAAAGAGATTGGTAAGAAGTATGTCAACGTTACACGCGACGCCATAGAGCTGTTTAAATCCTACTGTTATGAATGTCAAAAGAAACATAAACGTCCACGAACGAAAGGAGTCGTAGTTCGTCCTATTCTTACAAACGAATTTGCATCTCGGGCTCAAGTTGATCTTATCGATATGCAATCAATGTCCCAGCATGCATTCAAGTGGATATTGGTGTACCAGGATCACCTCACTTAAGTTTGTTATTCTCAGAGCTTTGACTTCCAAGCACGCTGCAGAAGTTGCTCATGATTTGTTGGATATTTTTCTTTTGATAGGTGCACCCTCCATCCTACAAAGTGACAATGGTACTGAATTTACGGCTGAAGTAATTACGGAATTGAAACTTTTCTGGCCGAGACTTGTCATGGTACACGGTAAACCTCGTCACCCACAGAGTCAAGGCTCTGTGGAGCGTGCTAATGGAGACATTAAGGATATGTTGGTGGCTTGGATGGGCGATAACGACACCAATGACTGGTCCATTGGCATCAAGTTTGTGCAATTTCAAAAGAACTCGAGCTTTCATTCTAGAATAGGTAGGGCACCATACACAGCAATGTTTGGTTGTGATGCCAAAGTGGGTTAAGCTACGTCTTCATTACCACAAGAAATCATCCAGCGCATGCAAACTGAAGATGACTTACTCGCTGCCATCAACGCCGGGCAGCCTATTGATTTACAATATGATTCTGCTGCTGTGACAAATGACGAAGTCTTGCCTGCAGCAGCTGATGAACAAATACTACCTAGCGTTGTACCAATCCCAATTGAAGATGACCCTGTTCTTACTGAAGATGAACATCCTGCTGCTGTGACAAATGACGAAGTCTTGCCTGCTGTGACAAATGACGAAGTTTTCCCTGCTGTGACAATTGACGAAGTCTTGCCTTCTTCCAGTGCATCAGCGCCTGATGTGCCAATCATTTCTGTTGTTACGCCAGCAGCAGCTGATGAACAAATACTACCTAGCGGTGTACCAATCCCAATTGAAGATGACCCTGTTCTTACTGAAGATGAACATCCTGCAAACTTCATCGCTTCACGCATTGACATGATACGAACTGAAAGATCAGCTTCAAGATCCGCTCAGCTACAACAGGCTGAGCGAATGGTGAAACGAAGTCGTCTCGAACTAGCCGTCGGAATGCCAGGAGATAATGTCGCCATTCCAATACCTCTTGTTGATCGAGGGTGTAGGGATCCTTGTAATATTCTGGGTGTTATTGTAGATAGAGATCAAAATGACATGTACAAAATTAGTGTAAAATCTGGAATATTGAAAGCAAGGTTTTCACGCAATCAGTTTGATCTCTGTCCCCAAAAGCTGTTAAAAGAAAGTGATGTAAATTGTACACAGGAAGTATCTTTACGCCAAGCTGTAACAAAAGAATCGAAATCTGGTGGCCAAGGTTTTGTTCGTTGCAATTGTGCCGGGAACAGACGTTGTGAAAGTAATCGTTGTAAGTGCTACAAAAGCAAGATAAAATGCTCTAGCCGTTGTCATAGCTGTTTGGACTGCAAAAACAAGTAAACGATATAGAAATGAAAATGCTTCGACTTCTAACAGTTAATTTTAATAAGAAAATGTTGTGTAAAAATAATTCGAAAGTGAGATTTTTTTTCTGAATTTGTTTGTTTGTTGTTGAATTTGTACAACAGTTGATTTTAAAAAATTAACAAAAAAACATTGGTATTTCTTAATTCTTAAAATTCAGTTTAGTCATTACGTGAAATGCCTGACCCTAAATTTCAGCCGTTACGTGAAATGACTAAAAATTTTAGTCGTTACGCATAACGGCTAACGGTCACAGCCATTACATGAAATGACTAAAAGTTTTAGTCATTATGCGTAATGACTGATTACGCATGTTGACTGTAACATATATATATATATATATATATATATATATATATATATATATATATATATATGTGTGTGTGTGTGTGTGTGTGTATGTATGTATATATATATATATATATATATATATATATATATAATACACACACACACACACACACAAATAACGCCTGTACATTTTAATATTCTTTATGTAGGGACAACAAAACCTCTACAATACTGCCAAACCTATTCATTTCTTAAACCAACAGCTCAGTGTTGCATGTATGCATATGAATTTACTTCTACTTAAACAATGGTTTCTAGCAGCCGTTTACCAACACACTTGCCCATATAAATCTTCCCCTTTCTCATACACGCATATATTATGTACGGTATTGAAAATACTCATCATTTTGTAACTGAACCAGACAAATTTAGAGAAGCAGAATATAAGAACTACCGCTGAAATCGTTGTTATCACTTAGAAATTATAAATAATGATCATTGCTCTTACTAACATTAGTGTTTATATATGAATATATATATATATATATATATATATATATATATATATATATATATATATATATATATATATATATATATATCTATATATCTATATATCTATATATCTATATATCTATATATCTATATATATATATATATATATATATAGATATATAGATATATAGAATATAGATATAATATATATAATATATATATATATATATTCATAGGGCGTTAGACTCATACTAATGCGTTGTTTTGTCTAGCTGTGCCATCATAGCACTCATGGTGACCTGCAATGCACCCTATTGTTGGTCACTTACAAAAATTTCCTTAAATAGACAATCTGTACAACAGTATTGGTAATCGCAATGCAAAGCTAAATCAAAACAGTATTTTGGCATAAGTTTCAGTACTCACTGGATTGTTTCTTGGATTTTCTGAATTTAACTGCAGAACCATTGTCAGACTTTCAACATCAAGTTGGGCTTAAAGTTTCTCTTCTGACCGGCATAGGTCGCTGTTGTCAGAGGCGTATCTTGATCCTTCAGTATTTGTCATTAATACTGTTCACTCGTAATGCATGACACAAGAACTGCCTTCTGAACATCTTCCCCTTCTGCTCAAAATTTTCAATAATTGTGCGAACAAAATGCCTAAAAAACTATCGGACACTTTCTGAATCCGGCTTGAACAGAATCGCAGTAACAGCTACTATGTTTTTTTAACTCGTAACCACTTTCGGTGGTGTTCTTTTTAGGGAAACTTTATCTACATAAATATAGCACCTGTTTTCTGCTAAACAAGATTAGACTGGATCAGAGGAAATATCTGTAAATGCTAAATGCTGCTGAGTAGATTTTGTAACACTTGTAGGTACACTGCATAACAAGTTTAGTCTTTATCGGAGGAAATATTAGTCATTTCAGAACGGACTATATACAGGTGCGTAACACCTGTTCTTTGTAAAACAAGATTCGTCTGGATCAGTCTCGACATCAGTAATTTCACCACACCACATTATATACAGGTCTACAATAGCTTTTTGTTAGCGTTGCCACTAACGCTTTCATACTTCAGATATTAAGACGAAAAGGACACTTTAACACTGAGTTGATGTACGAGATGCAAAAGATCACCAGCAACATTATTCGGGTTAGAGGAGGTTCTGCCCTACCTTTGAGGTTCTGTCCCATCCCTTTACTTGTTGGGCTGTTGTTAATGACCTGGTTAGTTGCGATGCCAGTCTTCATGAGGTGCATATGGCAATAGGCTACCCATAATTAAATAGACATTAAAAAAAGGGTATTAGGGAAGTCATGAATGACCAGATAAATTTGTATACTCTCTCGTTTTGAACAATTACCATTCACTCGACTTCTGAGGCCTGTTGCAAGGTTAAGCAATGATAAGTTTTGCAAGGAAACCATACTGTTTGTAACCTCCATTCACATTATATGATAGTTTATAAGACTAGAATAATGATAGTACCAGTGGTGAACTGCTGATGAATTTCCCCCAATATTACACCTACACACACACACATACACACACACACACATACACACACATACACACACACACACATATATATATATATATATATATATATATATATATATATATATATATATATATCTATATATATATATATATATAGTATAGTATATATAGATATAGATATAGATATAGATATATATATATATATATATATATATATATATGTGTGTGTGTGTGTGTGTGTATATATATATGTATATATATATATATATACTAACCTTAGTATGAGCAATGATCATTATTTATAATGTAATAAAATTTACTTACTTCAAACATCCAAAGATCTAAAGGGGAGATGCTCTAAGCACAAATACGCCATTAATGAATAATGGCATTGCGAATCATTGGCTCAAGACAGGTCATGCTATTAACTGGGACAGTTCCTCGATAATCTGCAGTGACAAAGATCACCACAAAAGGAATCTGTTGGAATCCTTCTTTAATGAAGCCACGTCAACAAGGAATTTGAATCTCCATCCTGGATTCCCCCTTGGTCCTCTCTCCTTGCCTCTTTGGCTTAAAGAACACGCCGCCCAGATTAACAAACTGTATACCCGTCCCCGCCTATCAACTTCTATTATATTCAGTGTGAACTTGAAAACGTAGAATATAATACGAAAGTACTTGTTCCAAGTCTCCAATTTTTCACTCACCTTTTTACCGTGGATTTAAGGATATTGCCAAGCACGTGTTCCTTCGTGCTACATTGGATATATATAAATAAATATATATATATATATATATATATATATATATATATATATATAAAGGCAGAAGCCACGAAAAGAAAGTGAAACAATGGAGTGTGCTGCGAGATCTTTCGACTCGAGGTCCCTTACGAGCATTGCGCATTGTCAGTCCCCAATATTTAGATACAAAAATTTAATACATAAGAAAAATAGGGACAGATTTATGTTATCCTTCACATATGTTAGATATTTGCTATAATAAAGCCCATAAAAAGTTTTATAGTGTAAGTAACATGGAGAAAGAAACTTCTAAGAACATTCTCAGCTTGCTTTATTTTAATTGTTTTAAAACCATAAAAACATTTTTAAAGTCTTTTAAGATTAACCTCGCTTTTTCCTATAATAACACACTAAAATGAATGTTAATAAAAATGGCGCCAGGGAAAGCAACAATATAAAATCTAAAATTCCATGTATGGACTGCCCTTCTTTTTATATCAGCCAACCTAACAATGGTTTAGAAGTAAGAATTAAGCAGCATAAATATTCTGTCAAAACTGGGCAAACATCCAATGCATTATTCATTCATCTAAGTGAAAATGACCACTGGATAAACTAGATCGGCAGTTCAGTAATTGAAGATCAAAAGATGTCTTATCACGAAATCTCTTAGAATCTGCCATTATACAACTTACTTCCCATTGTAATTTAAATGTCAGTTGTTGCCTGTTTTATTTAGACCCTTGTATAAGTAACATGTTTAAGAATGACCTCAATGATACAATCACAGACTTAAATACAAATCTGTTGCCTTATAGATATTTTCTTTGTATATGTATGTTTAATATATGTTTTGTAAATTAGTTTATCTTGTGAAAAAAAGTTTTTATTGTTTACCAAAAATTTGAAGGTGGTCAGTTGCCGCCCTGTATAATCCTTTAATTGTCTTGTCCCTGTTTCTGAGTAGTTGGACTTAATCTTTTTCTAAACCTCTTAAATTGTACCCATGTTTTGTTTTGGAGGGAAGGTTACTAATTCTCCAGGTGTGTTGGATTCTAGGCACTTAATTCCTATATAATTTCTATCTGTCATTTATATGACCCTTCCTGTACACCCATGTTCCTTATATATGTCAGTCTGCTAGGTAAAGGACCTTGAGTCGAAAGATCTCGTAGCACACTCCATTGTTTCACTTTCCTTCGTAGCTTCTACCTTTATTTATATATTTCAAATTTCCGTGATTCAGTCTATAGTTGTAGCGTTGGCCACCCTGGAAGAATATTTCTAATACACACAGAGACATAACTCTAAATTGGCATAGGCTACTGATTTAAGCTACGAGCTGAAAAATTTGACTTCATTCTAGAAAACAAGTAAGGTACTATCTATCAAGGAAAATTAAATTTAATCATTCAAAGAAGTATCAATGATAAACCAAAATTAAACCCAAAGAAACCTTACATAGAGAACTTATTGTTCTCCACCAATGCTTGGGAGACCAAATAAAACCAATCTCAAGATCTGTAAAACCACATTATATCTAAAACTCATCTACTGTCATACAGAAAATGAAACACCTCCAGTCGAACATCGGGATGTCCATTCTATAAATAAATATCTCATAATAACAGAGTCCATTAACACCATTCTCCAATAATCAAATATCCTAATACATTCCATTCAGAGTTCCTGTCAAAAGTAAAGCATGGTCCCCATATGCAAATATACATTCACCCAAATAAGTTCTGATCTGAGGGTTCATTTTTAATTTTAGCTCCTTATGTAAGTCGCACAAAGTTAGCCAATGAATCTGGCATTGTACTTATCCTAATGACTGTACAATAAGAAAACTTTAGTATAGCTGCTTAATGTGGCTTTTCTTAGCAACATTTACTTCAGGGTGTCACATCCCTGCCTACATGAGTTAGGGTAGAAGAAACTCTTTAGCCTTGGCAGGCAACTCTACTGGGAGAAGAACACTCCAAAATCAAGCCAGTGGGTAGAAGGGACTCTTTAGCCTTGGTACGCAACACTTCTAAGGGAAGGTACAAACCTTGTTCTCCAACCTTGGATTGTGCCATAGCCATTGTACCGTGGCCTTCCATGGTCTTGGATTTGTGTTCTCTTGCCTGAATCAGTTATTCATCCTCTTTTTCTTTCACTTTCCTGTTTTTTACAAAAAGTGTGTAGGACAGGCTGGTGAGATTATCAGGATTATCAGGAGAGTACCTTCATCTTTACCTAATCTTTTCCATCTGAGCATTTTATTTCTAAATCCATCCTGTCTTTCCTCCCCCCCAGGTTGTTGTAGTAAACCTGGAAGATGTCTTTTGCTTTACAAGATGTGCTGGCATTAACTTGTTGACCAGTTGCTTCCAATACTTTTTTCAATGACATATTTTAACGTTTATTTATACTCTCAACAGAATTTTTTGTAAACAATATTGTTTCAGGAGACACCGAGCTGAACTCTGGGCCTTTTACTCA
Organism: Macrobrachium nipponense; assembly: GCF_015104395.2. Classification (NCBI taxonomy): domain Eukaryota; kingdom Metazoa; phylum Arthropoda; class Malacostraca; order Decapoda; family Palaemonidae; genus Macrobrachium; species Macrobrachium nipponense. Next base: position 48,321,688 of record NC_061092.1, on the reverse strand, counting down.
ATACAATATCTTCATCTCCAGAGTTGTGCCCGTAACTACGATTTGTTGTTTTTATGAAACTTTTTCAAGTAGTAAAAAGTCAAAGGTCGAGTTTTTAATCCCAGGGTTTGATGCCCTGTCTTTATTTATTGTCATAAAATCCCATACACACAATATGGCTGTATACTCTAAGCCCAGACAACCTATTTATTTTTTGTCCTGTATGGCTCAATCACACGATTCAAAAGCTTCATTCGTTGTGGAAACTAAAGCAAAGCTAGGCGAGTGGCTAAATTCAAATTCCATGGAACAACATGGCCAGTCTGCTCTTGAGTTCCGTGTATCCTCTTATTTTGTCCAGCTAATTGGGAAACCCATGCACCTATTTTGATCAGTGCGCCATTGAGATGGATATATATCCCAATCAGTAATCCTAATTCCTCCGTTGAAAAAATGGCCTGGTTGAAATCCAGAGCCAATTGTGATTGCCTTATTGAAGCTTGTCAGGCACTTAATTTTTCAGATGCTATATTAGATCCTGATATCAAGAAGAAGTTAAATGAAATGCTGATGGCTATTTTAATGTCCCCAGAGAGGTTATCAAATTTAAGACACGTGACCAGCTATGGTTTGATGATACCTGTAGACAAGCCTACCATGACAAACAGACCAAATTCAACACATGGAAACGAAACTTGAAGGAATTACTCAGTTTCATCTGCAGTGGACCAAACTGGGATAATCTATCTTTGGGTCAGGCTTATCTTCCATTCCACCACTACTAACAGATGATAGTAGATTGGTTACTGACTCTAGGGAAAAGGCTGACTGCTTCATCAAGCTTTTGAAGCTAAGCAATCAGCTGAAGATGTCCTTGATACTTTTCATCCTGAACCTCTTCTTACGAAATTTACTTTTCAATCTAGGGGAGTTAAGAAATTCTGGATAATCTTGATAGCTGGGATGGAGAGGACCATGATGTTTTCTTCCCTTTGCTTTTTTTTAAGTTTTTGCATGTTGTCTCCCAATTTTCGTAGATTCATTAGATTTTTATGCCGATGTAGTATCTTTGCAGATGAGCGCAAGCTTAGCAACTCAGTGCCTGTTCCAAAGAGTGGCATATCTGCAGACTGAAGTAACTACTAGCCAATTTCTAGTTTCCCTGAGCTCTTCTAAGTTGCTGAAAAACTTATTTTTAACCCACTATATAAATAATTTGAATCTAAAGGATTGTTAGCTGATAGTCAATATGCATATAAGAAGTAGCTAGGTACCTGCTACGCTCGTTTAGACTCGACATGCCATATGCAAGGGAATTCTGATAAGGGTTTTGAATGCAGAGTATTTCAAATAGATTTTAGTGTTGCTCTCAATTTAGTAAATCTTGGAGTGGGTGGTTATGTTTTAGGATTACTTCAAGATTTCTTTACTGGTTGGTAATAGTGAGTTACTGTGGATGGGATCATTAATGAACCAAGACCTAGTGTCTGGAGTTCCACAGAGCAGTGTTCTTGGTCCATCGTTATTTTTAGTGTATACAAGTGGCATGGTTGTTGACCTGGAAAACAAGATTTTTCAGTATTCCGAAGATGCAACACTTGTGGATGAAGAAAAGTCTTCAGTTTTGAGAAATGAAGCTGGCCTCAGCCTCATCCGGAACATGGACCAGATCTGGGAATGGTGTATTCAGTGGGGTATGAGGCTGAACTCCAATCAAACGAAAACACTATTGATTAGCAGATCTCATACAGATTTCCCACCCCATCCTCCCCTTCAGGTGGATGAAACTTTTATGAATGAGCCTGAAGCTTCAACTATTCTAGGTAAAACCTTTGACTCGCATCTAACTTTTGAGAAGCACCTGATGAAGTTTCAGCAAATGCAGCACTAAAGTTAGGTATTGCTTGTAACACCTCATATATTTATAACAGTGATAGCATCAATGTATCCTGTTTTAGGTCATTTGTACTCCCTTGAGATCTATCTCTTTTAGATAAAGTAGTTCATGGTGGTAGGTTTCTGGTCCCTAATAGTAGTAACTGATGTTTGTGAGTTGCTTGTTGGAGACAGTGTTGGTGGTTGTTTGTGTATTGGTTTGTCGAGTTGTCTTTGATGTTGATGGTGTTGTTTGTGCAGTGAGTTGTGTTTCTGAGTAGTTGTATGATTTGTTGTGTTGTTTTCGATTTGTTAGTATTTGTTTGCATAGTGATTGTTATGTTGTTGTTTTTTTTTGAGTTCTTGTATGGTTTTGGTGCTTGTCTGTCTTTGTGTATTAAGTTCAGTGGTTGTTGTGTCTATACAACTGTATCCAACAGATGGCACAGCATCTCGCCCTGAGTGTCTTGAGTCTAAGGTGAGTACATGTGTTTGTGTTTTGTGTGCTGTGTGTCTCGTTAACCCAATTGTCCTGCGTGTATTAGTAATGTAAAGGGGAAAGTGTGGCTGTGGGAAAATTTGGCAGTCGGAACGATTAATGTGAGTGTGGGTGATCTTGTTGCTTGCTTTTGTTTTTTGCTTGTGATTCCGCCAAATTATTTTGGCACCCTAACAGGGATTGCTGGTGTGGCAGGTGCAGGACGATTGGTGTAGTGAGTTGTGTGATTGGTAAAGAAAGTAAGTATGGAAAGTTTGACTGAAGTGGAGAGGCTGGAGGAGAGTTGCGGTTGTTGGGGGAAGCTAAGGAAAGAGTGGAAGAAGAGTACGAGAGGACTGGGATTGAGAATGAGGAGTAAAAGAGGGAATTGGAAGGGTTGAGAGGAGTGATGAGGAGCGCAGAAGAGGGAATGAAAAAGGAAGTGAAAGAGGCCGAGCAGTGGATGGTTGAGAAAATGGATGAAAAGTTGGGATCGATGATGAGTAATGTGCAAGAGATGATGAAGGAAATGATGAAAGGGTTTTTTGGAGAGGGAGCTGTCAGAGGTAGGTCTCCTGGGTCTTGTGACAGGTCAGGAGTGGTAAAGAAAGTGAAGAGCGAGTGGATGAAAGTGCAAGTGATGAAGGTGATATGATTGTAGTAAGTGAGGATAAGAAAGAAGAGAAACAAGATAAGGATAGGAATGAAGATAAGGATAAGAAAGGGGTTGAGAAGAAGAAGAAGCAAAAGGGAAAGAAAGTTAGTAAGGATAATAGACAAGATGTGAAAGGAATTGAGAATGTTGGGAAAAAGGAAGAGAGTAAGGAACAGAATGAGAGGGATTTAGATAGTGGGTAAGTGGGAATTAGTAGGTAGGAAGAAGAAGGGTAAGAAAGGTATGACTAACAGTATGGATGTGAGTATGGAAGTAGATTCGTTATATTCGGAAAAGGATAAGAAAGGTCAGAATGGAAGTAGCGAAAGTGAGAATGAGAGCGAGCAGGAAGTGTGAAAGGCAGTGGATATGAGAGAGGTACCCCGATATGAGAAGTATGAGGAATATGATAGCAGGGATGTATGGGACTTTTTTAGAGAATATGAGAAGTATTGTGTGGCTAAGTATGGGGATCAGAAGAGAGTTTGGGCAAGAGAGTTAGGTAACTTTATGATGGGATTTTTGTTGAGCATGTATGGAATAATGATGAGTGTGTGAGATGTATCATATGAAAGTGCTAAAACTATGATTATGGAGCTAGGAGGGCAGAGTAGTGTTATTCAAATTATGAATAAGGTAAGGGAGAAATTTGAAGGGCCTTTCGAGATTTTGAAAGTGGGCGTTCTCTCTTTACTGGTTATTTTTCCATCTACTACAGTGGTCCAGAAGCGGCTAGTAGGCACAACTGAAGAGCTATTGATAGTGTCACTAAATTGACAAATGAGAAGGAATTACAGCTTTCTGCTTCAAAGACTGTCCCAACGACTTTGCGGATGAATGATAGTATCCTACCCAACAGTGATTAGTAAGGTTTCTTGGAATGATATATGACAGGAGAATCACATAAACTTCTTACAAAACAAAGTGGAGAAGTCACTATATATTTTAAAAGCTGTGTCCAGTTTTCATTGGAGAGCAGATAAAAAATCACTTTTAACCATATACAGTGCTCTATGCAAATCAAAGTTACAGTATGGTTTCCACATTTAGTTGTTGCTTGTAAATCAAACTTTAGAAAAAACTAGATGTAATACAGAGCATTTTTTTACACATGGGCTTTGAAGTTTCAAAACTTCTCCTGCAAAGAACTTATTTGAGGACTGTGATCAAACGCCTCTAAGTTTAAGGAGAGGTCAACATTTAACCCACTAAATATTTGCTTTCAAAATGCCTATCTGAAAGACTCAAATTAAGCCTTTCCAGATACGTTTCAGTCAAGAGTCAGATCATAACAATTAAATATTCATACATTCCAGGGTGGACGATTAACAAGTCTTAGATATGGTCAAACATATTTACCTGATACGGCAATAAAAATCCAATTTTTAGCCCATGAAATTCATAAAGACTCCATTTAGTCCTGCTGGATTAAGGACTGAGGATGGGGTAGACATTGTAGTTGTGCAAAATAATATGCATCATGTATCATTACTGGGTGATTATCTAGTAATGCTTCATTTTTACAGCTGAACTGACATTGACAGCTACATCAAAATCTCCTGAACTTGTGGAAAAACAGTTGGCAGAGATTTCACCGTTTTCTCATATTCCTTTAAGCTCTTACAGCTATTGGATTATTTAACCCTTGTCATCCAACTATTCAGAAAATTCAGGAATGGCTGTTGTTGGCTTACATTACGTTACAAACTTGTCCAACTTTGATGGGTGCCAGCCCATGTTGGTATCAGAGGGAATGAAGAGGTTGATGACCAAATATGCAACCAACCTGAATAGTACTGATTATCCCTAAGATCCATTTACTGTCAAGAAGTTGCCTATCTGGTTTTATATTATAAAAAGGTAAAACAAAAGGAATTATTTCAGAAAGAAGAAAATTGAAATATCAGAATGTTCCTCCATTAATGGACTTTTGGCCAACATCATACCAAATAAATAAGAACTAGAGACTAGGCTGGGTAGATTGAGGATAGGTCATACTGTTTAACCCATAAGTCAATCCCCGAGGGTGATAGACCACCAATGTGTGATCTTTGAGGTACCCTCTTTACTGTAGAGTACATATTGGTGGACTGTCCCAGGCCTATAGATTTCCATAAAGTTGATGTTAACAATTTCATGAACTCTAAAAACTATTGTCCGTTTTCATATTTAACCATTTTCATCTGTAACTATAGATTATTAGTAATTGCTTTATGAGTTTTATCTTCTAACCATTTTTCAAATCGGTACGATTCCAGTGCCAGAACCATCAGATCAAAATTTCATAAACAAAAGCAAACTGAATTTATTAGCATCAGTGTGCTGTTAAATATGAGACGAAGCAAAAGGCATTGTATCTAATGAATGAGTTTAAAAATCAGTTTGTAAGGTCCAACCTCATGCACTGTTTCAGGTAAAGGATATTTACATAAAAATCACTGCGCACCTTATTTTCATCCTTATTGAGCTCAAAAGTGCATTAGAATTGTGAACGTTTCACGTGGAACAAGTTGTTGGCACACCTGCATCATGAACCGTGACCTTACTCAAAGGTTTCTGATCATTTCGAATTGTAACTCTCTTACTTGGCAAGAAGAAATTTCCTGAGACGATCACAACCAAATATTACCCAAAGCACTTTATTTTTTTATTATTTATCTTACTCTAAGTAAGAGCCAGGATGGACATTGATCAGGATAGTATTCGTTATCTTCGAGCTTTCTTTGAATAAAAACAGCTGTAAATCTGCATAAGCATTCATTTGTTTCAAGACGTGTTTGTAATTTTGATTTGTACAAGCATAGCCCTCCTTCAAGCGAAAAAGATTTTGATTACTTGAAAACATTTCTTTCGTTCTTTGCCCCATGAAAACTTGACATTCTTGTGAAGCAGTGCGTAACAGAGGTGCAGACACAGGCAAAATTTGGAGTAAATCTGGTGAAGAAATTGCAAAGAACTGCAAAGCTTTGGACTGGTTGGTTCAAGTTTTCAGGATATGTTAGAAGAACTTGACTGTCAAGGATGTAGCCCAAATAAATGACACTTTCAGTGAAGAATGAACATTTAAGTCTATTTAATTTAAAATCAGAGGAAAAAATTGTGTACTTCAGTTGTAGGAATAAGATTGTGGACGGGAATAAGACAGCGTATATCTGATACAGTTCAACTCCTTCAGTGCTTTTCAACACCTTACACCTCAACGGCTTGACCATAAGGAAGGTTATTACCATATACCTGTACATCCCTTCTTTTGTATTTACAGTTCAAGTAATGAATTTCTGTTGCTTTATTATTAGACTTAGAAAGTGACTTTAAATGTAGGCTACATAAGGGAAAATTATACTGAGTCAATCTTCGTGCGATGAAAAGGCCAATATGTTAGCTATTTAGTTGTTTTAACAAAGGCCAGGGAAATTTAGTAGTATACTCTCTCACTAAGACCCATTCTCACTAGAGTTCTGAAGCCTATTGCAATTGCTTGGGCACTTGTCGGTTTCGCAAGAAACCATGTAATCTGTAACCTCCATTAACATTATATGATAGTTTATATGAGACTAGATTGAAGGTAATAATTGTATGTTGAATTAATTATAAATTTCCCCTCTCGTTCTTACATGCCTCGTACTAATACTAGTAACAATCATTTGTAACAAGTTTTTTACTGTAACACCTATACTTTGCTACACTAGATTTGTCTGGTTCAGTAAAGATATTATCAGTATTTTCAGCACCATAAAAAATTACGGATGTGCATATATAAGAAAGGAAAATTCTGTACATGTATTTTGAGAAGTGGCTTGCTGGGCATCATGGTTTATAAAAAAAATATACATGGGAAAGAAAAGATTGTAAAGAAAAAAGGTTGATAGAGAACATTTTTGTATAAAGCAAATGGAGGAGCAAGTCAATGTATGCAATGGTGGAAAAATGAGTAGTTGGAGTTATATCTGGTTATTATTAATATATTGCAATGATAATTAAGATATATTGTTTAGTTGGAAAGGAAGCAGTGAATTGTGACTATAAATGTAATAGAAAACGAAGAAGAACCAGTCATTGCTAAGAGGAGAAATGGAAGTTGCTGAGTTGCACAGGTACTTAATCGACAGTAATATTATCGATGGTGGTTTAATGAGAGAAGATTGTTGGTTGTATGATCAACAGTTTTCTTAACGCCAAAATGACCACCGACTACGGACTCAGGGGAGGACGTCATTATTTGGGTAAAATGTATCTCTGGCACTAGGATATATCGTACTTCTCTAGCCATCCTGGCCTGGAAGGCACGATATAATATGCCATCAATAATTTTTAACCTGTAAGTTCCTTTGCTCACTGCTTGGGTTGACTAGAATCCTTCAGCTGGCTGTTCTGCTCCTACAGGTTGAATGCAAGAAGCTACTGCCAGTGGCGCAATGCTACATTTCTGTCGCCATACTGAGGCTCTGGTCATATGGCTCATATAAAGACATGAGCCATTTGTTCAGCCAGAGCTATTTCTGCATCATTTTCCTGAGGCTTATACTTTTAGTCATGTGTCCCTTCAGCTTTCTCGACCATATAAGCCTCAAGTTTAATAACTTCTTGGTCCTTTACAACTGGAATGTTTCCAAGAAAAGGTCATAAGTTAGGGATATCTATGCACATAAATGTAATTCTCCTATTCTCCAGTTAGTGTAGAGACCCATCCTATAACCTCCACCAACAGATAACTTAAAGTGTCTCCTCTGCCTCTACGATCTCCATGCTCCCAGCTTCAATTTACAATTTTCACTGTAGTCATCCAACTCGGGTATGTTGATATCTTCACAAATAATGATAACAGTCACCTCCCTTGGTTCTTCCACTAAAATAGCATGGCCTGCCTTTTGTTTGTGCTTCTGCTTGTCCTTACTCTCAACAGGGTCAAATTTAACCGCCCCAGTATTGAGTTCTGAAACAACACAAAATGATGTACCATACCAACCAACAGGTGTGATACCATTGCATCGCATAACCCTCAGACAAGTATTACCTGTTATCTGGATTAGCCACCGCACAGTTGTTAACATTATTCACCAGGTGTCGGATAGCAGCAGTATCTTTGAATTAAAAGGAGTCACCTCGGGAGGAGACGAGTAAATGATAACAAAGACTTTCGAACCACTTCCCTGCCTTTTAATTATCTAACTTCCCCATACGGTAATATATTGCTAATTTTTCTTCTTCTTTTTTTTTTGCATTAAACAGTGGTTAAAATGTAGAATAAACAATAAAAATTTTATTATTAAGAAAGAATGAAAATCTGAAACCAATAACAAGATTGCTTTCATTAAAATTATATTCATGTATTCTACTTTCTTGAGTAATGATGACAAAAAAAAAGAACGGGAAATAAAACCGTTTTCAGCCATCCTTACCATGGTATACCGCTATCAGAAAAACCGCAGGGATCCGGTAATCACTGGGGTAAACGAGAATCACATGGTCTTCCCCCTGTAACCACCATCACACCCCTTCTTCATTGAACGAAAACCGTCACCTGTGGTATTTTAGGGAAAGCTGTCAATGAAAGAGCAGTAGGAAGTTCGGTGCCATGGAAGTCTTCAGATTTCATGTGAGTTCTACAAAGTGGTGAGAGACGTTCATTAGTAACCATTTTTATTTACAATTCATTTTAGCTGAATATGTGACTATTCGTAAACATTATGAAATTATGTGAAAAATTTGGCCATTTTTATATATGCATAAATACGTATCTGTATATATATATATATATATATATAATATATATATATATATATATAGTATATAGTATATATATATATATATATATATATATATATATATAGATATAGATATATATATATATATATATATATATATATATATATATATATATATATAGTATATATATATATATATAGATATATATTATCTATCTATATATATATATATATATATATATATATCTATATATATATATATATATATGTATATATGTATGTATATATATATATGCAGTTTTTAGTTGAATATGTGACTTTGAGTATAGAAATCATTAAACTGATCAGTAGATTGGAAAAATGTGGCAAATAACACAAACGCACGCACACACACACACACACACACACACGCGCGCGTTTGTGTGTGTCCGTGCGTTTGTGTAATTTGCTACATTTTTCCAATCTACTGATCAGTTTAATAATATCTGTTCTCAAAGTCACATATTCAACTAACAACTGTATAAACGTATATATATTATATATATATATATATATATATATATATATATATATATATATATATATATATATATATATATATATATATATATATATATATATATATATATGGGTGTGTGTGTGCATGTGTATGTGTGTGTGTATAACTGAATCACGAAAATTTGAAATTTGGAACGTGATGAGTATATAAATAAAGGCAAAAGCCACCAAGGAAAGTGAAACAATGGAGTCCTGCTGCAAGGCCTTTCGACTCTCGTCCTCTACTAAGCAGATGGTACAAATATGAAAGTAAGTTTCCAAAGAAAGCTCGTATGAATGACAGATAGGGATTATAAAGGAATATATTTACCGGGAATCCAACACAACTACAGAAATAGATGACCTACCCAAAACAAGGGTACAATTTCAGTGGTTTACACAAGATTAGGTCCAACTGCTCAGAAGCAGGAACAAGACAATGAAAAGATCATACAGGGCGGTGACTGACCACACAAAGAAAAATATGTTATAAAAGTACAATTCAATAAATCTCATTTTGGTAAACAAAAACAGTTTTTTCACAAAGTAAACATTTTCCCACAAAAAATATTTAACATATAGATACAAAGAAAATACCTATAAGGTAATTAATTTGTAATTAAGTCAGTGATTTTATCTTTAAGGTCATTCTTAAACATTTTACTTAAACAAGGGTCCAAATAATACAAGCCAGAACTAAGACTAAAATTACAATTGGAAGTAAGTTGTATAATGGCAGATTCTAAAAGAAGTAAGAATTAAACAACATAAGTATTCTGTCAAAAGTGATCAAGCATCCAATGCAATATTCATCCATTTAATTAAGTGAAAACCCAACACGATAAATTAGACCAGCAGTTCAGAAATTGCAAGATCAAAAGATGTCTTTCCGTGAAAACTTCCAGAATCCATCATTATATAACTTACTCTCAATTGTATATGTTCCTTTAGAGTTTGATGTATGTTTTTATGAAAGCCTGGTCTCACGGTTCGTGAAAGGAAATTAACTTTTGAGAGAGTTAGACCAAATGATGGTTGCTGGCCGCACGCACCTTTTTGGGGATTGTTCAGCCTTTGCAAACTTTAGTTGATACAGAAATCTCGCGTTTTCTCTCTGCTGAAAACCCTTATGAATAGAGCCAGCAAGCTATAAACCTCAATAGGTCCCAATGGGAAATCGTCCTGCAGATGGAGACAAGTTCAGGAAAAGATGATAACTAAATAGATGTGAGAGAAAATCTTAAAAGCCACAGACATTTAAAAGAGCGTCATCTAAATGTATATCGGGATATATAGGTGAAAGCGTTCTGGATCGACTATTATCGTTTGGGTTCTAGAATGGTTAAACTTCAAAGCCCCAAAGCCTACTCAACTCATGCATGAACTCATGAATATGTGTGAGCAGATGTTTGTGTGTGTGTGTGTGTGTGTTTGTGTAAAACTTAATCACGATAATATGGAATGTGATGAATATATAAATAAAGACCTTTATATATTCATATACATATATATATATATATATATATATATATATATATATATATATATATATATATATATATATATATATATATATGTATGTGTGTGTGTGTGCGCGTATACATGTAAGTTCGAGTATATTTATGCAAGAGAGTGGCCAGTTTATAGCAAATGTTGATAAAGAATAATGGCAATAGTCACAACAGGTCTGTATGTTTTACCTAATTCTCATTCAAAATACTAATAATTTAGTTTGGTTTTATGACGAATTAATTCATTGAGTGCGCTTCTAATGAGAAAAATCTATAATCTTCCACTATCACTATTCTTCAGAAGAAAACAAGAGATCCCCATTATAGGTGGTTTTGTATTTCTTTTCATGGATAATAGAAACTGAGTACTGACGAATTAGACAGTTCAAGTGATTCCATTCCATAAGATCTGTGCACAGTTTAGGACACCACTTTATCTCAGGCGAAGTGTAAGGCTTTTAGTCCATATGATTCTATAAAGTGACTCACAATTCAGAGGGTTATAGTTCGTGAGAGATGTTAATAGCTCATCTTCCTACATTTTTCAGGCTCTAAAACAGTTCAAATGACCCTTTCATCTTAACAGCCCTAAACACTTCAACATTTCAACATTTGACACATGTGTTTTGTTTATTTCCATGTGCATTTAGTATATCATTTGCTCAGTGATTTGTACATAGACCCTTCATAAGGCCCTCAATCTTAGAACAACTTCTGAGAAGTATGTGTGGTCGTTTATAATGTAACATTCCTTAGAAAATTATTGAAGCAGAAACCAAAGACATCAAAATGTACCTCTGGTGAAAATCTACAACAAACACTGGGCATTGCTTTCAATATTGGAATATGAGAAGAAAAGGAGGCCAGAAAAGGGCTTACGGAGCACAGTGTGTAGGTTAGGCTGGGCGTTTCAGATTGCATGAGTCAATACCAGCACTGAAAAAAAATTACTTCAACTGCGGTTTCGATTTCCAAATTTTATCCAGTGATTGTGGCCTTGACTCTCGCCAGACAACTGGGATTTTTATTAGCTTCTTTGTCCTAGTTCATGTAATATTTTTCCTTAAGTTATAATTTTTTCATCAGAATCTTTGCCTTCATCCATTTAACTTAGATTCTATTTGCAATTTTTCAAAACTTTTTCTTTGATTCTATCCATTTAATTTTAGTCAGATTGTTTCCAAAATCTTTTTTTTACTCAAATTAGAATATATTTCCTGGTTTCCTTGTTTGTATTAATTTAAGCTTTCCTCTCATCAATAATTTTTTCACAAACTCAATTACTTATCCAGACTATATTTTACTTTGAATTAGGTGACCATCTCCACTGGATTCCTTACCTTCATCATTCTAATGTTTCATTTCAGCATCCTGTACATTGATGTCCTTTTCACTCGCTGCCTTTTCTTCTAGCTGCCTTGTTCTTTATTCACTCCAGTTGTCACCATTTTTTCTGAATACCTTTAAACTGGACTGAAATTTTCCCGTAGGTGTCCTTGCCCATATTAGTTTCATTCTTATTTCACTGTTATCCCTAAGGATTCAGTCTTGTTAGGAATCATTGCCCTGTTTTCTCTACCTTGATTTATATTCATTTGATTCTGACACCTTACCATTCTTTCACTGATTGGCTTACCTATATTAATTTCGTTCTCCTTCGCTCTTTCCTTGTTTGTATCATGATTTCATTTTTCACTTGTTTCCGTGTTCGTAATGATTTATTTCTATTCATTTTCTCACTAGTTTTCTCGCTCTGTATTCACTTAATATTGACTCTATCACTTTTTTCCTCAGAGAAGATGTTCAATCGTCGTGTGGGTCCTCATAGGATGTGCATTCATCTACTTAACAACAACCAACCACAAGTTCCACAATCTTCGAGTCTTTGGGAAAAACAGTCAAGAAAGTACTCAAGACAGGTATTTGATGCACGTTTATTTATCGAAACCGCTTAATAATAATAATAATAATAATAATAATAATAATAATAATAATAATAATAATAATAATAATAATAATAATAATAATAATAATAATAACATAGCTTTCACAAAATTTTCAACCTGACAATTAGTATTATATGGGTAGTTATGAATTTCCAAAATATACAATGTCGCTGGTTATATATATTATATATATATATATATATATATATATAATATATATATATATAATATGTGTGTGTGTGTGTAATATATATATAATGTGTGTATATATATATATATATATATATATATATATATACACATATATATATATACACACACATATATTATATATATATAATATAATATAATAAATATAGTGTGTGTGTGTATATAATATATATATATATATATATTTATATATAGATATATCTTATATATAAATAATATAATTATGTTTGTGTGTTGGGGGTTTGTGTATATATATATATATATATATATATCGTATATATATAATTGTGTATATATATTATGAAGGAAGTACTTGGGGAAGGCATCCTCATTACGACGAATTCCAAGTTGCATTTTCAAGGATAAATATATAATTTGTGAACATTAAAACTCAAATTAGTTTATAGTAATATGTACTAGCATTTGCTCTTAATAAAGTAAAAACAGTTAAAACTAAACAGTACATTCTTGCTGAGAATCTGGAGTCTATAACTCTTTTGGCACCATTCCTTATGAATGTTTCAGTTCATTGTTCCTTTGAAATACAATTATAGTGAATCAAAAAACATTCTTAGACTCCGTCCCCAACATGCTTGCAAATTCTTGAAATAGATGGATAAGTGTACAGTTTGCATATTCTTCACACAGTGCTAATTCGTTTGTCACAAGTTCGGCACCTGAAGATAGTTCTTCTCTACCCCTTCGAGGTCCTGGTGACTCCAAACTTCCATTCCAGAACAAGATTGCTGCCCAGTTACAAGATCCTCCAAAGGATATATACGTTGAGAAACCCGTGGCAAAAGGTTCTATAGATCCTAAGCTTAAGAAAATACTGTTTTGGAATGAGGTAAGAGAATTTAGGAAGTATTTGCATTTTTAGACTGTTCATTCGTGTATAATATATTACAATTAATATGTCCATACAAACTCAGACACTGATATTCATTATCATTCAGTAATAAACTGCTTTCCCTAGTAATAGGTGGCTCATGAGAAAATTTCACGACATTATCCAGAGTGCTCATTAGCAGTATGCCAAACACTTTCATACACTGTGCAGTTCACCCCTACTTACAATGCTTACTGTCACTTCATAAATGTTGAGGCCTTTCCATCCCAAAATCTGTGGCAAACCATCAGCCCAGCACTTATCAGGTTGTCCTCTTATCTTTCCTCCCAAAACTTTGATCATACACTAATATTTCCAAATAATCAAACCATCTCAAAACACTTTTCACTGATATTAACCTTTTCACCGATTTACATATCTTCACTCATTCAGTTCTTTTTACTACACGTATATTATGCAATAAATTCATTTCAGTAGTTCTAATCTTTTTTTTAATTGCACTGAACATCACACAGTGTGCAAAAGGAGGCTCTATGATAGCAGTAGCCTGTGGCTTTCAAATATGAAATTTTATTCACTGCCTGCACAAAATGATTTCCACTTTGGCCAAATGTAATTTGTAGATGGTGTTTGACACTAGTTTACAGAGAGTCTTTTCCTTAGAGCTGCTGCTCTCTTCCAGATAAAATCAAAATAAATTCCTCTGAACTGAAAGACTGAACTTTTATTTTTGCTTGAGACGAATGGGAGGATGTCAGGGTTTCCCTTCGTCTGTCTCTTCTTTCTCTTTCCTCTCTATCTCTTACTTTTTAGTCATAATATACATATACTCATACTCAGCTCAACACATTATGTTGATGTTACATAGTCCCGGTCAACTCTGAGAAAATTGTAATTACCATTCTTTTAAACATAGATGGAAATTAACAAAATTCTACTGGTGTCTTGATCATAAAACATTTCTTTGACCTAACTTGGGCATAAAATCAACATACACTATGTCAATCATTCTGGGACTTAAGCGATAATTATGCAACTTATCAATCTCTCAAAACTAGGACAGAAAACAGTGATAGAGAAACTGTACAAAGAAAAAATCTTTTCATAAATTATGCTTCGATAACACACACCCCCACTTAAGTCCAGTAGTTGTAACTAGAAGTACACCATCCCAAACTCTTGCATTAGTGTGCCTCCTAGGTCTTCATTTAAGCAGTTATCCTTAAGATGGAAGTCTTATTTAACTCTGGTAATCATAGTATTGGTTCATTTCCTAAAGCCTGCATCAGTTCTTTAATGCCTTTTGTTGAGACTCCTTCTACCCCACCTAGTTCAGTTGTCTCTTCTTCAAGGTTAGTCAAAGGTGATGCTGCAAGACGTGCATAATTTACAAACTTCCTGTATTAATGTGTCAACATGAAATTATCTCATTCGCATTTTGGTCATTGGTGGTGTTGTATCTTAGATTTTCATCAGCTTCGTTTTATCCACGGTGATCCTATTACAATTGACCTTGTGTCTATGGATTTCTACTTTGCTGTATCAGATGTAACATTTGGAAGGCCAGATAGTCAGTATTACTTCCTTTCTTCTGGAGCACTCACTTCACTAGCAAATATTTCACTTATAGAACTCCTTATTGATCGGCAATTGGGGAAGCACAGCGTAAGTCTCCTCTCTGTCCATTGAGACATTCCCCAAATACCTTTTACTCTATGTACTACCCCTTTGCAGTGGTAGCTTTGAAAACTGATGTATGGAGAAGTTGCACCATTTGTTCTTTATATTTGTCACCTATTCTGTATGATAATATTGTTATCATGATTCATCACCTCTCTCAGCCATTCATGTTACTTGGGGATTTGAATAGCAGACATACTCTGTGGGGTGATGTTATAGCCAGAAGAAAGGGCAATCTTCTATCGTAACTTATAGAAAGTGAGGAGGTTGGACTCTACAATATATAAAAGCCCACACATTGTCATGTTTAGACAGGTTCTGTGTTATGGATTAGCCTTTCCATTGCAAGTTCTAAGTGCCTTATTGACCTTGAATATAGAATGCAATATGACTGACACACAAGTGACTATGCACCACTAATTAATAATTAATGCCAACCAGAGTTTACACATTCAGAGATCACCACAGTGAGACCTTGAAAAAGCAGACAAGGAACCTTTCTAAGAGCTAATAGTTATCGAAGGCAATGCAAACGAGCTCCAAAGTGCAGACATGCATTGACTTGTTCAATAAAACTTCATACAGCAGGAATTTATTTCGTCCCCAGAACTACGTCTATTCTGATGAAGACCAGTTCCTTGGTGGTCATCTGAACTCACTACCTAGCATCAAGCTACAAAAAGAGCTTTGACTCGATCCTTTAGATACTTTACAGAAGAAAACATAATCATAAGAAATGTAGAGCTCAGTTCTGTCATACAGTCGTTGTCATTTTTCATCTCAGTAAATAAAAACACCACTATCTGCTGTATGGAGGAAAGTAAGAAAGTTAGAAAGAAAATGAAAAAATGAAAATTACCAAAATTCTACTGTCATAATCAACAAACATTTCGTCAACATAAACTTATGTGTGAAATTAATGTACAGTTTCAATAGTTCTGACCTTAAGAGAAAATTATATACCTTACCAATTTCTCAAAACTGCAACAGGAAACAATATTATGGGAACTATATAAAAGGAAAAGTAATAAGCACACAAATTATACTTTGACAATCCATATGAATCAACCACTACATTCTTCCACCATCAAAATTAACATTCTTGCTTAACTGCCTTCCATTTACCAACTTAACATTAATTTGTGCTCACACCCCTATCCATCTAACATTTCTGACAAACTTTTTTTCTCTCACTGTTCCTATCAGTGTCGTCATCCACAAAAATAGCTAATCCCCACTTCCTATGTCTCTTTTATGTCCCACAGCTTTGCTCTTACATCTGTCCTCTCTCTAACTTCTTCCATCCACCACTTCTATCGGCTTTGCAACGTTTTAATCTAACCCCCAAGTGGAATTTTAATGCAATGTACTTGTACGATGTCTACATAGGTTACAAAAAGGAATGATTTTGATGAATGCATTGGACAAACCTATCAGTCAGTTTGTGAACTACAAGTATTTCTATGTGCTAATTGAAACTACATAAATCATTTTATGGGTTGTAAGAAGAAGGAGCACCAATATAGTTCAATATAGTTACACAGACTGTTAAACAAAAGTTTTCAAATTATGTTTTATTTGTAGAGAGGACTACTTTCATCCTATTAAGTACTCCTTTACAGATGGTAGTAGAGCAAGGCAGGGCCAAGCATTTCGATATTGGCTTTGGTCAGGCGCCTTTCATCCTCGGTAAGTGTCCCATCAACACTTGCTTCACAACATCAGATCGTGGGCTGTTCAAGCATGATGAGATTGACGCTCTTATTTGGCACTTTAGATCTGAGGATAGATCTCTGCCAAAAGTAAGGTGAGATGTTTTGATAATTTGTCTATATTTTCAAGAGAAAAAATACCCTAGACTAGGTATATAGGTGAAGAAAAAAACTGTTAACATTGTAAACGAATGCATTATTTCTGTCATTCAGCATTATACAGATATACAATGGCACCTCAGTACTCAGACTTAATCCATTCCAAAAGACTATTAAAATGCCGAATCATCTCAGTACTCGGATCCAGACTCTAAATTATACGGAAAATAAAGGCATTTTCATTCAAATTTAACAAGTCTAGGTGTTGTTTTCTTTTTCTGCCATGTTTTAAAATGTTCCCGAAGTGAGAAATTACTTAGTCATTCAGCAGGTTCAATACAGTTTGCTACAGCTTTTATAGGTAACATTTTACATAGAAACTTTGCACTACTTCCATTTTCTTTTCTTAATGAACGAGAGACAGCCTTCCTCCCTGCCACCTCCTCTGAAGACAGTTCCTCAGCTGCTGTGTGTTACTGCTCCCTCTGTTTTGTGCTCCTCTACTAACTGTTCCACAGCATCATCACTGATCTCTGAGCCATGGACATGCCCAGATACAATACCCTCCACAACAGCAATACCTCAAGCCTTCAAAGTCCTATTCTGTTACAGCAGCTGGCCACAATTTCCTCCAAGCAAAGTTCAGGATCCTGTGAGAGATATCCACCTTGGCTTGTCCATAAGGCATATAGTACAGTGGAGAACATTAACGTGGTTCTGCCAGGATTTTGTAAAGGTCAGGTCAGCTTTGCATCAAAAGTCATTCCAAAGCACCTCTGGAATATTACTTTGATGTAGTTTCTTGAAATTAGAGATGACCTGGTGACTTGTGGGATAAGCCTTAAAGCCCTTAAAGTCCTTTTCTGTCACAGCATCTGGCCACACTTTCCTCCAAGCAAAGTTCATGATCCTGAAAGAGATAGCCGCCCTGACTTTGTCTTTAAAGGCATATGCAGTGGAGGGCATTAAAATGGTTCTTCCATGATTCTTTCAGAGCTTTGTATCAGAAGTCATTCCTAAGCACCTCTGGAAAATTGCATTGGTGTAGTTTCTTGAAATTAGAGATGACCTGTTGGTTCATGAGCTGAGTTGTGTTAAGGGTCAAGAACCTCACTGTTACAAAATTAAACTCGTGCAGCAGCTTGACCTCCAAGCCTGAAGTATAAGCCGACACATTAGGCAGAACACGAAGTGACTTCAGTGGCAGTTGTTTCTCCTTCAGGTATTTCTTGATACTACAGTCACCCACTTCATTCACCCACCAAAGAAAAAAAGTTGCCCGTTTACAAGATAACGAAATTGCTGAGTAAAATGGCACGATTGCTGAACTTGAAAATATTTGTGAAAAAATGTAGCTGGTGACGTGGTAAATCTGCTCTAGAAAGTTGACCCTTATTTACCATAAAACAGAATTATGAGAAGTTGACTTGAAAACTGATATGCTTATAGAAAAAGACTAAATTACTGCTGCCAAGAAGGGTAAAGTTAAGGAAAAGAATTTATTGGTAATAAAGTCTACAACGGCTTCAGGTTATATCACTAAGGAGAAGAAAAGTAAGGTTGCTAATGCCCTTGAGGATATTCTAGTTATTGATACGAGGTCTGCTTCCAATAATAATGTTGTTGCAGAACTACCTGATGGAGGCAATGGAGATAATACAGCGATCGTGATACGCAATATGGTCGAAGACTCTGAAGCGAGAAAAGAGCTGGAAATTAAAATGAAGAACTATGATTTGTAAAATGAATAATGAGAATACGATGTGGCTGGTGCATTAGTTAAAGAAGCCATCATCTTCAGTCTAAAATGTAATCTTGAAATTTTAAAGGCCGTTCTTGATAAAGGCATTAGTTCTATTAAGCTGGGTATGCACATACACGACAAGCATAATGTGCTGACAAGCTTCTACTGCGAAGTCATGCAGCTTTGTGATAATTGTGCTGGTAACAATGTAACAACAGGATGTATTTCGGGTTTAACAGAGTGAGAACACAAGACTCTCAACATACTGTAAAGGTGATTTTAGTAAGTTGCAAAGTTGGTTGCTGAAGCAAATTCACCTCTTACACTGATCAGTGATGTAGATGTTGGTCATGAATTGTGGCAGCCACGAAGAACTGATATATGAGTCTACCCTTTCCTCAATATTCTCTTTGTCTATGATGATTATAATTAGAAACAGAATTCCTCTATATGAATCGTTGTGATATTCAGGATCTGACGAGTTAAGTGGAATACAAAGTGAAAGACCGGATCTGATAAAGAAACCATAAGCAGTGGACTTTTACAGAAAAGCAAAAAAATTAATGGTTAAAGAGACTGATGCATGTAGCAAAATATACCCAGTAATCGTTACAATATCGTCAGCTTAAAAACTACAGCTGAGTAGAGGACGCAGGTTTATTTCAAGAGGGAACAGAGATGAAACACTTTGCGAAAGAAGAAGAAAGAAAGGGAGAGACCCTCTTGTTACTTTTTATCTTTTTTTGTGTTTTCTAATGGCTTATGCAAGCGCTAAGAGCTATGACAGAGATTATTCGTCTGTGATTGCATTAAGAATTGTGGACAAACTGATATAATTTTGTTAAAAGTTTCATTGGTATTTTATATAAACGAAGTAGGGATGCTGACATTATTTTACATCTTGTTTATTTTCATCAGCTTTGTTTTGATAAGAGTTCATCCATTTTCTTTTTTTTTTCTCTCTCTCTCTCTCCTCTCCCGTAAAAGGTCACCGCACACCCGATGGGTATACTGGAATATAGAATCACCATCATACCTCTTCGGGGACCTCCGTCATTATCATGGTTTATTCAACTGGACCTTCTCATACGTACTCGACTCCGATTTCCCTTACCCGTAAGTCTAATTTCTCTCTCTCTCTCTCTCTCTCTCTCTCTCTCTCTCTCTCTCTCTCTCTCTCTCTCTCTCTCTCTCTCTCTCTCTCTCTCTCTCTCTATCATGGCAAAATTTCTTATCTCCCAAAGTGTAAAATCTATAGTAACCTCCTCAGTCCAGGAGAATGTGGATAAGCATAGAAGAGTCAGGATCCACCAAAGAAAATCATGCATCAAATTTATACTTGATCAACGGAAGCCTGGAGTGTTTCAAACAGTAACAATCACTCGCACCGGTATCCTTCCCTTCCTGGGCGACAGTGCTTGAAAATGGGCGTTTCCCAAGATCTACACACTACCTCTCTTTAGACTTTGGCGAGACCTGTGAAGAGACAGAAGACACGGGTGAGGAAGACGCTCAGTGGTAAGACTCGATGGCCTTTATAATTCATTTGTTATTTAATCTTGTACTCTATCTAGTGCTCTTTTGGCACGGATCATAAGTTATTGGCTTGTCTTGTTTTCAACGGTGACATCAGATCCACTTTATGCCAGTTTCTGAAAATATTTCCGAAAAAAGTTCAAAAAGACTTTCGTTGCCGGTGCAACAGAAATCGTCTTGGGATCACCTTCGCTCACGGCAGACTGCTCAGCATTTTTGTGGTTTTCTGTAAAAGACAGGGTTCTCGCTTTTCTTTCTGTGAATTTCTTTAGACACCTGGAAATTTTCCTCTAAAACTCCTCATATTTCACCAGATAATAAATCAAACATAGACACTGATTATGGTTGTTAAAACTTATAAATAAATGCATAATAATGTATTAATATTTACCTTTAATACCTATCATGACATTCATCATAAAACCCAAAAACTTATTTATGAATTGAAAAAAAATCTATGAATAACAGAACTTTTCTGCCAATTCGTGGTAGTGATATAAGACAAAAACATAAAAACATAGAGTACCTACGTCCTCTTGGCCTTAATAGTGCTAATAGGGCCTACCTTATACGAGTAGGCTTAGGGTAAACAAAGTCCAATTAACTCAAATTAACACTTCACTTCCTGCCTGGCTCCGACCAAAAATTAATCAATCAAACAAAATAACACTTCATTTTCGCGTTGATCTTATTGTAAATAAAATCATTTCACAAATAAACCCAAATTATTTTTAATTCATTAATGATTCAGCTCTTATGTCATTCATTGCAAATTTAAAACTGTCATCCAGAGATCACTCATGTGCCGATATTCCTGCTTCCTTTAGACCATTTTTGATATGAAGCAGACTAACAAGACTAAGTAGTACTTTTCAAAGCATTTTCAATGTCAGTCTTAATGAATCGCACTTGACTAAAAGGTCTTTCTACAGAAGCATTTGAATTGGGTGTGTCATGCAGTAGCCAACTACTTTACTAAGGGTTGGATACTTCATCTGGCCATTCATTTTCGTCGGAATAAGCTGCTAGTTCCAAACTTTTCTCCAGAATTCATGACAAATCTTCAAAGAGTTTAGGTGATTTTCGTCAGATGTCCCTAGATTTTCTCTGAAGTACACTCGTCTCTAAAAATTTCTTCATAAGAAATTTCTCTAAAACTGAGAAAACAGTAGTTTTCTTTTTATTAAAAGAAAACTACTGTTCCGGCTTTGTCTGTCCGTCCGCCTTCAAATCTTAAAAACTACTGAGGCTAAAGGACAGCAAATTTGTATGTTGATCATCCACCCTCCAATCATCAAACATACCAAATCGCAGCCCTCTTGCCTTAGTCGTTTTTATTCTATTTAAGGTTAAAATGAGCCATTATCGTACTTTTTGGACCGTGGCTGAGTTTCATGGGCCGCGGCTAAGGGTTTTATGGGCCGTGTCTAAGGCCGCCACCAAACAGAAAACTCAATTGCGCCAAAGAAACTGTGCAATCTTTACTTTTTTTCTTTTTTTTTTTTTTTTTTTTTGCAATTTCCTCTCTATTCAGCAGTTGATGGTACCGAATATGATCCGAACCTTAGACCACGTACATAGAGGGGCCTTCGTCACGATTCTATTAGAGTGAGAAAGCGATGGAGCAGCCGGATAAAAATGTGATTTAATCAAACGAAGATAGAAACAGAGGCTACTTACATCTATGAGAAAGATATACAAAGGTTATCTTAATCTGTAGGAAACATAAAGAATTGGGAATAGTGAATCAAAAAGATATAAGGCATAGCAGAATATGAGTGAAGAAGAATATATGCAAAATGGTTAGGTCGTAAACGGCAGTGTTAATTAGTCAGAAATAGTCGGGCACGTTTGCAAGGCCTCGTCTTCGGAGAGAGAGAGAGAGAGAGAGAAAGAGAGAGAGAGAGAGGGGGGGGGGGGGGGCATTCCTTAGAGACTTCCTTGGAAGGGCAGAAGCAGGAGCAACCCAAGGAAAAACTTCACTGTAATATAAATTATTATCATTCCAAAGGCACACCTGTTCATATGAAGCAGACAAGGAAAGGGTTTAACAATAGGTGAGAAAGATTCGACAAAGTAGAATGAACATCCGTAAAAGAAACAGTGAGGTATCGCGAAACGATAAAGGAAACCAATATATCAAATTAAAGCAAAAAACTAAATACATAGATAGAGACCAACGTATCAGAACAATGGCTGTGGAAAGAAAAGGCGAGTCTATTCCCAAGAAGGGACTGAGACTGCTGTATGCGAATGCCATCATCTTTCAACCCGAATTCTTAGGCGTTACATGAGAAATCAAACCAGAACATGTTTTGTTTTCAGATACGACGTCGTGTACCGCCGTCGGAAGCCGCTCCCAGAAATTGATTACCAGAACACGACATCGAAAAAGACGAAACTGGCCGCTTGGTTCGTCACTAACTGTAACGCTGTCAGCAAGAGGCATCTGTAGGTACAAAGGCTCTACCAGAGCTCACAATGGCCTTTTTTATTATTTATTCATTTATTTATTATTTTTAATCTCTTAGCCAAGAAAGAGGGGAGACTTCTTCTTTACTTTGTTTTTAAGATCATTTGGATACTTTGCTCCAATTATTTAGTACTGACGAAAAAAGTGTGCTTGTTCATGTTCGTTTGTCTGTGTCTGTCATTTTATCATTGAGTGTTTGACATTAAAACTGAAGCCACGCCAGTTCGCTTTCGTGGGACTATCCAGACGTCCAAACTACAGTCGTGGGCGACTACAATTCTTCCAGCAGGATTTTGCCGTCAAATTCTAAAATATGACTGTAAAATACAAACTAAAATAGGTTCCCTCTTTTCTTTAATTTTTAAATTATATTGATTCTCTTTTGGCCTCGAAGGTATAATACTGAAGCACCTGCGGTTTTGTTTGCTTGTTTGTTTTTGCAAGAGCTAGATAGGGCTTAAAGTTACCCACCCCATCGGTTTTTACTCCCAGACAGCTCTCATAGTTAACAAAACTTCTGAACTCAAATATAAATATTTTTTACTCTTCCTCCTTGACAGTTGGTTTTACAGTAGCAAAGCTGGGATGGGCTCTATCATTTTATGGCAAAACGTGACGATTTAAAATTCACCTTTTCAATGTATGTAGTGGGAAGTGGGTCACAACATACTGATATGGTCTCTCGAGTACCTTTTGCACTTCCGTTGTTCTTTTGTTTCCTTGTCATTTCTTTTCAGAAGCAACTCAAGAGGAAGACAATTTTCCAAAGTTCCCTCAAATAATTTCCAACCCCAGCCCAAAAATGGCTTTACTCTTCCACATTTCATCGGCAAATTTGTATAATCTAAGATTTTTGTTTGTCCCACTTGATCTTATTCGAGAATAGAAGCGCCAGAAGAGATATATCTTCCAAGTCTGAGAAACTACATCTTTCTTTAAAAATTTGCCAGGCAAGAAAAGACAAAAATACCCGGAAGGATATTAATAGAGTCCGAATGTGGAAAATCCGTGAGAGGGCACTCAGAATTCAAATCAAGCACTGTTATCGTTTAAAGATATAAGAACCCAGTGACGAAATCATGAATGAAACTTTGACCATGCGCCCCCCCCCCCCCCCCACACACACACACACACACAAAAATAATAGCCCTCATGTCACCGTCTCGGTCACTGGAGCAACAGTCTCGTTAGAACAGTTACTGAATGCAGATAACTACATGATTCTTTCTTTACTCAGATGCAATATCGCTGTCGAAATCAATCGTAAATGCTTGAAGGAAATATTTTCTAAAACGAATCCGTTTGTCCTTTGAAGGTTCGTCAAAGAGCTACAAAAATTCATGCAGGTGGACATTTACGGCCGCTGTGGAACAATGAGCTGTGATTGCGGGGGTGAATGCGCCCTCAAACAACCGGATTATTGTTACGAGATGGTGGAGAGAGAATACAAGTTTTATCTGGCTTTTGAAAACTCTCTCTGTAAAGACTACGTCACCGAGAAATTTTTCAACACATTAAGGTAATGATTGATCCTTTTTGCTTGTTTGGTTGCTCGGTTACTCTACCATTCAGCAGATTTGTAATTTTTCATATTTTCACATCCCTTCATTAACACTAATCACCAACACTTTCAGCAAAAACACCGGTAATCCTCGTTTTTAGATTAGATGGGTGTTCACAGTATAAAGAGAGAAGTATACATTCCACCCATAATTCTCGGAATCAAGGATAAAAATTCTTAGCAGAATATCAATAGATTTAATATTTCTGTAAGTGTGTATGAATCTTCATCCAAAAGACATCTTGTTTTTTCTTTTATATATATATATATATATATATATATATATATATATAATAGATATATATAATATATTATAAATATATATTCTTCTCTTCAGCTTTCTGACATTCTCCAATTCTCATTTTCCATAATCCCTGCACATCTGCATTCTCTGTATCTTTCTTCTCTCCTATAACTTCCAGTACATGATGCCTAGTCTTCCTGCATTTATGTCTTGCTCTCTTCATTTCCACAAATTCCACTTAATCTGTCCAGTATTCAGCATGTATTACTCTCATCACTTTCAGCTTGGCCCATCGAGTATTCAGCAGGACATGTTATCCTGACATTCGTTCCATTCAATTTAATTTATACTGTATTCAGAAGTATTACTCTCCACACTTCCAGCACAGGTCTTATTCTCCCAACTTCCAGTCCATTCCATGTAATCCGTCCCACATTCTGCAGGTCTTGCTCTCTTTGCTTCCAGCATATTCCATTCCAAACCAATTTCATTTAAACCCTCCAGTCTCCAGCAGGTCTCGCTCTCTTCACATCCTGCACATTTCTTTTAATCTCTCCAGTATTCACCTTTATACCAGTCTTCGGGAAACCTTGTTCTCTCTTCCAGCACATTCCATTTAATTTGTCCAGTCTTCAGCATATCTTTCTCTCCTAAATTCCAACAGGAATTGGACCTTTTGTTAATCCTGTAATGTCAGTTTGTATATGCTTACCTGTACTGTGTTTCTCTTTGTTCTGATCAGTCTTGCCTATAGTAAAGGGTCGTTCAGACCAAAAGATCTCTGCAGTTCTCGTTTATATATATTATATATATTATATATCTATATATATATATATATATATGTGTGTGTGTGTGTGTGTGTGTGTGTGTGTGTGTGTGTGTATGTATATATATAAACTGATAATTTCTGTATACAATTACTTTATGAACAAAGGAAGGCGCTGATTCTGCTGCTTATCCTCTTTTCCAAGGATTTAATATAATTTAACAACTTAAATTTGATATTAACCTGAAAAGCCCCATCGTCACCTACAGTGGCCATCAAGGAACCACCTATAATGGTCTTTTCTCCAATTCCAGATATGATGGAACTCGTGTGTCTTCATACGGATCCCATTTAAGATTTCAGGGTTAAAGAAAATACTTTTAACCTAACACCGATTGTCTTTACATTTACAGATTTAACGTTGTTCCTGTGGTTTACGGTTTTGGGAATTACTCAGCTCTTGGTCCGCCGCATTCCTATATCAACGCTCTTGATTTCGGGTCAGCGAAAGAACTGGCAGAATTCCTCCTCAAACTAGACAAAGATGATAAAGCATACAACGAATACTTTCGGTGAGTGCCCAGTTGAGCAAAATACGTAGTACATTGTGTCAGGATTTTGCTCTTAAGAACATAAAAAGACTGAAGAAATTGCTAGAAATTGGGAAAGTGAATTCCCACAAGACACTTGCAAACAAAATACATTGTTTTTGGATGCATTAGAGTGCTTCAAAATGAAATGCTAATATTAGTACTAATAAGATTACTTATTATAGTAACTAAGTCATAGCAATAACCTTTAGTTCCTCGTTGGATGAGGGGTTTTCGCGCTCGCCTACCAATCTGGTGATCCGGAGTTCGATTCTCGGCTCTACCAACGCGGAATCAGAGGAATTTATTTCTGGTGATAGAAATTCAATTCTCGATATAATGTGGTTCGGATCCCACAATAAACCGTAGGTCCCGTTGCCAGGTAACCAACTGGTTCCTAGCCACGTAAAAATATCTAATACTTCGGGCCATCCCTAGGAGAGCTATCAATCAACTCAGTGGTCTGGTTAAAATAAGATATACTTAAATTTTTAACATAGCAATAACCGGAACAGTTTGGTAATAACGCGAACACTAATGCAATGATATGCTGCAGTTAATCGCTCCTCCGTTGCTTGCCTCCTTAGGTGGAAGCGGTACCACCATTTCACGTCAAGATGGGTGAGGGCTTTGACTCCCTGGTGCGAACTCTGCAAGCGTCTCCACACAGACAATGAGACCAAGACGAGCGACCTGCATACGTGGTACGCGACGGATGCACATTGCCAGTATTCCTTCGAAGACGCGAGAAATTTTTACATTGGGAAAAAGTAAGTTGAGATTCTCAGTTATGCGATTGCCTCATGATGCTTATAAGGACAGGTTAAATCAGAACACGATAAACATGCTATATACCACTAAACAAATAAATACACGTGTATAAATGTATATGTATACATACATACATACATACATACATACATACATACATGACATATAATATTACTATATATATATATATATAATATATATGTATATATAGATATATATATATATATACTATATATATTATATATATATATATATATAGAGTGTGTGCGTATGTGTGTGAGTGTGAAAACTGATGCCGTGAATATTTTTATGACTTGCAGAAGAGAGGCAGTGGTGTAATGCACAAGACAGATATTTGCCGAGTTGTAGGGTACGAAAAAAAGTCATGAACTGAGTATGGTATAGCTGATGTTTGTAGGTAGTTAGAGGTAAATAAAACAAACTATAAAAACTCGTGAAAGAGTTCGAAATTCTTTGCAAAAGGAGAAAGTTCAGAGCAAATTAGAGCAATATTAAGGTTACGAGGGTCCTCTAAACCAGGAAGTAAGTGTAATGAAAACTGACATGGATTTCAGGAGATTTGAAGTAGTTTAGGTATTTGGGAGTCAATATAACTGATGACGGTAGGCTGAAAAAAAGAGAGTAGTTACAAAATAAGAAAGCAAAGAAGATGGCGTTGTGTGTACAAAATTTTGTGAAGAGACTTCGAATGCCTATGGATGCCAAGGTAGGAATGTATGAAGAAACTGTTAACCAGCTCGTTTTATAGACGTGATGTTTTTATGTTGAATGATGAAAAAAGAAAGAAGGCTGAAATTGTTTTGACGAACTACATTGCCCATCTATCCATACCACAAGATTTTTTCAGGTCCACGTATGCCTCATACATTTTTTTCGGGTGACTTTCAATTGATGGATGAAAACTACAGATGCTCATGGAAGCTGTAAAAAGGGTAGTATATGATGAAAATACAGACAAGGTGGGTTTGAGTTGTTTTGACCTGGTCTTTGGGAGAGAATGGGGTGAGTAACACTGAAATCTTAGGAGGGCGGACGAGAGCACTCGGTAGTTATTAAGGATCTTTCCTAGATAGTGACCCCAAAGGGTTTTAACCCGGTTAGTGGCCACTTCTGCGGCGGGTTTAGTACAAGTCCGTTCGGGGTGACTGGAAAATCATAAACAAAGACTAAATATCATAAAGATGATAACCCCAAAGAAATAATTAGCCCTTGATAACGACCCCGTGCTTTGCTGGGGTCACTATCTATGAAAGATCCGAGTTATTATTATTTTTTTTTTTTTTTTTTTTTTTTTTTTTTTTGCCTCTATCACAGTCCTCCAATTCGACTCAGTTTACTCAAGTCAGATCTGTACCTATGGGGTCCTTAAAGGCAGATTGCCAGCTGGTTGCAGAAGCCCACGATCTCTGCCCACTTTTGATCGGAAGTGAACCCCATAGACAGTGATGTTTACTTCCGACACAGATGAACTGATCTGGCTACTTCCTATACGCATATTGACAATCAGCTAACAATCCTTTAGATTCCATTTGCTTATAAGTAAGTTTTTCAACAACTTCGGAAAACGCAGGGAGACCAGAGATTGGCCTGCAGTAAATGCAGTCTGCAAATATGCCACTGTTTGGAACAAGCACCGTATTACTAAGCTTGCACTCATCTGCAAAGATATTACATCTATATAAAAATCTGTAGAATATACTAATCTTGGGAGACAACACACTAGAAACTTTTTATTAAAAAAACAAAGGCAGCCCAGCTATCAAGATTATCTAGAAATTTCTTAACATCCCTAGAGAGCAAATGCAGATTTTGTAAGAATATGTTCAGGATGACAACTATCCAGGAGAGGGTCATTCTCAGTTGACTGCTTAGCTTCAAAAGCTCTATGAAGCAGTTCAGACTTTTCCCAAGGGCCAGTAACCAATCTAACATCATCTGTCAGTAGTGGTAGAATGGAAGACAAGCCTGGCCCAAAGATAGATAATGCCAATTTGCTCCACCACAGATAAAGCTGAGTAATTCCTACACATTTTCTCCCCAAGGAATTATTGTATTTTCTCTCGGCTGTATAGTGAGTTCCATTGGTAGCACGCCGAGACTCAACAAAAAATGGTGTCATATTTCATTTGAACGATTTCGGCTCCATATGTTGAATTCGGTCTGTTTGTCATAGTAAGTTTATTTAGATGTATTATCAAACCATGACTGGCCATTTTTCTTGAATTTGATGACCTTTACAGGGACGTAATTTTATTAAAATAGTCATCAGCATTTAATTTAACTTCTTGGGATCAGGCTCTAAAGACATATATATATATATATATATATATATATATATATATATATATATATATATATGTATATATATATAATATATATACATATATTCTTCGTGATTTAAAATCATAAATATATATATATATATATATATATATATATATATATATATATATATATATATATATATGTGTGTGTATATATATATATGGGAGTGTGTGTGTGTGTGAACGTATTTTACAATAGTATAAAAGGCCCATAAACCTTGGAAGAATAATAGGGAGACCGCGTATCTGCTCGTGGTTGAAGCTAGTTCCTAACGGACCAAATGAGCAAAGTGAGGGGAGGGGTCAACGGCTTATCTACCCAAAAGGAATTTTCTTACGGGACTCAATACAAAAGGAACTGCGTTTATCTCTCTTAATGTGCAATAATTCATGTCTATTTTACTCTAAATCGATTAATATATTTTTTATCTTTGAACATAATAGGGAAAAATTATAGTTGATATCTGTAATATTACGTTCATTGCTATTATTTTCTTATGTTATCTTCCAATAATGTAAGTTAATGTTTCAATTTTCACAAAATGATATTAGGAAATTATACATATTGTAAATTGCTGCTTTTTTAATTACAACGACAAACATGGGAAAGTTCTCATGGATAATTTGTGTAGTATTTTCTCACTTAAATTGATATACATTAATATCTAAGGCTGCTGAATATATTAAAGCTTTAATCAGTATATCTTATGGGTTCACTCATACTATTGTTTTCTCATATTGTTTAAAAGATAGAGGGAAATAAGGTAAAGGTTAAAATGAAAGCCTACATTTTTTTACAATTATATTTCTAAAACAGTCTTCAAATAACAATTTGCTAATAGCGTTGGGAAATAGTCAGTGACTCTACTCAACTCAGCTCCTCGTCTGTTAACGAACAATATATTCTTTAGATCTTTATGATATAAAACAATTCAAAGCATTATTTTTTCGTTCAGTGCCTAGCTCATTTACTCATTAATGTCAACCCAAGTTCACTTAAGCCAAAAACAAACCGGTATTAGAATATACAAAACAAAGGGATAGGAGATGAACCCCCATTACAAACAAAGGTGGGGGCCATTAATGTTTTGAGTGGATAACAGTGCTGGATAAGCCCCGCCCATTCCCAAAGATTCTTGCCTTACATCCAGTGCACACAAGGGTCCGTTGCGTGGTCTCTATGTATCTATCCTCCTAGATATAAACGCGTCAATGTACTATTCACAATTTCCATGAATCCGGGTAGGATTAACCTAACATTTCTTGTCCATGGTAATCCTAATTCATTGTTTGTTCTTTTATGTAATCATTGTAAATAACCGTAATATATTTACAGATGAAATAAAAACTCTTTTTAACTAACAACTTTTGTTTCAGAACATAGGAGGTTTGTGTCCTGGATACCAAGATGCAAGTAACTTGCTGTGCTATACAGTCCAGATCGTCCTTTGGACATATTTTATGTAAATAAATTATTATTGATAACTTAGAAAGCTTTTGAATCATTCATCCTGACATACCAAGTAGATAATTTTTACACTTTTTGAGTAGCAGTAATTCACATTTTTTTTTTTTTTACAATATCCGGCAGCCTGAGTCATAACCATACCGGGTAAATATCTGGAGATGCTATCTGCATAACAGTAGTACTACATAATTCGTGGTCTTCCACCAGGGTGTCAATGCAGAGCAATGCAATAATCTTGAAAGATCAGGTAACCACACAAATTGAACAGGTCATAGTGCGACTGTGATTTTTTTCTATTATGATCACAATAATGGTACGATGCGTGACTTATAGTTGCCAAAATAGGAATAGCAAGTCTTCATGAGAAAATGAGATAACATTTCACAGGTAAATGAAGCATAATAGAAATTATTTATTCTTAATTTTGTGCTAGTCAGATACATGTCTTCCTAGCTGTAGATCCGCTTTCACTTTTTAGCATGTCTCATATGTAGTGGCAATTTAATTTTGATATCAGAATATTATTAATATGTACACGCCACATGATATAAAGTAAGAACGAGTGTGAAGTGTTGGTCGAGGAGTCGAGGGTAATGATAAAGCTTTTAAAAACGTTGGTTTTAATGGAAGTCGTCATGCTACATATGGCCAGCCTAAGCGTGGCTATCTCTTCCCGATCCTGCCAGATTGCAACAACCCACAGTGCATCAGTGGAACAGCAGAGTTTCGACATGTGCATCTTACATGCAAGGCTTAATACTCAACAGTTCCTTCTCCTAAGATAAGACATAAAACTAAACAATACGCATCAAGAAATCTTCACAAATTCAATCTATCAGGGGGTTTAACAACTCTGCTTGATCTCCATAAAACTGGAGTATGGGGTACACGTGACTCATCATTCTCATTTATTTAAACATTACATGGTACATCACGAGTAGAGGACTCTACACAACCTTCTGAGGCTGCAGGTAGATTATTGTTACAAGATCCATCTACACTACTGAAAGAAACATGTGAGAACGAATCCTGGTTGGATTAACAAGTTTACTAGTACCATCTAGGCATTAATCGGTCATGGTGTCTCTTTCATAACATATTTCCAAAATTATGAACTTGCACAAGATAATTTCTTACTCCTAAAACTTCTGAAATTTTTCCTTCAGCCTAGGACTCTCCTTTTCTAAAATATTTTGCAAACACTGCATCTCCAACATTATACATAGGAGGTTCCTGAGAGAACAATTTCTTTGACAAAACTTCCAAATCTGTATTTCTCTTAGAATGGACCTTAACTGATTCAATAGTTGTTTTAAAGGAACGACCAAACAATAGTTCAGCAGGTGGCTTTCCAGCACTAGAATGTGAACTACTTCTATAGTTGTACAAGAATCTACAAAGTCTTGCGTTTAAAGATCCACCCTTAAACATTTTACAGCCTTCTTTAAAAGTTCTTACAGCTCGCTCAGCTAATCCATTTGAGGAAGGGTTAAATGATGCAGGAGTCATAAGACTTGCACCATTTTTCTTATGAAAAGCCTTAATCGCCTCCGAAACAAAATATGGAGCATTATCTGCTAGAATCTCATCTGGAATACCAAAATTAGAAAAGGTTTTCCTAAGCAACTCGATAGTAACATTTGATGCCGTTAAGGAAGTAACATGGACATCCATAAACTTGGAAAAAGCATCTATAATCACAAGAAAATACTCATTATCCACCGGACCAGCATAATCGCTGTGTAATCTAGACCACACTATACCAGGTGAAGGCCAAAAAAGAACAGGAGCTTGATTTGGTTGGTAATTAGTATAACAGTTATGACAATTCTTTGTAACCTCTGCAATATCTTGATCAGTCTTAGGCCACCAAACCCAATTCCTAGCTTCTGCTTTTATGACATCTATACCATTATACCTTACACCTCAATGGAGTGGGTATGACAATTCTGTTTATATAGTGCTGCATCATCATATAAACTGAGATCAGCCTTCACAGCGCCATACTCAGACAATCTTGGATCCCCCTAGACCAACTAAATTTAATACATTAAAGCTTCATTCTTTCTAGTCCATTTCTCTATAACCTCAAAATAAATATCATCAAAATCCACTACTTCAACCAGCTTAATGTATTCCACACAGGTATTATTGATTGATTATTGATTGATTATGAAATTTAGGTCTAAAAGACCAAGCGCCAGAACCCATCAGGATTATTCAGTGCCCCAATGAAAATGAAATATATAAATTACTATGATAAATTATGAATACGTGAATGATACCAGAGTTCAAATATGAACGGAGAAAAACGAAGAATGATGATAGATAAAACCAATAAAAAATACATAATCGAAATTCTATATTCAAAAATATATACCTTATAAAATAAAAATGACTAAAAATCTTTACTTAATATACTGAAATCTCAAATCTTTTGATGCGATTTAAACCCGAACTCCAAAAATCAATACTTTTCTAATATTTGTGTACTTCCTATTTGTGGATAAAATAGGGGTTGTCCATCTCTGCTACCATTTCTTACAGATGCATCTTCTAATAATTGGATGCATATCCAAATGTGGCACCTTATCAGTTAAGGTATCACATCTTGCAGCATCATTTGCTTCACTAGCAGCCAGTTCGTTCCCTTCTATACCAGTGTGCCCAGGAACCCAACAAAACTTAACTGATTTATGGCGAAAAGAAAGATAAAAAAAAAGCCATTTCTGGGCCTATTGAATTAAGGGATGGGTAGGGTTAAACTTCTTTAGGGCTTCTAAAAGACTTTTTCAGTCACTGTATATTACTGTGGATTTCAATTTCTTATCAGATGCAAGATTTAAAGCATCAACTATGGCTGTTGCTCCTCATATGGATGAGGAGTCTGGTAACTTTTTTTTATACAATTCCCCCTCACACACCACTGCACAGCCAACTCCATCTTCTCATTTTGAACCATCAGTATAGTTTTCCTGTCATTTATATGCCTCTCATCATGCTCCAAAAACTTGTTTCTGACTTCTGGACGACCTTTCTTCTCTTTCTCTTTAGTGCATACGTCTATTGCTGGAATAAACCAAGGAGGGATAGCTGGATGTTTAACTTGTAGGATCTTCTACGCTTTTGATCTGAAATGCTATTGAAGATCTACTAAAACGACTTGAATCACACTGTTTCAAGATCTCAAAAGAAGGATTCTCCCTAGTGCTTTTCAGCCGCATGGTATATCTCGGACCTTAGCTCATGCCTCCTTAGGTCCAGTGGTAGCTGATGGTAGTCTATATAGATACTTTCGATGGGTGAAGTTCTAAAAGCTCCAGTGCAGATCCTTGGACCCATATTATGCACAATGTCCAATTCCATAAGTTTACTCTTTGAAGTAGATGAGTATGCTTGGCAGCCGTTGTCTAACTTAGATAAACATACTGCCTTGTAGAGCCTTAACAACGATGTCTTATCAGCACCCCAATTAAAATTAGATACTACTTTTAACTGGTCAATATGATTATTCCAAGTGAGCTTTTCATCAAAGACCATTCTTAAAAATTATACTTCAGTGGAGTAAGGTAAAATAGTTCCGTTTAAGGTAAGAGTTGGAATGGTTTCCTTAGTTCGGCACCTGAAGAACAGAACAGCATCAGTTTTTTATTCGGAAAATCGAAATCCTTGCTCATTAGCCCACTTGCTAACTATATTGATGGTTCTTTGCATGAACCTGCTAGTAGAAACTGCATCATATCATGTCCAGTACAGAGCCAAATCATCCACAAATAAAGAGCCTTTAACTGGTGATGGCATATTTTCTAATACATCATTAATGGCAATAGCAAAGAGGGTGACACTAAGGACACTTCCCTGAGGAACTCCCTCTTCTTGTAAGAAAGGTTGCTATGCATGATTTCCAACTCTTACCTTAATATATCTTTCTGATAAAAACGAATTTATATATCTGATCATTTTTCCTTTAATACCCATCTTATACAACTTTTTTATGATACCAAAGTGCCATGTGGTGTCATATGCCAATTCAAAATCAAAGAAAACTCCTATTGTTTGGCTCTGTTTAGCAAAACCTAGTTGTATATGGTTTGAGACTGAGCAAGGGATCCAAAGTAGATCTAGTTTTCTTAAAGCCAAACTGGAATGGAGAAAGCAATTTATTTGTTTCTAAGTGCCATACAAGTCTGGTGTTAGTCATCTTTTACATCAGATTACAAACACAACAGGAGAGAGCTATTGGTGTGTGGCTGCTGGGTAAAGAAAGAGTCTTGTTTGGTTTCTTCATAGGGATGATTAATGATCATTTCTAGTTCTTAGGAATAATACCAGTTTCCGAGATTTTATTTATTATATCTAGAAGAAATTTCTTTTATTTTTCTGGGAGATGTTTCAGCATTTCATAGAGTATTTTATCTTCACCAGGGGCTGATACTTGGTATTCTGCAAGGCAACTTTGAGTTCCTATAGCGTAAATTTTGCATTATATGGTTCAAAATTATTTTCAATTAAATCAAGAGAAATCTGGGCATTTCTAATGTCTTGGAATTCTCGAGAATAGTTCTCACTACTCGATATTCTCGAGAAATGTTCTCCTAATGTTTCTGCGACCCTATCTGGTTGGGTAATTAGATTACCTTTTATCTTAAGGGTAGGCAGAGGGTCAGGGACAAACTTGCCATTTAGTTTTTTAATTTGCTTCCAAATCGTTTTGGATGGTGTTTTTTAAATAACTTTGGCTTGTGCAGTTCCACTCCTCTTATACTTTTTATAACATTTTCTAGTGATCTTTCTCATACTACTACAGGTTTTGTTCCACCAAGAAACTGCAGGTCTAGAGAGCTTTCCTTTCGATGTTGGAATAGAGGCAATTGCACTGTTGCTGGTAGTATGATTAAAATAATCATATGCCTCTGAAATGGATGGAAAAGATTTTACATTCGTCTTGAAAGAAGACTCACTAAATTTCTTCCAGTCTACTTCATCTACCTTCCATTTAGGAGGAAACTCAGAAGGCAGATTCTTAACCGATTTTATATGAATTGGGAAGTGGTCACTCCCATTTGGAGATTCATTAACTGACCATTCGTAATCAATATAAATCTAGACGAGCAAATGCTCAGATCAATAGCCAAGTAGGTATTGGAGTAGATATTATGATATGTCATGGCTCCATTATTAAGTAGAGTGATATCATGA
Source organism: Macrobrachium nipponense (assembly GCF_015104395.2). Classification (NCBI taxonomy): domain Eukaryota; kingdom Metazoa; phylum Arthropoda; class Malacostraca; order Decapoda; family Palaemonidae; genus Macrobrachium; species Macrobrachium nipponense. Next base: position 48,285,754 of record NC_061092.1, on the reverse strand, counting down.
CCATCCACAATGCCCTCCAACATCCTACCCTTTGTATCTGCCATGTTCCCACCCAAAATGGGGTTGTGAGCATTAAAATCTCCATGGAGGAGGAACAGAGTAGGAAGATGATTGATCAGCAAATGAATATCATTATAAGTAAAATCCAAATCAGGAAGAAGGTCGATGGAGCAGACTGTAATCTGCTTGTCTAAAATGAAAGTTACTGCCACAGGTTGAAGATGAGTATTAATTGATAGCAAGAAGTGTTGCAACCACTTATGCACAATAATTGCTGCACTTTCCATAGCTCTATCTCCTATTAGTGGTGGAGAATTATATATGCTCTAATTTAATCCAGGATTATATTATATGCTTCCAAGCTTCGTTTCCTGGAGACACACAATCCCTGGGTTATGTTCATGGAGCAGTACCTTCAGCTCTTTGCTTTGAGCCCTAAGACTTCTACAGTTCCATTATAGTATTGACGTGAAAACTATTTTTTGGGTTTGGTGGAAGGTCCAGGCCTTTGAATGGAGCCTTTCTTTTACTCTCTTCTGTTTATGAGCATTATCAAGAGATGATTTGGAAAGGACTGGTCTTGACAGGTTTGGTTTATTATCTGTTAATTTACTAATGCTATTTTGTTTCCCTTTCTTGTCAAATTGTTTGAATTCCAGCTAGGGTTCTTGCATCGAGCTTAATATTTCATATCTATCACTAAGTGATGCAAGTTAAAATGGATTTCATGGCGGAGAGGATGATAGGGAACATCTCTTTTGGTTCTTTTGCTCCTTAGTCACCATTAAATCTGGCAGAGATGCAGCCTGAGACAATTCCAAGGTGGTTGGTTGAATGCCATCTTATCCTCCTTGGAGGCTTGCTCTCTGGCCTCAACAAGCGAGCAACTGACCCAGATGGCTGGGCCACTACAGTAAGGACAACGCTTTTTGTTTAAATGTACAGATGTAGTTTTCTTGTCCGTGCTGTACCTCATATCATTATATTAAGCACTTTGCGGCCTTGCCGCCGACATTTCATTCATATGTGTTAACTCAGCGTAGCAAATAATATTCATGTAAATTAGTGTCAATTTTGTGTCAGTGTCAGTCGCGCACTACAGATCCGTCCGCCACCTGTTTATAACCTGAGCTCACCTGTAAATGTACTACGGGCTGCTCTGTGAGCAAGAGCCCGTGCTGACACAAGGTCAGCTTAATCAAAAACAACAACAAGTAAATGAATGATCAGTACCTGTCTACCTGTCTCTCTCTAAACCTTTATCAAACAAATCCTAAAACATTTCTGTCAATCTTCTTTACTTTAGATGTATTAACTATTCCCATCAGGTAAATACCAATCAAACCCATCAAATCTTTACCACGAAAATTTTAATTCTTATTTTCTACAACATAAAAAAATTGACTGACTTAATGATCATTATAAGTAACATCTACAGAAACTTTACCTAAAACATTTATGTAAGAAACATTTAAAAGCATTATCGTATGCCTTTAAATGTTTCTTACAATCTTCAATAAGTAAGGTGTGTGCCCAATCTCCACTCATAGTGCTAACTGCATCACCAGAATCAACGTCAAAAGGAACAATGTGGCTCCTAATTATCACCTTAATTAAATTTTTTACAGCATGAACAATGGTAAATGATAAAAGTTTATTTTTCCTGTCACTCAAAACAGTTACATCAGCAACTGCATTAACACTTCCTCTTTTTATGTATTACAGATCTATGACCATTTGTCTGACATCATTTTTACTAATACTTTCAACAGCTGTACAAACTTACTTTAAATACCCCTTTTTCTTACGCTGATGGCATACCTTATCTTTAAAACAAAGTTTACAAGATTTCTCAAAAAATTTTACTTCACTTGTTGTACAGGAAGCGACTCCTCAAAAACAAACGCTTTCTCTAGATTCAAAACCCTTTCAAAAATCTGAGTAGGTCATAGACTTTAAATCTAAGTTTTCAGCAACCAAATTTGCAAAATAAACTTATGCTCTAAAACCATAACCAACTGGTATCTCAATCGATCATCAAACTGTGGGCCTAACTCACAATCTTTTGCCAAAGATTTCAGATCAGGATACAGATCTTTCAAACTCTCTCCTCCTTTTTTTCTTCTTTGTTTGAAATCAAGTAAACTTCTGTGGTAGCCAGGTTTAATATCATAATGTGCCTGAAGCAAAACTATCAACCGTCCATATGTTCAGTATGTGTCAGATCTGGTGCACATATATTACCTAGAACTGGAAACACTTCAATTATTAAAACCAATAGACACCAAAAGAACATTCTTCTTTTTAAGTTATAGACACATAATCAAAATTTGCTTTAAAAACTCAACCACAATTCCAAAGAAATCTTGGAGGGGTTAAAAGCATCAATTTTAATCTGTGTAGTAGCCATATCCACTAGCTTCAATGCCAACAGTGGCTTAAGGATACTGCTATCCTGATAGGCTATGCAACGACGATACATTTCCATTAATAAAATCACAAAACATTAGCCAATGCAAACCACTCATTTGTTACGTTGCCAAGGCGTCTTTATTTCCCGGTTTCCACTTGTGCTGGCCTCAGCAATCGTCAAAATGAACAAACATGGCTACCATACTGTTTTCCTCTGCCATCGGGTCCGCCAAAAAGTAAAATGGTGGCCCGAGGGGTCGAGGGTAATGATAAAGCTACTAAAAAGATTTCTTTCAATGGAAGTCGACTTTCTTCATATGGCCATCCCAAGGATGGATATCTCTCACCGGTCCTACCGGATCACAACAATGCATTAGTGGAACAGAAGAGCTTCGACATGAGCTTCTTACATGCAACAATGATCTTGATGGTAATAAAAAAAATTACTTAGTAGTACTATTGGTATAACATTAGATGAGTCAACCAGTCTCATCTTTGAAGTATGTTGCTCTGATGCATGAGGCCACCAGCTGTATTTTTTTCAGTCATTAAGAATTATCTGCGGTATGTATGATAAGTTATATGCCATCATTTTTTTCAGTTGTAGACATCAAAGGCAGTGTTAGAGTTGTTTAACAAAATGCATCCTACCATGCACGGTTTCTTTCAAACATCACACTTGGGGAGAGCAGTTCATGACGACATAAACTAAACACGGAAAACAACTATTAATCGATTTTACGTTGAAATGATTTTTATTTTATTTTTTTTTTTTTTTTGTAGCAAATCCTTTCTGTGTCAACATGGCATACTTTCAACATACATGTATTATTGTGGCACTTAAGAGCAATGGCGACTTCAGTTTAATAGCAACGTCGTTCTTCTTACAATGCCACTTCATATAAAGTAAAAACGAGCTTGTCTGTTACTAAAAAGGCTTAGTAGTAAGTAGATGCATAGGTTACAGGTTTTGCCAACAAGTCCCATCTTTTAAACATGTTACAGTGAAAGTATTTTAGGACGACTTTATCAAATCCTAGAAAAGAACTTCTATTACTCTAAGAGGAGGGATTATGTTTGTAAACAAAATGAAGCATATCTAGCGCATGCGCAGTAGCTGGTGGGCAAACGTGAACATGGCAGATGACGCTCTCACCTAATTAAACTTTGTCAAGTGTTTTGTGCACAGTGTACATGTATGGCAGAGTAAAGCTTCTTTCTTGCTTATTACATTGTATATGTATTCTCTTACCGTAAGATAAAAAAACATTTCATGGCAACAATAAATATTAGAATAAAATAAGTATTATTTTACTTTCCATTAGGGTTTAGATTCCAGTAATTTCAACTTTCAAACAACTTTCACATGAGGACCAGTTGTCTGTCACTCTACTCTTGATAGTGGAATGGTTTGAAATTCCCTTACTTATCCCTTACTTTATCTCGATCCATTTTCTGTGAATCCCAACTGTACGTTGCTCCTGTGAAGTCTATCGTTATACTCTAAAAACATGGAATTATAATTTTGTGGATTTATTGTTGGTATATAAGTTAAAATAAATAATTATATAGGAATGTGGTGTAGTAATAGAATTTTTAATTTTCTATGTAGTGAAATCGCCTACATTTACAGCAGTCTTCCGAAACTATGTCAATGAAAATATGTAAATCTGAATATGTAAATCTGAATATGTAAATGCTTTAATGCTCTAATATTTTGCATAAGATTATATTATTTCATAAATATCAAATTCCAATTGAAAGATAGGACGAATTAGATATGTATGGATGAAAACTTCTGTCCATGTGTAGGTAGTGGCAGGAAATTTTATTGGAACGTCGCTCTCAGCAATGGTTGGCAGACAAGCTTTCAATGGTAGTGTAGACATGGTGGAGCTGTTTGGGTCTTTTGAACTTTGTAAATTGTAATAATGTTATTCATTTACTGAGCAAGTGCTCTGCTCTATACCTCCTGAGCAATTTAGGCCAGGTTACAATGCGCTCTGTCCCACTGCTCTCTTCCATCTTAATTCCTCTTTAAGCCTTGCATTATGGAGAAGTTATGGGAGTTCCATTTGACAACGTCTTTGAGAGAGAGAGAGAGGGGTCGTAATTGGTGGATGGATGGTTAGTGATTGAATTGGTTGTTGGTGAGTTCTGGGTTGTCTGCTGGTGTGGTTGGAGTTGGTTGCTGTGATCGGATTTCTGTGGAGTCAGAGTCTGTAATGAGAAATCGTGAAGGACAGGTTTGGGCAGCAGTCTTGGCAGTATTGTTAGTCTGTAATCAGAGCCTGTGATGGTCAGTAGTGTGGGCAGTGGTCTGTGAAGAGTATTAAAGGCATTGATGGTCAGTTAAATTGTGTGTTATTGATTTGTTGTTTAGTTTGTTGTTGTTTGCTTTAGAGTAGTTGTGCCTGTGTTGTTAGATTTAATGTGCTTGTGAGTTTCTGTTGAGGGTTGTTGTTGTTGTGGCTGTAGTCTTTGGTTGTTGAGTTGTGGTTGTAGTTATTGCTTGTTGGTTGTGTTGTTGAGATGTATGGTTGTGGTCCTTGGTTGTTGTGTTGTTGTTTTATTGAGTTGTTGGGTTGTGGTCCTTGGTTGTTGTTGAGTTGTGGTCCTTGGTTGTTGTGTTGTGAGGTTGTGGTCCTTGGTTATTGTTGTTGAGTTGTGCAGTTACAGTTCTTTGTTGTTGGTTGTGTGTTGGTTTGCGGTGGTTGTTGGTGTCTCAGCGACTTCGACCAGCAGACACCACAGCATAGCCCTGAGTATCTGGAGTTGGGGTGAGTACATGTGTCCTGCATTTTTTCTGTAGAATGAAGAGGAAAGTGTTGCTGAGAGTGAGTTTGGCAGCCAGATTGGTTAAGTTTATTGGCGGAGGGGGCGTTTTGCCTGCTTGTTTTTTTGAGCTTGTGATCCCGCCACATTAAATTTTTGGCACTCGAACAGGGACTGCTGGTACAGGACGATTGGGGTAATGAGTTGTGTGATTGGCGGAGAAAGTGAGGATGGAAGGGTTGAAGGAGATGGTGAGGCTGAAGGAGGAGTTGCAGTTGGTGAGGGAAGCTAAGGAAAGATTGGAAGTGGAGAATGAGAGGTTAAGGGTAGAGTGTGAGGAGCTGAAGAGCGAGTTAGAGGAAATGAATCGAATGCTAAGAAGTGCGATAGTGGAAATGAAAAATGAGGTGAAAGGAGCAGAACAGAGAATGGTTGAGAAAATGGAAAAAAATTCGGAGTAATAATAAATGCAGTGCAGGAGATGATGAAGCTATTCATGGGAGAGGGAGCAGTAGGAGGTAGGTTTACTGGGTGTTGTGATGGGCCAGGAGTGATTGATAAAGTGAGAGAACAAGTGGATGAGAGTATGAGTGATGAAAGTGATAAGGTTGTGGCAAGTGAGCAGAAGAAGAAGACATGATAGGGAGAAATCAGAGCAGAAGGTTGTGGCAAGTGAGGGGAAGAAGAATACACAGGATAGGGAGAAATCAGAGCAGAAGGGTAAGAAGGAAGTTGAGGGTAAGAAAAGGGCTAAGGGAAAGACTATTAAGACTGATGATCAGGGTAAGAAGAGGACGGATGAAGGTGACCATAGAGTTGAGGATAAGATGCAGGAAGAGAGTGATTTGGATAGCGGTGAGTGGAAACAGGTAGGTAGACGGAAGTAGGGTAAGAACAGCGTAATCAAGAGCATGGATGTTAGTAGGGAAGTTGATTCATTGTATTCAAACGAGGTTAAGAGGGATCAGAATGGAAGTAGCAAAAGTGAGAGTGAGAGTGAGCAGGAAGTATGAAAGACTGTGTATATGAGAGAGGTATCCCGATGTGCACAATACGAGGAATATGGTAGTAGGGGCATAAGGGACTTTTTTAAGGAATATGAGAATATTGTGAGGCTGAGTATGGGGATAACATGAGAGTCTGGGCAAGAGAGTTAGGTAACTTCTTAACGGGATTTTTGTTGAGTATGTATGGGGTATTGATGAGGGTAGGGAATGTGCCGTATGAGAGTGTGAGAGCCAGGATTGTGGAACAGGCAGAGGATAAAGAGTAGTGTTAGATATAGGAGAAAGCAAGATTTTGAAGAGGCAAGAATAAATGTTGGTGAGTCATTGTCGATGTGTGTGTGCAGGTTGGAAACATTAGTTAGGAAAAAATTTCATGACGAAGGGATAAACGAGTGTAAGGAGTTAGTGCGAAAGTTGTTAGCTACTGTACCAGAGAGCGTATACGAGTTTATGAATCTAAAACATAAGGAGAAAATGAGATGGACGAATGAAAGGTTGACATTTAATGACATTTTAGAAATAGTAGAGGATTAGATAGGTGTATGAAAGAGAGTAGAAGTGTTAGTGTTAGGACTTAAGTAGCTGAGGTCATACCAGAGTTTAAGAGTTATAAGGAGGTAATTTTAGAAGGGCCAAGGCAAATGGCAGAACAAGTGGTTGATAGGAGCATTAGAGCAAGTAACACGAGTGAAGTTAGCCCTAAAAGAGATGGGAGTGCGAGTGTCGAAAGAGTAGGGTCAGTTAGTTATGAGCGAGAGCGGCAGTGTTATGGATGTGGTAACCAGGACATAAGAAGAATGAATGTCGGTGGGCGTTAGGAGCGTGCTTCAGGTGTGGGCAAACGGGGCATTTAGTGAGCGGGTGTCAGAAAGATAGGCATATTAAGTGTTACAAGTGTGGACAGGTAGGGCACATAGCTAGTGGATGTTGGGGTACCCATGTGAATGTGGTTTGCAGCAACTGTGGAGAGAACAGGCATTATGCTAAGATGTGTAGAGAGCCGCGAGTGAAATGTGAAATGGAAGGTCACGTGGCGAGTGTGTGTAGGTGAAAGAGGATGAGTCAGGCTGGGAATTCGGGAAACTAGGTGTTTAGGGGATTCAGTTGGGTGGGTCCTCTAGTTTGTGACAGCATGTTCGGGAGAATGCAATGAGTGAGTGGTTGAGGGAGGACAAGTGTGAGCCAAGTGTCAGTGAGCAAATGAGTCTGGAAGATCGGCAGTTGGTGTTGGATGAGTATGGAAGAAAGCAGAAGAAAATAAGGAAAGGGAATGAAAGGGAGAAACGTGAACTGCATGATAGAGGGGTTAGCGTTAGGGTAAAAATGGTGGATAAGGCATGTAATACGGATGACTTTGAGGGAAGGAACAATACTTATAGTGTGTGTGGGTTTGAATTGTTAGGGTACAGTGAGATTTCGACAGGAAGGGAATCAAGTAGTAAGGACGTGGTTGGGAATGAGTCTCTTCGGGAGTTTGGCAGTAGTGTAAATGAGGTGAGTGATTTGGTGGCAGAGTTAAGAGAGATATTGGGACAAGAGTTAGAAGGGGTAGATAAGATAGTGAATGGGATTTGGGAGGATAGTAGTGAGGGAGATGGTAATGGGAGTCTGACTGGAAGTGGTCTGGGAGAAGTGGATGGCAGTGTAACTGAGAGTGTGTGAGGGCCCTCAAACAAGATCCAGGGGGTCTGCATCAGAGCATCCATGGGTGTTGCGGAAGGCTATTTAGTGTGGGTGTTGCGAGTGTAAGGAGACATAGTCAAATGTAACTGGGGAGGAAATATGGAGTTATGGGAGTTCCATTTGACAATGGGTTGTCTGCTGGTGCGGTTGAAGTTGGTTGCTGTGATCGGAGTTCTGAGGAGTCAGAGTATGTAATGAGAAATCGTGAAGGACAGACGTTTGGGCAGCGGTCTTGGCAGTATTATTAGTCTGTAATCAGAGCCTGTGATGGTCAGTAGTGTCGGCAGCAGTCTGTGAAGAGTATTGAAGGCATTGATGGTCAGTTAAATTGTGTGTTATTGATTTGTTGTTTAGTTTGTTGTTAAGTTTGTTGTTGTTTGCTTTAGTGTTGTTGTGCCTGTGTTGTTAGATTTGTTGTGCTTGTGAGTTTCTGTTGAGTTATAGTTGAGGGTTGTTGTAGTTGTGGCAGTAGTCCTTGGTTGTTGAGTTGTGATTGTAGTTCTAGTTTGTTTGTGGGGTTGTGGTCCTTGGTTGTTGAGTTGTGGGGTTGTGGTCCATGGTTGTTGGGTCGAGGTCCTTGGTTGTTGTCATGTTGTTGTTGAGTTGTGTGGTTATAGTTCTGTCTGAGTATCTGGAGTTGGGGTGAGTACATGTGTTTGTGTTTTTTGTTCTGTGAGTAGGTGAGTCAATTGTCCTGCATTTTTCTGTAGTGTGAAGAGGAAAGTGTGGCTGAGAGTGAGTTTGGCAGCCAGATTGGTTAAGTTTATGTGGGGGGCGGGGTTTGCCCGGTTGTTGAGCTTGTGATCCCACCACAGCATGAGTTGCACAGTTAGTGGCTGCCAGCCACCTATTTCTCTTTTCCTAGTCATTTTTGCTGGGAATACAATACAATGCTTCCCTTTCCCCAGCTATAGAAGTCATCAACGTGACATTCATCAACACGTCTTCTCCAAACAATAACACTGCTTGTCGTGAAAAATGAGTGCAGTTTTTCCACAACTGAATTCTTCCTGGGCCTTATGTAAAAAAAACTCCACGTAATCCAATTGGTGGCAAAGGCGTGATGGTTCTGAGTCAAAATACGTTATCCAAATTGAAATCATTTGTTTGCAGATTCAAATACCATTGGAATAATTAAATTTATGTTAATTCACCTAGATTTAAATTCACTTAACGAGATTAAATCTTCATTGTAAAAATTAAAATACATGAAAATGACTAGCTCTACCAGCTCGCAAGAGAGAGAGCTGCAGCGGGAGCCCTTAGGCGTTCTTCCTACAAGAGACGCAGTAAGAAGCAGAGAGACAATCTGTGAGCTATAGCAACTTGTTATTCCCATTCCACTCAAGGTAATTGTAAGTTGACATGTGTACAATTAATTTATCTGAGTTAATCTTATTCATCGCTAGCATAATGCTGGAATTGTCATTAGTTTCATAACTTCAATTCGCGACGACGTTAAACACCCTTTTTCTGTCAATTAGCATTTTTTATCATTTTTTCTAGAAGGTTCTCATGGCCACGCGAGCATGTGGCACTTTAATGTTATCGTAGAGGCGATAAGGGCCCTCTTGTAAATATAAATTTATTGTTTTGTCATAGCCATGAGAGTAATATATATTTTAAAAATAAAATTGTAAAAACTTTATAGTACCTGTCGCAAAAAAGGGACGGATCCCCCTTACAGCGACAAACCTACCACAACATCATGTTAGCTTAGCAAGAAGAAGAATCACGAGACAGATGCAAATAGTTACGTATTAATTAATGTAACATTCTTTATGCAATGCAATGCACACGTGAATCAGGCCAAAATTGAAGGGTAGTAATTCCTTCAATGAAAATTTATATTTTCATCATTTTTTATTGAAAAATTAACCAAAGTATATGATTTACAAACAAGAGAGTCGCTGTAAGCGAAACCACCGACATGTAGGAAAACCACTGGGAATATTCCAATTTGAATACCATGAGGTGAAACTTGAACTAAATCTTGATAATTATGTAAATTATTAATGATTAACTCCTTTTAGGAAAAGTGAGATGCAATAAACTTGTTCCCTCTGTTGGCATCACCAAGTTATAATCTAAGCCGCTCGAATCACTCAGGGACATTCTTTCCCAGGGTGCGAAACTTGCAGGTAAGGCGGTTGCAATCCTCTCCTCTGTATCAACCAGTCGTCGTTGTCACTATGTACGAATATTAAGCTTTATTATGGCCCATCCACTTTATTGTGGGATTTGCCTTTGAAATATTTTGACGTGTATATTGGGGGATCAGTAAATATTTGAGTAATGTGGGTTTTGCCGTTGCATCTTCGAGCATTGTGTTGATTATCCCCTTCAGGGACTTTGAGTTTTTTGAGACAACCATGTGATACTTAAGTTATTTGAAAGTATCTGATATTCATGTTCATTCTTGCCTTTGTGCATTACCAGCAATCATTATGTGCAGGGAATTGTTATTGTGTTAAGAATTATTTCCTTTTGTAATAAAATTTGTTAAATTTTGGCCTTCCTGTTCAATCCTCCACCGAGTAGTAGTAGCATTGTCTTAATGATCTTGTCATCAACCCTAACATCTGGGTGACGAATTGGTGAAAAAAGTTATAAAATCACGACATTTAGTCCTTCAAACCGGATGTCAAGTGCTCTGATACTCAGAAGGCATTGAATTGGCAACAAACTGGCTGATCAGACCGCAAAAACTGTCTGGGACAATTTGACAGTCCTTATTGAACGGTTGAGGAACCTAACCAATGTAATTGTGATATGCAATGCAGAATTAAGAGACTACCTGAGCGACAATCATTTCTGCATAGCTCCAGAAGAATATAATGCTAAAGTAAAGAATTTCAATGCAAATCTGAGAAAGTATTGTTCGAACCGATAAGTACGGTGTTAGGCACCTTTCTATGGACACTGAAGCCTATAAGTCTTGTAAGAAATCTGACGGTGTTCATTTTACAACCCCAGTAAAGACCATGTTCCTCAACCGCCTGATGAGACTGATCAGAGGAGAGCGCGATAGCCAACAAGAGTAGGTAGCCTAAGTCACTAAATCTGGAATTAACCTTCTACCCTCTTCTTAACGTAGTCGATTTCTGTTTCTTGTATTTGGTCCCTTATAACTAAACTAATAATCATGACAGTTGCCAAAGTAATTCAGATTAAGGCAACAATGGGTCTCCTCTCAGACCTGATAATGGAAGCTCAATGCGAGCTGGTGGAAATGTGTAAGTATTAGAGAAGATGAGAAGCAGCTTTGTTCACTGTATGTGTCAAGCTTTGCTAAACTAGAATCCAGTGTAGAAGTTAGGCTAAGCCAACTGTTGAATGGCGCAATGAGAGCTGTATCGTTATTACTACACAGGATTGATGCGTTAAATGTCCAAAATAGACAAGTGCATTTGCCAGAGCTGAAACCATTACCTCTCCCTGTGTTTGAGGGAGAATTAAGCAAGTATGCCTCATTTAGAAAGTTATTTGAAGTTCATGTGAATCATAGAAGTGACTTAGACGAGGTGACCAAGTTCACTTACCTCTTAGCTGCCTTGGGAAAGGATCCATGCAGAGTAACTGCGGCTAACTATCACCTTGCTTTAGACCTGCTCGATAAACAGTACGAGAACGAGCACCAAACCTTAGTCATACTACACTAGCGGCTGGCAAATATTTTTGTCCCTTCAATGAATCACGTTGAACTAAAGAAATTCAGATTTGAACTAACTATTTTAGTAGAACAGATAAAGAAACTAAGTAAAGCTGATATAGGTCAAGGCATGATTATGAGCCTGATCAATCAAAAATTGTCAGGAGGTAAAATCTACAGAAAAGTGGTAGAACATCTGCGTAAATTCAATTACAGCCTCGATGAATTTTTTATAGCAATTGACTTCATCATCTGCATGCTCAAAGATGATGCATTACAAAAGGGCGAACCCCCAGTAACAGATGCTAAAGTAACTACTGACTCTAATTGAAAAGTAAAAGGTTGTCCATTTTGTAGTGAAAACCATTTTGCAAGCGAGTGTAGCAAGTCACTTGATATTGCCGCAAAATGACGTCAGTTGATCCCAGCGAGAAGGTGCTTTAATTGTTTAAATGTAGGTCACAAAAGTGAACAGTGTCACACCAAAGTAACCTGTAAGTTGTGCAGTAACAGAAATCCCCCAAAAATTCATCTTTCAATCCTGTTGCTCCATCATTTAATATACCTAGCAATTCACATGTCACTCCTTGCCCAGTGAAAACCATGAGTGTGAAAACTACACAAGGATGCAAAGCCTTGCGTAAACGCTAAAGTTACAGAGAAGAATCCTACACTAGAGTTGCATTCTTCATTGTTGCCAATGGCCACTGCTAATCTGCATCTCCAAAATAAGAACCATCTCATCAGGTTGTTCCTTGATATGGGGAGTCTGAGGAGTTTCATCTCCACACCATTAACCACACGACTAAATCTCCCAGTTGTGGGTAGGGAGGCATTAAATCTTGCCCTCTTCGGCTCTGCGGTAATCGAGGTAGAATTTGGTGTTGTAGCATGCTGTATAGAAATGGGGAGTAGAGTAGTACGTGTAAAGTTGGTTGTACACGATAATATGGACGTCCCCATCCACAATGTAGCCTACACCAAGATCAGAAAACATTTTGTTAGCAAAGGTTGTAATGTTGCAGATCAAGAAGCCTGATGTGATCATGTTGAAGGGATAGGGGCCAATTATTTTAGCTATTTTGCAGTCGGATCAGACTCACAGCAGGGTGTCGTCATTTGGTAGAGTTCCACACTGGGCGCTCGAAGGCACCACGCAAAGTACCACCTGCACACTATGTGTCTGTAGGCTAGCCCCACCTGAGATGGATGTTGATGAGTGGTGAAGGTTAGATCAAATTGGGATCACTCCTTCAGAGCAATATACCATACAAGAAACTGATGCAATAGATAACTTGTCCTTAAATGACTGCCTCCTTTCAGGACCCAACTTGGTAGAGGCCCTATATAACTTATTAATAAGATTCTGTCTTGGCCTCTATGTGTTGTTAGCTGATATTAGCAACTACATCAAATTGTGTTCGTAAGACATGATGCTGGCCACTTTGCCACTTTGTCTATTCTACAGGATATTGAATATAATTATGGTGAATTCTTATATTCTCTATTTGTCCCTGTCATCGTAAAGAGTTTGACAAGGCAATGGTTCCTCAAAGAGGTCGCCCTTGAATCTTGTGCCCACCTTGTAAGTTATCGGTATTACACGTTGACCAACTCGTCAAAGCCCCTCCGTGTGCTGATGGCGGATACGTTCAGGATGGCTGAGCTGGAACATAGACCTCCTCCTGCTGTTGGCCACGCCAAGCTGCCCAAGCGTGTTCGCTGCCATAGCTAGCTGCCCACCCAGAGAAGACCACAAGACAAACTCGACATTAAACTGTCTTGTGTCTATGTAGGTAAGTTACATCATGAAACTTTTTTTTTACTACTTTTTTGCATAAATACCATAATTTAAATCTTTACAAAATATATTTCATCCATTCTTTACCTAAAATATTCCAAATTTTCGAAATTACTCCCTTTTCAAAAAATTTCTTTTAGTCAGATTTTTTTATAGCTGCAAAATAATGTTCAAACATCCAGCAAGCCACCATAAAAGTTTCATGCATATCCACGAATAATTAGATAACTAAATAACACCTAGAAATTGACATACCGTTCCTCCATTTCAGGTAGCAAATTTGGCTGTCGCACTTGGCGTGGTCGGGGGCCATTTTGCGGACATACCCGAAAGGAAAGTTGCCATATCGCTATATATTCTTGTTTTCTATAGAATATGTGATATTCTGGTAAATTTCCATGCATAAATATCATATTTTATACTAATTACAACGTTTTTTATAGGCAATTTTTCTGGTGAAACTAGGAGGTCAACAAATGACGTTTGTATTGGATTAAAAATTTAAAGTATGATTTTGTTGATAAAGAGAAATGTAATTATTCCTTGAGCAAAGAACTACACAATACTATGCATAAAAGTATTTGTTTCAATAAAAAAAATAATTCTGAAAAGGCTTTTATTTTGAATAGAGGGGCTCCATTAAAATTTACTGAAAAATAAAACACAAGTGAATACGGAATCTAATAGGAATTACATGAACATTGTTAGAGGAAAAACATGGCAAGATTTTCATTTATTAATAATTATATATATTTTATATATATATATATATATATATATATATATAATATATATATAGATATATATATTACTAAGGATTTTAGGTCGGAAACGACATTCGTTTAAACAAAATGAACAAAACAACTAACAGGTAACTTAACCTACACTCGTCCCATTGCATATCTCTCTTAGAAGTTGGCTGAAAGAACAGACTAGGCAAAAAATATACTTTTTGTTTCCCAAAATTAGCTAACATTGAAATGGAATAAAATTAATTAACTCTGACCCAAAAGAAATGTTAAACTGTCATATTCCTCTCAAAAATCATATTTAAGTAAGTACCCCCTCTTATCTCATTGTGTCCGACTAATCATAATCTTTCAATAAGTCAATACAAGTCTAGAGAAATCCATTTTTCTATATGGTGACTTCGAATCCATCTTCCCCACCTTAGCACTTATTCCCCAGAATAAAAGTTATTTTCTGTTCGTTACAGACACACCCCGTTCGGCTCACAATAAGCACACATGCTTCATGCCTGAAGCTTGTGATCTTCAAGGCGTCATTGACCACAAAGTGCATTGGTAAGCTATCCTGTCTGTTTTTCATTCGAGGAATCCAGCGTTTTGCGCTTGTCTCTAACCAGCAAAAGTTAAGATTAGCTACTCACTACCGTCCCCAAGGCCAATGGAGATTGGAGGACAATCATAGATCTGTCAATGTTGAGTCTTTTCATAAGGAAGATAAGATTCAAAATGGAGACCTCAAGGACAGTTCTAGCAGCAGTCATAGACGGATTTTATGCTGACAATAGACTTGAAGGATGCATACTTCCAGATTCCGATCCATCATTCTTCCAGGAAGTTTCTCCACTTCAGTCTGGCAGAGAAGGTTTTTCAGTTTGGAGTTGGTGTATCCGATTGACGTCTCCTCAAGTATTTGCAAAATTATTTACTAGCCAAACCAGTTAGTGACATGCACTGCCTGGCACCATCACTATGCGATGATTCTTTTGTAAACAATGGCGCAACCCATACAATCTAATGGGAACCCTGTAGCCTACTCATTAAAACGTTTTTTTTTTTTCTTGGATGCCCGTCAAGACAGTCAAATAATTTATGCACCACTTACTATATACAATATGAAATTTATGCAAAGATAAAGATATTTAATTTGCTGGTATATTTCTTCTACAGTTAAGCCATAAAGTTTTGTAGATATGGCAACTACATTATGGTTATTTTCTAAGCAGTCATTAAAGATTGGCAAACCATCTTTGCAGCACTTGCCCACGACAATGCATACTATAGTATGTAGAAATGAAAATTTTTAATTCTGTCTGCTGTAGTTTGTATGTACTTGAGTAATATAGTTGACCAATTTGTCGACGTTATGTGCCTTTCTTTCCACCATAGATTTACAGTCCTGTTTTACTCCCTAGAGGCAGAACTAATTATTATCGTTCTTTATGCATGGGTTAAACTGACATACTAAATTTGACAACAGCATGGTAAAATAATTGTTATCTCCAATGCTGTCACCCCATATAAGCTTCATCCATAGCCTAGGTTCAATAGCCTGATACCTAACAGCCAATATTCACTAGTCTGTACTATTGGTTGAGGTGAGAAGTGAAACAAGCTCATCTTAGGTAAGGTCACAATTAGGGTTTCCAGTTTTAGCGCGATTTTGGAATGCGGGATTTCGGGACAATTAGAAAATAATCCAGGGATTTCCCGGGAAATACAATTATTTTTTTAGATATATTTTCATTGTTAACCATTCAAAGTAAATGTTTTACACGATTTAAAAGATAAAATCTCAGTAATATCGATAATAAAACAAATAGCATTAATTTTTCCTAGTATTTAATGGCAAGAATATCAGTGAATATAACTTTCAATTAGTTACATTGGCAAATTTGGTGTCATCTTGCAAAATATATACAACTGATTGGGATTTCTTAGTAGGCATGTATTTCTTGAAATACTAAATAGCTTTGCCCAACAATTAACGATAATTGATATCATGCAAAAAAATACTCAGTCTCCATGTGTGACACTAAGTAATACTTATTTCTAAAGCTGTGTCAATGTAATCCAGATGTTATAAAAATCATATATATATATATATATATATATATTATATATATATATATATATATATATATATATATATATATATCAAGAGCCAGCAGGAAAAATGAAAAAGCAGCAGTACCTTGCGCTTTCGTGTATTTTTTGATACACCTGAAGAGTGTATCAAAAAATACACGAAAGCGCTAGGTACTGCTGCTTTTCATTTTTCCTGCTGGCTCTTGATATACAATCTTCACGTGTTACTTGTGATCGTATAACATATATATATATATATATATATATATATATATATATATATATATATATGTGTGTGTGTGTGTGTGTGTGTGTGTGTGTATATATATATATATATATATATATATATATATATATATATATATATATATATATATATATATATATATATATATATATACACACACACACACACACACACACACACACACACACACACACACATATATATATATATATATATATATATAATATATATATATATATATATATACATAATTATAATCACTTTAGCACGTGATTCATTTATCACACATATCCACAGGTGAAAAATAAGAGACAGGTTGTAGGTCCTGACCGGTTTCTGCTTTATTTTCAAGCCATTGACAAAGGATTGATACATAGCATTAGAATTCACGAGTATATATACTACAAAGGCAGTACTGACGAACATACACACAACCGTTTGAGACTGCAGATCCACCCACAGGCAGGTGTCAAGGTAGGAGTGGTTTTCAAAAAATCATTTGGCTAAAATTTACAATAAATTCTCAAGGGATACTACCGCTTAGGGTACAAGTCCACACCTGACAGGTGTCAGGGAGGCGGTGTTGAACATCTCATTACCACTACTGCCCCCTTTACTATGTTTACAAATATAAATAATCCTATTTTTCATATATCTCTACAGCCTACCTTAAAATTTAAACAGTTTACAAATTTCTTTTGTTGGTCAAACGGGGAAAGCACTGGAAAAAAGAATAGAACAACATAAACAATGTGTGAGATATGCACAGGGAAATAGTGGTATATTTGTACATGTTAGTGAGAACAATCATGCTATTAACTGGGAAGGGACAAAAAAGCTGGTGTGTTCTAATAATGCATTGGAAAAGAATATCATTGAATCTAGTATTATAAAAGAAAGTTACAACAATAATATGAACATTAGTCAAGGAATGTATAAACTTGATCCTTTAATATCAAAAGAAATTTGTAAACTGTTTAAATTTTAGGGTAGGCTGTAGAAATATATGGAAATAGGATTATTATATTTGTAAACACAGTAAAGGGGGCAGTAGTGGTAATGAGATGTTCAACCCCGCCTCCCTGACACCTGTCAGGTGTGGACTTGTACCCTAAGTGGCAGTATCCCTTGAGAATTTATTGTAAATTTTAGCCAAATGATTTTTTAAAACCACTCCTACCTTGACACCTGCCTGTGGGTGGATCTGCAGTCTCAAACGGTTGTGTGTATGTTCGTCAGTACTGTCTTTGTAGTATATATACTCGTGAATTCTAATACTATGTATCAGTCCTTTGTCAATGGCTTGAAAATAAAGCCGAAACCGGTCAGGACCTACACCCTGTCTCTTATTTTTAACCTGTGGATATGTGATATAGTATATATATATATATATATATAGTATATATATATATATATATATATATATATATATATATATGTGTGTGTGTGTGTGTGTGTTTGTGTGTGTGTATATATATATATATATATATATATATATATATATATATATATATATATATATATATATATATATATATATATATATATATATATATATATAATATATTATATATATATATATATGTAATATGTGTGCACAGTGTCGTTATTCCAAAGGACAATAACTTAATAATACTTAAGAAAAAGGCACGAACGGATAATAAGGAGAAAAGAGAAAAGGGAATACGATAATGACTTTTCTTTGCGAAGGGATTTTGTTACTCAAAACATTAGGCTTTTAGCCATTGGAGACATCTGGTTTTCATCTCCCCCAAAAAGCCTCTGTCCGTACCAGCGATTAGTGACCAGCGATATCGCCCAGGCATATTCGAGAAATTGGAAACTACTCTCATTAGCGCCTATGACTAATCGGCGTTCCTTTCGTGAACAGGTCAGAGAGAGCCATCTGGCATACGTTAAAAAGGAATTCTATGACCCATTGTTAGAAAGAGGGAAGTACCAAATTCTTAAAAGCTCCACCCTCCCAAAGGTAGGCCTCTAGTATCGACGAATCAAAAGCCATGAGCGTTGGTCATAAGACAGCCCAAAAGGGGTATCAACGAATGACCTATGAGGTTACCAAGGGATACGCCCCTAAGAAGCCAGGACATGAAGAAGGAGGCGTATACAAATTCAAAGCCTACGAATTACTGTAGAAGACCTGACAGGAAGGCGGTCTTGTATAATGTTTGCAGCCACTAAGGCACAAGAAGTCTTTCAGAAAATGCCACACCCAGTCAGAATCCAAAAATCCAAAGGCGGGGCTAAGGAGATTTCAACTGAACAAAAAGGCGAGACAGAGAGAGAGCAGCAGAAAAGGAGCAGAGAAAAAAGGGGAACAAGAGAACCAAGAGGAAGAGAACAAACCGGGGAGCCTGAGGGGAGAACTGCAGTGGCATGGCCGTGAAACAGAGAAGGACAGAAGAATCCCCAGAAGAAGAACAGGTGCAAAAGTGTGGTGTGCGAAGCAATCAAAGACAGTGAAAGTGACAATCAATACTCAGTAAATTTCCCTCGTGCCTATAGACTCGTAATTGCAACAAGTGCCAATTAAGTTTTATCAGTCCAAGAGCCCAGTAACTCAGAAGGTGGAAAACAGGTGTAAGAACCCCTAACGAAGAATAAACTTAATGCAAAGAAACATATCAATTAATTTCTCATCCTAACAGAACCCCTTTACCTAATTCCCCAAAGTACAGCCTCCACGGCACACGTTACCTTAGATCTGTGCAAAGAAAGTAAGTACCGTCACAGATAAATTGGTGGCAGCGGTGGGATACGATGAGATAAAGATTGATATAGTGACAAGATTAATTGATGTCGAGCGGTAAGGATAGGAAGAGACAAAAGAGACAGCAAAGAAATGGTGATTAGCGACGTGATACGAAGACACGAATGACAGTTAAAGACAGCGGCTGCGAAACGGAATCAAAAGTTTAGTGTCGGCATAAGAGATTTCAATCCATTCACGCCACTCGAAAAAGAAAGTTCTCCCCAAAGACAGTTACCAGTGCTTCCCCAAATACAAGGACAGTTACCGAGTTGTAACAATAAAAGCGCTCCAAAAAAAGCCACCCACACTTTGCGAAAGTAAAACTCCACTCTGAAGAACAAGAACAGTCGTTCCACTAGAAGAACAAGATGTCGAACGCATAAAGAATATATCAAGAGGAAAGAAAACAATTCCGAAAACGCATCAGTCAACGCAATCGAGAGAGAGAGAGAGAAGTCCCCTTCCCGCAGACGTAACAACGCATCATTCAACGCGCTGGTAGGCGAACGCAAGCTGTCAGACGTAAACCCGGGAGTCGAAGACGACGAAAGAAGTTAAGTCCAAAATAATATCCTCACACTTACATAACATCAAACTTTATTGAAAGTAAATTACGCGATTAACATTTCAGTTAGACAATTTCTGGTATTTCAAGATTAAAAGATTTTCACTGAACTTTTTTTTTTTTGGCAACGAAACTACGATATTTCTTAATTTTACTAATTATAACTAATCAGCTACTAAGACCTTTTCCCGAACATTTGTATTTACTAACCAATAACTTTAAATTTTAATTTGAATTTTGATTGTGTCATTTTTTTGTTATTTTTTTGTGATTTTGGTTGTCTTTTGTGATTTCTTATACTTTGTTTTTTTGTTGTAGTATTTGCTTTTTACTTTTATTCGTTACGTCGAATGAATGTTTACTTGTTTTTATTTTGTTTGTTTAGGATAACAAGGGTAATTCACGGGAGGTCTCTCGTTAGCGTACACTTTATGGTCCAGTTCAGTATCGTTTTACCAGTACTGTTAAGAGGGTTTTTGTTGTTGTTTAAGAATCGCTTACCGGTAACGTAAGACTTTGAGAATATTTCAGGGGAAAATTCCTTTATTTTTTTTTGGTGATCGAATACTTTAGTAAAAACAGTTTATTGTTATTATCATTTACCTTTCGGGATATTACTGTCATGACTTTGATACTTCTAATGATACTCAGTACTTAAGAAAATCTCCATTAACGAGTCGATGGTCAAAGGGAGACCGACTACTTATCAGAACGTAAGAACGCCTGTGCTCACGAGAAGTCAAACAAGGAATTTAACCATGCCGGAAGGTACACAGTCCGCGAATTCGAACGCAGCAGTAATGGGAACACATAAGGACATGTAATTAATAACATAGCGAAATTTTGCGGAAGAAAGGATGGTCAGTTAGCTTGTAACTTAGAGAATTGGATAGAGCAAGTGGAGACACGCTAGATAGCATAACGGGGACAGATAGAGAAAAGCTTATTGAAGCCAAGAGTTATCTTGATTTGGAAGCCGGAGGAGACTTAGAACGGTACGTTCACTCCGAGACTTACCGAGATCTTAAGAATTGGGAAGAATTGAAACGGTATTTTAGGAAGGTTTATTCCACAGTTGGTGAAAGAGATCCAGTTACTAGCTTGGCAAGGATAGTGCGTCAATTTAAGTTAGACGAAAGACGTTATCAAGAGTTTAGCTCTCAGCTGTATAACAATATGAATGAATGGGGTAACTTCATGGAATCCACAGGTTGGATAGAGGTAGAAGGAGGCAAGCAAAAAATGCTAATGAGTCATGTTAAAAAGATATTTAGACTAGCAATAATGATTGGAAGCCTGCCAACAGAAGTCATTGCAAGGATGACCCGTAAGTGGGAGACATCCGATGATGTAGCAGAGATTGAAGAGGGGGAAACAAAAATCCTAGGTAGAAGACCTGAAGGGAATCCTATATACAGACCTTTAGTCGCTATAGGACAAAAAGAAAGGGTCCAAATAGATCTAGGACACCATCTAGAAATCAGAATAAGATGCCAGGTAAATCTTCTCAAGGAGGATTTTCGACAGTCACCGTGTTTTACTGTCAGAAGAGAGGACATTATCCAGTGATTGCCGAGGGATGGCCTTCTGTCCTTTCCATAAGAAAACAGGACATAGTGCTCGAGAATGCAGAAATAAATTTGTTTCAGCTCCTAGAGGTAGATCTCAGTCGAGAGGCAGAGGTAGAAACAATAGTCAATCTCCCCCAGTTAGAGGAAATAGGGATTCCGTCCCAAATAGATATGCTAATCAAACAGCAGGCATAGGGTATCAATCAGTTCAGCCAAGGTCAGACGACGCAATGGGAAATTTTCTGCTTACTGGTACAATGAATCTTCCTCTATAACAGAGAGAACGTCCGGAATGACAAAGCTAAGCCCAGCTACACAGGTCAGCAAAGTTGATGTAGGGAATGAATATAATTATAGACCATTATTTCCAGCACATGTCGGTCTAGAGAAACCTATTGTTACATTCTTTGATACAGGTAGTCCTAAGAATATAATGTCAGAAAAGGTGTATCGATTGTATTTTTCTCACTTAAGTTTGATCCCAGCGGTAGATTGTAGAATCACAGACGTCCAGGGCAATGATATCCACGTAATTGGACAGTTAGATTTTCCATTTAAGCTAGGAAGAATTGCTCTAAGAGAAAATGTTCTGGTAGCCAGAGATATACAATTAACTTTTGCTCATTTGCTGATAGGTTATCCAACTATGGCTCGACAAGGGATAAGCATTGATGCCCCAAGAGAACAACTAGTGATTAACAACGGTCGTGAGATTTCTAGAATACCAATATGCAAGCCAATTAAAAGAACCCAGACTCAAGAGAATCCCACACTGAAAGGTATCTTAAAGAAGGATAAGACAGAGGGAAGATATCCAGAATGCATCACGAGTTCACAACAGATCATTAACCTCTTAGAATCAAATCAATGCACTTATTTAAAGTTAGAGAGGGAATTAAGACTTAAACCAGGAGAAAGTACTTGGGTAGAATGTACAGTAAACCCAATTTTTGAAGGGAAGGAAATTCTCACACTTACTGAAAAGTCGCAAGTAAACGGAATACATTATTCTTCTAGTTTACATGAAGTCAGACAGAGCAAAATAGCGTTACAGATTACGAATAACAGAGGAGGAAAGGTTAAGTTAACACCAGGTACAGAGATAGGCCTAGCAGAAGTATACTCCATACCTATCCGAGTTGTAGAAAGGGAAACGGTAGCAGCGATCAGTAAAGGAAATGAAAATTACGCTCAGGACATAAAACTGAGAAGAGCTAAGATAGGATCTCATTTAAAGGACATTAAGGAAAACCATGTTAGAGAAGAATTCATAGACTTATTGTGCGAATATCAGGATATAGTCGCTCTTGACGGCGACACCTTGGGAAATACACGCGAAATAACGCACAAGATAGACATTCCGTCAAACACAAAGCCAATTTACATACCAGCTTACAGAGTAGCACATTCCCAGAAGGAAATCATTGAAAGAGAAGTACAAAGAATGAATAGGCAAGGAATAATAGAACCATCTAAATCCCCATGGTCTTTTCCACTTTTGCTAGTTCCTAAAAGGGACAAAACTTATAGAATAGTTGTGGATTTCAGAAAAATTGAACCAAATTACTGAAATGATCCTTATGATCCTCCAATGCCGTCAATGCGAGATCATTACGCCACTATAGGGTCCAAGAGATACTTCACCACAATAGATTTATTGCAAGGATTCTTGCAAATCCCTCTAGTACGAAGAAAAGTAAACCTTTGACTGCTTTTTCCACTAGTAACGGCAGATACCAGTATGTAAGAATGCCCTTTGGTCTAAAGTCAAGCCCGGTAACTTTTGTAAGATTAATGGATAAAATTTTGGGCGATTTACTAGGCAAGGACGTGCACTGTTTATATATGGATGATTTGGTGGTAATAGATAGCAACAGACACTATAGAGGAACATATAGACTTAGTCAGAGAAGTCCTAAAGAGATTAAGAAAAGCCAACCTGAAGCTTAAACTGAAGAAATGTAACTTCCTTAAAAGGAAAATAGACTACCTTGGTCATACACTAAGTGAAAAGGGCGTAGAAGTAAACGACTTAAAGATAAAGTCAATTAAGGAGTATCCTACACCTCAGTGCAAGAAGGACGTAAAGTCATTCTTAGGTTTAGCAGGTTTTTACCGCAAGTTCATAGGGAACTTTGCAGTCATATCAGCTCCACTAACTGAAACTTTTTAAAGGAACACGTATCATTTACATGGACAGACGAGCAGCAAGAAGCATTTGATGAATTGAAAGAAAGATTAACACATCCCCCAGTACTTAGCTTCCCAGACTTTGGCAAAGAATTCTTTTTAGCCACGGACGCAAGCCGCATTGGTATAGGAGCATGTTTAATGCAAAGACAAGATAATAAGTATAATGCGATAGCTTATTACAGTAGGAAATTAAAGCCCTCAGAAGTGAACTACTCAGTAACAGACCTCGAGTCTCTAGCTATAGTAGGACGCTTTAAAGCATTTCAGATATATAATTTTTGGTTACAAGATACCGTGTTCACGGATCATTCAGCTGCAGTAGAAATGCTAAAGAACCCTAATTTTTCTGGACGAAGAGCCCGTTGGTTCATGACAGCCCAAGATTATGATATAGAGGTGAAATATGTCCCTGGGGAAGACGATAAGGTAGCAGATGCATTGTCAAGATATGTGTCACAAGGTGATAGTATAAATATGATAATTCAAGAAGAAGAAAAGAATGAAACAATGTGCAATGACGTAAATGTACTCACCATGCACTATACAGAGGAGCTTTCCCGGCAAACAATTTCATAAAGAACAAGAAAGATATGAAGATATAAGGGAACTGTTTAAATACGTTAGAAACGAAAGAAAACACAGCCAACAAGAATTAATCGAACTAGGTAGGAAGGTTGGATGTCCCACAGATGCACTAACGGACATAGATGGCGTATTAATTTGGATGTGTCACGAATATGACCCATTTGGTCAATTTCTAGGTGTACTGCACAAAAGGTTAGTACCTAAGAGTCTAAGAAACAAGGTCATTGAGCTAATGCACGACGATGACATGAGAGCTCACCCAGGAAGGGATGAGACAATTAGACTAATCCAGAGAACTTTCCATTGGAAGGGAATTCACAAGGATGTTAGTAATTATGTGAAGAGCTGCAATACATGCAACAGCTACAAGGGAAGAACAGACAAGGAAGTACCACTAGGGAAATATCCTATCCCACAGACTCCTTTCGAAAGAGTATCTATTGATCTTATCACTAATCTTCATACCACGAGTAAAGGGAATAAGAATATACTAGTATGTATCGACGCGCTCACGAGATATACAGAGTTGGTACCACTAACTAGTAAAAGTGCCAAGGATTGTGCAATCGCTCTCTTTGATAAGATATTTTGCAGATATTCTGCCCCACAGCTCATTATTTCTGATAATGGGACCGAGTTCAACAACTCGTTAGTTCAAGAAATTTGTAACGCCTTTAAGGTAGAAAAGGTAGCGATACAGCCGTATCACCCAGCTAGTAATGGCTTAGTAGAAAGGAATAACAGGAAGGTTTTAGACGTATTACGTCACACAGTAGGACAGGATCCTGACTGGGACGTCAATTTACCTTTAGTCCAATTATCATTAAATGCAAGGCATCATACGAGTATTCGTGCAACTCCCATAAAAGCTTTGATGGGATATGAACCCAGATTACCTTATGCATGGCTGAATCAGCCAATACAGCCAAATTACTCTGAAGATATCATGAAGATAAGAATCGGAAACTTTTAAAGTAATCCACAAGCATTACACAAGAATCTAGAAAAGAAAAGCCCCCCCAGCAGAATATGATAGAGAAGCATCAAGAAGGATTAAGGCCTGTAGACTACAAGAAAGGAGATGAAGTCTATATTAAGAAGGAAGTAAGAAGTGGTATTAATTATAAGTTAGCCACAAAATTCACAGGACCATACAAGGTCGTAGACGTACAAGAAACTAAGATAAAGGTTAAGAAAATGAATAACCAAATGCCTTCCACATATGCTGAATCATTAGAAGAAGAAGAATTTTGGATAAACAAGGACAAGGTCAAGAGAACCAAAGAAGTTGAAGAATCCGAAATGACAGAGACGTCAGAAGAAATTCCAGAAGAAGGAACTAGATATAACCTAAGAAATAGAAGAGTCACTTTTCAGTGAAACAGAAGAACAAACCCATTAATTCATCCCATTATTCCCATGTATTTATTTGATTTCTTTATTGCTAAGTTTACCTTCATCGGTCGACTTAGGAATAATCTTTTATTGTTACAATTCTTACTTTAATTAGTCGGTTTGTAGCAAGAATTTTTGAGTTACGTGCACTAACTTCAAATTTATTTTGACTTGAAGGGAATTATTTGGGTATGTAAGAAACGATTCAATGCGCAGTATAAGAATTTAAGACGTATATTAAGTTTAACCGTTCCATAAGAACATTCTTAGAAGTAAAAGAATAAATAAGACGGGTTAAGATAGATATTAAGAGATTTTTAAGATAAGAGAATTCGTTTTAGAAATGATCAAGATTTTGAAGGGGTAATTAATATACTTACTTTGTTCAAATCCATTAGATGTTGATTGATGATAACTTACTAATAAGATATTAATCGATGAAGACTCACTAACAAGAAGTTAATTGATGAAGACTCATTAACAAGTTAGTAGTTGTTGAAAAACTTACTAACAAGATATTGATTGGTGAAAACTTACTAATTGTTGTCACAGTAGAAGAAACCTACAAGTATTAACCACTAACCGGTTCCTTTAACCGAGTTGCCAATTTTGTTTTAGTATCAAGCAGTGAAGTTATATTGTTTAATGTACGAGGTTACTCAGAAATTACAGTAAGAATGTCCAATGAAATTTTGCATAA
>NC_061092.1:48179561-48254561 GCF_015104395.2 Macrobrachium nipponense | reverse complement strand
TTGTGGTTCTTGGTTGTTGTTGTTGGTATTTCTGTGACCTCGACCGGCGGACAGCACAGGATAGCCCAGAGTAACTGGAGTGGTTTGTAAGTACATGTGTTTTGTGTTTTTTTTGTTTTGTGTATGTTACGGTCCTGAAGATCTCAGAGACAATGTTACGGTGTCGAAATATCCTGGTTAATGGTCGACACAATGTTATGGCCTCTGAGAGAGGTCCGCTTCAGGTTCGATATGAAATATAAAAAAAAAAATAAAAATATATCAACACAAACAGTTGAAACTGGGGATACGAATATAGAAAGAAACACTAACACAACAAAGGTTTATTTACAAGCTTACTAACAAAGGTAAATGCAGAATGGTATCTCCTATTTACATAAAAAGATAGAATCTTACACTGCATGAACTGGGGGAACAGCGAGGCAATTAAAATACTTGCTAATCGATTTGGCAATCCGACGCGCTGGCTTCATAAAAGTAGATCGGCGATTGAGGACGTCCCTTTGACTCCGTATTGCAGAAACTAATCTTCTTGTAAGGCAGGAATTCCCCAACACCTGTAACGGGACCTTTTCTTCTCTGAAGTCTGCTCGACGTCGAGATAACACGGTAGACCACACCTGAAGACGACTAGACCAATATCCAACCAACTCTCGAACAACTCTTCTTTTGATTGATACTTCGTCGGTTCCTTCGTTTCTAGTCTCTCTCTGACGATCACTGCTGCTGATCTCTCACTGATAATCTGATCTGTGGCTCTTACTAACTGGTGATCCCTCTCTTTTACGATCTCTCTCTCTTCTACAATCACTGCTCTCCAAAGTTCGTTCGTCGTATTTATACGGCACTCTGGGGGCGGAGCCTACGGCGAACATCACCGACTCCAGGGAATTCTAGAACTTCTTAGATTAATCTAGACGAGGTATTGCATCAGAAATCGCTGCGTTTCTCACGTCCAGACGAGATCCACAACACTCCTGCCGATTCTAGAACAGCCACGAGCATAGACGCCTCCAACATTGGCGCGAAAGCCTCCTTGCTGCCCAACTTCTCGAAAATGCCTTCTCCTTTCCTTTATCTTTCTTTGCTATGAAGCAATTACCATCACAGTGTAGCTATAGGTCAATTGTCCTGCGTGTATTTTGTTGTGTAAAGAAGAAAGTGTAACTGAGGGGGGGTTTGGCAGCTGGAGTGATTAGGTTAATGTGGGGAAGGTTTTGCCACTTTTTTTTTCTAGCTTGTGATCCCGCCACAATGACGTATCTAAATGACAGCCACCATTTTCCTTTCCGGCACTAGCAACTACCTGCTGCACTTTGTTTTTAATAGGGATGTGACAGTCCTGGCCTGAAAATGAAGAAGAATTTAGTCTTCTCCTCTTGACATGAGGATCAGCCACGAAGTTCCTTATCCTCCAACGCTTGACTGGTCCACGCACTGATGACATTGAATCTTATGATGACCCCAAACTAGGTGAAGAAGAAGACAATTTGCATCTTCTCTCCTTGCCTGTCTTATTCATCTTCTATTCCAAAGCTTGTAATTTCTCCATACACGTGCCTGCTACAGTCTGAAATCGTGGCTGCATCCGTCGGTACCAAAGATATGAGAGTGGAAGAAGGCTGTGATGTCACTGAGGGAGCAGGCTGTGACTTCACCAAGCTTGAGGGAAGACACTTGTGTAGATACTGATGAAATTCTTGTGTGGGCTGCAAAGTTAAGGCCCAAATTCTGTGGCGCTGGAATCATATGCGCACCTGCAGCTGTCATAGCATTTACCCCCATAAACTGCAGCCCAGGGGGAGGAGGGTCACTCATAGATGGATGACCTGGAGGGGGGCATGATGTCATATAGTAAGACTGCCACCCATTTAAGGTTGGTACCCCTGATAGCCCTAACGCTGTCCACATTCCCTCCATCCTGTGTGTATCGGGGGCTGAATCATACAACAAAGATGATGATGCTCCCCCTCTCCCAGCAGGGAAGGAAGGAGCATAATTAGGTACAAAACTGCCCAAACCCCTCCTGATGCTTCCAACGACGAATCCTTAGAAGAAACCAAAGGGGTATGGAAAGCATCAAATCCAGGTGATTAAACATATGGAACAGTATCATGCATATTCAGAACAAAAGAGGCTGAAGATGCTTGGTCATCCAAAGATGGCGGCATTTCCTTTCTCTTGTAATGACCCTTTTCAAAGAACTTTTTCCATTGTTCCATCGACCAACATTAACAAATTGGACATGGATTAGTAATTGTACATACGTCTTCTCTCCACATACTGCACGTTGGGTGAAGATCCATAGACACCAAAGTTAAAAAATCTTGAACAAGGATCCCGAAGAAAGCCTCGTTGGTGAAGCAAAATTCTTTGTGATCTCTCACAACTTATACAAACCTACAATATGGAGGAGTGATATGGTAGTTGCATTTGACAACGTCTTCGAGGGTTGCATGAGAGAGAGAGTGAGTGAGAAATTGAGTGAGGGCATCGTTAGGTTGTTTGTAATTGTCAGGAATAATTGAGAGTTCAAGTGTTTTCATGTGTTTGGTGTGTCTTGTTCGTGTTGCTGTATGATAGTGTGTAAGTGCATGTGTTTTTCTAAAGTGTGAGTGAGCGAGCTGTTGAGATTGGGCGATCATTTGAGTTGTCTGCTTGCGAAGTTGTAAGTCAGTCTAGGATCGGTGTCCATACTGGACAGATATTTTTGGCAGCGGTCTTGGATAGTGCCGATGGTCAGTTGTATTGTGCTTTTCTGAAGTTGTTTTTTGAGTTGCTATTGGTGCTGTATGTTGAAGGTTGTGCTTGTGTGTTGGAAGGTTGTTGTTATTGTGAGTTTTTGAGTTTTGTTAGTAAGCTGTTGTGATTTCTGTGTGTTGTTTGTGAGTGGTTGTATGTGGACTTTAAGGTTGTTGTTTTGATGTTTGTCTGGACAGTGATTTGTTGTGTTGTTGAGTTGTTGCATGGTTGTGGTACTTAGTTGGTTATTTTGTGTTGTGATTCTCAGCAGTTGTTGTGTCTCGACAACTGTATCCAACGGAAGCCACAGCGTCTCGCCCTTTAGTCAGTCATTGATGGTGAGTACAAGTGTGAAATTTCTGTATGTATCTGTTGGTGAGCCAATTGTCCTGTTGAATAAAGTAATGTAGAGGGGAAAGTGTGGTTGAATGTTTTTTTGGGAGTCGGTACGATTAACGATACTGTGGGGAGCTTTGCTTGCTTTGTTGTTAGCTTTGATTCCACTACAGTATTTTTGGTGCCCGAACAGGGACTGATAGAGTGGGAGAGACAGGACGGTTGGTGCATCGTATGTATGACTGGTAGGAAAAGTCAGGATGGAAGGATTGAGTGAGGTAAAGATGTTGAAGGTGGAGCCAAGGTTGGCAAGGGAAGTTGGGAAAGCAATGGAAGTGGAGAATGAGAGGCTGAGGCTCGTGTGTGAGAAGCATAAGAGGGAGTTAGAAGAGTTTAGAGGAATGATGAGGAGTGTGGAAGAGGGAATGAAAGAGGGAGTGAAAGAGGCCAAGCAGCAGATGGTTGAGAAGATGGATGAAAAGTTGGGATCAGTGATGAGTAGTGTACAAGAGATGGTGGAGGAAATGATGAGTGTGTTTTTTGGAGAGGGAGCTGTCGGAGGTAGGTCTCCTATGTCTTGTGATGGGCCAGGAGCGATTAAGAAAGTAAGAGAACAAGTAGATGAAAGTGTGAGTGAGGAGAGTGATATGGTTATGGTAAATGAGGAGAAGAAAGAGAAGGTACAGAATAGGGATAGATCAGAGCAGAAGGGTAAGAAGGGAGTTGAGAGTAAAGAAAGGGCTAAAGGGAAGAAGAATGGTAAGGATGGAGGGCAAGATATGAAGAGAATGAATGAAAATGAGATTAGACTTGAGAGTAAGGTACAGGATGAGAGTGATTTAGATGGTGGTAAGTGGGAATTAGTAGGTAGGAAGAAGGGCAAGAAAGGTATAAATAACTAAAAGTATGGAAGTGGATTCATTGTATTCGGAAGAGGGTAAGAAAGGTTAGAATGGAAATAGCAAAAGTGAGAATGAGAGAGAGCAGGAAGTGCGATAGGCGGTGTATATGAGAGATGTACCCCAATGCGAGAAGTATGAGGAATGTGGTAGTAAGGACGTGCGGGACTTTTTTTAGAGTACGAGAAGTATTGTGTGGCTAAGTATCAGGGTAACAAGGGAGTTTGGGCAAGAGAGTTAGGTAGCTTTTTGATGGGATTTTTATTGAGTATGCGAGGTAATGATGAGGGTAGGGAATGTGCCGTATGAGTGGGAAAGCCAGGATTGTAGAACAGGCAAGGAGTATCGTTAGATATAAGAGAAAGCATGATTTTGAAGAGGCAAGAATGAATGTTCGTGAGCGATTGTCATTGTATGCATGCCGGTTGGAGACATTAGCTAGAAAAAAAGTTTGGAGGAGGAGGAATAAATGTGTTTAAGGAGTTAGTGAGGAAGTTGTTAGCGACTGTGCCCGAGTGTGTGTACGGGTTTATAAATCTTTAACATAAGGAGAAAATGAGATGGACAAATGAGAGGTTAATGTGGAATGGTATATTAGAGAAACCTGGGGATTATGAGCTAGATAGGTGTATGAAGGCGAGTAGAAGTGTTAGCGTCAGGACCGAAGTAAATGAGAGTATGCTTGTGTTTAAGAGCTATAGGGAGGCAGTTTTAGAAGGGCCGAGGCAAATGGCAGGGCAAGTGGTTGATAGGACCATTAGAGCACGTAATGCAAGTGTGGTGAAACCTAAGAGAGATAGAAGTGCAAGTGTTGGAAGGTTAGGGTCAGTTAGCAGTGAGCGAGAGCAGAAGTGTATAGATGTGGGTAGCCAGGACACAGAGGAATGAGTGTCGGTGGGAGTTAGGAGCGTGCTTTGGGTGTGACAAACGGGCCATTTAGTGAGTGGGTGTAAGAAATATAAGGATATTAAATGTTACAGGTGTGGACAGGTAAGGCACATAGTGAGTGGATGTCGGGGTACAAGTGTAAATGTGATTTGCGGTAAATGTGGTAAGAATGAGCATTATGCTACGATGTGTTAAGAACAGTGTGCGAAGTGTGCTGAATGTGGAATGAAAGGTCATGTAGCGAGTGT
This sequence comes from Macrobrachium nipponense, assembly GCF_015104395.2. Taxonomy (NCBI): domain Eukaryota; kingdom Metazoa; phylum Arthropoda; class Malacostraca; order Decapoda; family Palaemonidae; genus Macrobrachium; species Macrobrachium nipponense. Next base: position 48,249,448 of record NC_061092.1, on the reverse strand, counting down.
ATAGGCAAAAGACGAGGAGTCAGCCTGGGAATTCAGGAAACAAGGTTTTAAGGGTTCAGTTGAGTGGGTCCTCTAGTGTGCGGATGAGTGAGTGGTTGAAAGTGAATAAATATGAGCCAAGTGTTAGTGAACAAATGGGTCTGGGAGATCACACTTAGTATTGGTAGAGTATGGAAGGAAGCGGAAGAGTGTAGAGAAAGGGAATGAAAGGAAAAAGCTTGAACTACATGATAAGGGTGTTGGTGTTAGAGGACAAATGGTTGATAAGGTATGTAATACGGATGACTCTGGGGGAATGAATGATACTCATTGTTTGTATGGTGCTTTTACATTGCATGGAGCCAGTGGTTATTCAGCAACAGGACCCACGGCTTTACAGGACTTCCGAACCACGTCGAGAGTAAGCTTCTATCACCAGAAATACACATCTCTAACCCCTCAGTGGAATGCCCAGGAATCAAAGTCGCAGCCATCGAGGTGGCAGGCTAAGACCATACTAATCATGCCACCAGGACAGTTAACATATTAATTTCATTTTAGGTACTGTAGTTATTATCCCATGATTTTATCCTCATTTTTACATCACATTGCATTTTAGGTATTGTAGCTGACTTTTCACGAATTATCCTATGCCACTAAAATTTTTTCTATATAAATACACAGTTCCTAAAAACATCCATGTGCAATTTTTTTTAGGATATATATAAATAATTGCAAATCCAGTGAGTTAGGCTTTATTTTAGCATACTTATACTGTACAATAGTGGACACATGGTCAACACAGATCCCTGAAACAGGTGTGAGCGGAAATGCTCAAAATCAACCAATTATGTTGCAATTGTGACTGATATGAATTTTAATGAAAAAGGGTGATATGAATTGCAATGCAAACTATCAAAAATGTAAAGTATCTTTTATATATTTGCAGCCCCCCTCCCCTACATACTAAAATAATGTTCCACTCCACCCACACCTCAAACTACGTTTTTTGCAATGAACAAAAAAAGAACAAGGATTAAATCAAAGAAAAACCTTCCCTATTTATACAATTACGTAATTGCTCATCTCGAGCAAAAGGACATTTCATTCACACAAATTAGGCCTTAATGAGGGTTTCGTAATTACATTACATATAGATACAACTCCATATGTAGCATTAAATAACATAAATAAAAGCTTATATTTATCCATTCATTCAAGATTTGGAAGTAATAGTTACTCTGCTGCATGCAAATTTGAGGAAATAATCACAGCAAAACATATGAATAATTATCTGAAATATAATTTACAAAAAGAAAAAAAGGTGATTTATAAGAAAATGTACAATTTACACGTAATACTGAAGACAAACTAGATTTGTGTCACATGAAAACACTATTATACAAGCAAGAAGAATCTGGATGAATCCATACTGGGGGAGGGAGGGAGGGAGGGGTGGAGAGGGAAGTTGGGAACTGGAGTCGCAAAACAACACCTGAGGACTGATGGAGGATGTGGCAGCAGCAGCATCATCAATATCTGCCTGGTTGGTCATCAATGAGGCAATTAATATTCAATAACAATAAATAGAAGTAATGGTACGTAATGCCTTTGGGACTAACTTCCTAACCATCAATCTTCAGGTGCCTGTCAAGCTATCAGCCCTTGGAGCACAGCCTTTTTGGTATGTGGATATTGTTAAAAGATGTCTCTCATCTCAGAGCTCACATTATGTACCAATGCCACATGCAAAGCAATGACATTGTAAGGACTTGCGTTCAACAGTGTTTTAAGACATCATTAGTATGGAACATATAAAATTCATGAGGCACGCCCATCTCAGGTACAATTTTTGAGCATTCTGTTTGCCATTCCTTATGCTCCTCCAGGAATTCCGTAACAGTAGTGTAAAAGGGCTACTGTTCACAACTTTGCCTGATATGAGCCAGTAAAAGGAAAAATAACATTTCAAAATGCTGAACAAATTTATGAATTACAAAACAGAATAATTCAGAATAATCAACATTATCAACAAAAAATAAAAATTAACAAATAGTAAAATATAAAACAGACAACTAGCAAAAAATTTAATCAACCCACATCCTTCCTACTGCATATGCATGAAGGATACAGGTGTTCGTGAGTGTGAGTGACAGCCTGAACAATGAGAATGGCAAAATTACAAACCCATTGCAAATGCCATCAGCCTTTTCAAATGTCTGACTCCACATAGTGAAAATAAAATAACATTTGAATAGAATGGTGGCATAAATATTCAGACATCTAAACCTCAACTAAATAGAATATGAACTGCTGACCACAACTTCTTAATAAATTGGTAAGCTCCAAGAGTGAGATTTCAGTGGTAAAGATTATGTGGCAGTTGAAATTATCACAAAAGATATAACCCTCACTTCTTGTGGCAGTGATTGGAAACTATGCATTTACACACCTGTAGCTACAACTACAGCAAATTCCATTCGGCTAGTAACTCTGAAAAAACACATGAATACTTAGGCAAGGCTATAATAAATAAAAAGACTGGGTAGTACCGGTAACCACATTCATCAGTTGCTACCCCAACTACAGCTACTTCAGCAGCACTGGCTGTTAACATTCTTGGCAACCACTACAATTTAAGGAAACAACATGGTAGGTCTTGCAACAGCTATTATAGTCCTGGCACAATTTACAAACCATCATACTGCATCACAATACAATTAACACATCCATATATATCCCTTTCACATAGTGTTGCTCTTCCCCTGTGTCCTTGAGTTTTATGAGATCAAATTATGCTTCACAGTAGTAGCAACTGAAGCATTTTTTTTTTTCAGTGCCTTTTGACTTTCTATGTATAGACTATATACATATATAAAAGATCACTATACTGTCACATTAGCATTGAATATAATGCCCTGTTTTCCCACTGCAAAATGTAACTTCCAATAAAAAGTTGTGAAAAATACGGCCACAGTGACTTCATCAGTCAACAATAGAAAAGGCCTCTGGAAGGTGCACTGGCAGTGACGACGTAGATTCTTATCATTAACTTAACATTAATTAGCGAGTCTTTAAGTGCCCATTTGATAACACAAATGGTGCTCGTTACTCACAGTGGTCCTGTTAAGGTCCTTTCTATGTACACAAATGAAAATTACAGAGATCTTTCAACTAGAAACCATCCCATTCAAAACGAACAGAGTGGAGTGGTTACTAGGACTGAGGAGGGTCACGTGATGGGTGTTGGAGTTGTGGAGGTAGGTGGTGGTGGTGGAGGAGGAGGAGTTGCAGCTTGACCTGGTGTGTTTTGGCCTTGCACCTGTGCAGACAAAAAGAACATTTCAAATTACAGCTAGAGCTGTTTAGTGATATATTAATATTATCAAATAGTTCAAGCAGCCATACTATTTAAAATACTTAAAACTCTCAAAGTTGGCACCAAGTTACACTGGTTAAAATACTTCAGCTACTTTCACATGGCTCACTTTAAGGGGTTGTCTTTAATAACATTTAAGTCGACTTAAACGTGTTTAAGCTTTAACTGATAACTTGCAATTCTTTGAAAATTTAATAACAGAATAAACTGAAAATGACGATCCAATTACTATAAAAGACAAAAAGGTTGCTATTAATAAAATCAGCTTCAAAATTATTTTGTATTAATATTAAATTCAAAATTTTTGATTAATAAAAGCTATATAAAATTCAATAACAGACTTTATACCCTAACATTGGAGTATATTGATATAATTATAATTGAATACAATATATTATTCAATGTTAAGTCAATATGCCCCAAAGTACTTGAAGTTTACTTGAAGTTCACCCATGTAAACAGAATCATTCCTAAATACTGATATGCAAGTTAATTACAGTCAATCCCCACCTCGTGATTCAGGATTTGTCTGTGGAACTTACTCCCAAATTATTCACAGATAATTCAGTAATTTGTGGATTTTTTGTCAAGATATAATTCAGTAATTTGTGGATTTTTTGTCAAGATATATTCATTAATTACTGTATTTCCATGTTATTTTCACGACTAAAGACATTTAAAAAAAAATTATTTACAAATTTTCAAAAATTATTAATGTAAATAGCAAAATATCAACAACAAAAATTTTTTTCAATGCATATTAAAATACATATTTAGGTAAGAAAATGGATGTGCCTGAATCCAGTGTCACACTTAGAAGCCATATTTTTCGCAGGGTAATGTTGTAAGATTACTATGAAACTATTTAAAGTGCTTAATGATGATAGTTTACGGTATATTTGGTGTAGAAATATAGTTTAAGGTATACATTTGGTGTTTGAACTATTAAAAAGGGAAGTTATAAATGTTTTTAGGGGGACCTTGGTGTTAGAACTTGAAATAAGGTGTAAGCATTTTTAGAGGGAGATGTCAAGTATTTGCAGATCTTAGCTATCTGCTAGTGGTTGTGGTTCCTATCCTCACAAATACTGGGGGTTGACTGTAATTTCTAACTAAAATTAAGGTTATTTTAATTCTTAGTTTTGCCAAAAGTTTCTTGAATAATAGTTTGAGATTTATCAATCGGTATACACATTAACCCTTAAACGCCGAAGCGGTAAAAAAAAAAATGTCTCCCGTGTGCCGGAGACGTTTCAGAGTGAGCACGGGAGCGGAAAAAATATTTTTTTCAAAAAATCATAGCGAGCTTAGTTTTGAAGATTAAGAGTTCATTTTTGGCTCCTTTTTTTGTCATTGCCTGAAGTTTAGTATGCAACCATCAGAAATGAAAAAAATTATCATTATCATACAAAACGGTTGAAGGTAACAAGTTACTTTTTTTTTTCGTTGTAATGTACACTAAATTGCGATCATTTTGGTATATAACAAATTGTAAAACGATAAAAGCAACACAGAGAAATTATTATCACAAAATAATGCATGAATTCGTAACGCGCAGACGTAAACACATTTTTTTCAAAAATTCACCATAAATCTAAATAATGTCCTAGAGACTTCCAATTTCTTTCAAAATGAAGACAAATGATTGAATATTACTATACTGTAAGAATATTAGCTTACAAATGCAGTTTTCGACCATATCTGAAGAGTTAAAGTTGACCAAATGTCGAATTTTTGTTATATATTTTTTTATATGCAATTATTTCGGAAATAAGAAAAGCTACAACTTTCAAATATTTTTCGTTTTATTTTACATGAAATTGCGCACATTTTCATATATAAAACTCTATATATATATGAAACGGAGCAAATACTCCGAGAATGGGATTTACGCATTTCGGAGATTTGTGGCGGAGAATCCGCGCGCGGAGGGAAGGAAGTTTTTTTTAAAAATTTTTTTTAAAAATTCACCATAAATTTAAATATTGTGCTAGAGACTTCGAATTTGTTTCACGATGAAGATAAATGACTGAATATTACTAGACTGTAAGAGTTTTATCTTACAATTGCGTTTTTCGACCATTTCGGTAGTCAAATTTGACCGAACGTGGTTTTTTTCCTATTTATCGTGATTTATATGCAAATATTTCGAAAATGAGAAAAGCTACAACCTTCAACTATTTTTTGTTGTATTCTACATGAAATTGCGCACATTTTTATATATAAAATGTTATGTAACGGCTAATTTAAAATGGTGCAAACATTACCACAATCGCACGTATGATTTTTTCGGAAGAGTTACCGCGCGGACATAAAGAAAATGTTATTTTTTTCATAAATTCACCATAAATCGAAATATTGTGCTAGAGACTTCCAATTTGTTGCAAAATGAAGGTAAATGCTTGAATATTACTAGAATATAAGCGTTTTAGCTTACAATTGCGTTTTTCGACCATTTCGGTAGAGTCAAAATTGACCGAAGGTTGAAAATTTGTCACTTATCATTTTTTATATGAAAATATTTCAAAATTGATAAAAGCTACAACCATGGGTTGTTTTTAGTTGTATTGTGCATGAAATTGCGCACATTTTCATGTATAAAACTTTATGTAACGGCTAATTTAAAATGGTGCAAACATTACCACAATCGCATGTATGATTATTTTCGGAAGAGTTACCGCGCGGACGTAAGGAAAAAGTTTTTTCATAAATTCACCATAAATCGAAATATTGTGCTAGAGACTTCCAATTAGTTGCAAAATTAAGTTAAATGATTGAATATTACTAAAATATAAGCGTTTTAGCTTACAATTGCGTTTTTCGACCATTTCGGTAGAGTCAAAGTTGACCGAAGGTTGAAATTTTGGCAATTATCGTTATTTATATGAAAATATCTCAAAACTGATAAAAGCTACAATCATGAGTATTTTTTAGTTGTATTCTACATAAAAATGCGCACATTTTCATATATAATAGTCCAGGTAACGGCTAATTTAAAATGGTAAAAAAATTATGTCAAAGTGACGAAATAATTTCCGAGATGTGTCACAGATACTTTTTATTAGTGCGGCAAGAAAGAAATTCGCGCTTGCGCGCCTGCGTAACGATTGTAAACAAAACAACACCTTGATCCGTGAACTCCCAGCATCCCCCAAGGCGCGTGATTCAAGAGTTTTCGGCTGGTAGGCCTAAAAGTATTTTTCCGCGAATTTTTAAAAAAACTTTTGTATGTCGACATAAAATACGTCCAGTCGGCACCCGAGAGACAAAAAATGTCGACGTAAAATACGTCCAGTCGGCGTTTAAGGGTTAACAAAGGCTGGCAATTAAAGATGAAATCTTCACCTTGCTGCAAGGTGAAGATTTCATCTTTAATTGCCAGCCCTTGTTAATGTGTAAACTGACTGATAAATCTCAAACAATTATTCCAGAAACTTATTGTTTCACAAATAATTATCTAAGAAATTTAACGTTTCACAACATTTTGTAATATTTAAAAAATACTATTTCTGTACTCATACCCAAAATTCTATTATTTCTGTACTAGTATATATTCTGTTTACGCAACAAATCTTTATAGTAGTTTTGTATTTTTCCTATGTATAAAAACCATGGGTTTTTATGTACGAGTATCCTCAGCAAGAGCTGAAACTGTTGTTGGATTTGGTAACAAGGTTACTAAACAGTGGTTACTGGGAGTGAGAAAGGGAATACTGCAGGTACTGGACTCCTTATTCACCTACCAACAGACACCTTTGTTTTTTCTTCAGCAAAAGGGACAAAGTGATGTGGTTCAGGTTCGATTATGTAAAGGCTCTGGTTTGTATACATAGGAACAATTCAAATCATCCGAAAAAAAATTTACAATTCAAATCATCCGAAACAAAAATTTTATTTCTTCCTACAGAAAAACAAAAACCATAACAATATATATTTGTTTCACTCATGCAGGACGTAATCTCCCATAACTAAATTAAGTATTACTTAAATTAGTTAAACCAGACAACTGAGCTGATTAAAACAGCTCTCCTAGGGTTGGCCCAAAAGATATGTGGCTATAATTAATTCACGGAAGCTATGCATCTAGTGCCCAGCCCCGTCCCTTACAATGCTCCTGACTGGCTGTTGATCAGCCAACCACAGGGCTGGAAAATTGCAAACTCGTCAGTGTCTCTCATAACTTCATACAGTGAGGATGTTCGCTCCCACCTCTTCTCTTTCAAAAGTTATAACTTTTATTACGCCTCAGCTTTACCCGAAGAAGGGTAGTGTTTCCCAGTTTCGTCACCAAACATTGTCAAGCCAATGATTTAAAGATTTTAATAATAGTATACAAAATTATGTGCCTCAGTAAACTTAATGCTGAAATATGTATGGTGAAATAAAAATAAAATTTTAAGATAAAATATATACTTTCATTCCTTACATCACAGTGCATTCATCATTTATTGTCTTGTTTCATACAGTATCGTAGCTTAAGTGCTATGGATGACAATGCTACCAAAAATTATAGGTAGGGCTACCAGTATAAAATAATAATGATGTCATTATCGTGATCACGATCCCTCGATAGTAGTACATAGTTTTAAGGGAGAATAATAAAAATAAGACATCATTATCGTCACTATCATTATCACTATCACCCTCTATTACTTTTTATTTTATATTACTATTATAATAATGATAGTGACAATAATGACACCTTATTTTTCTTTCTTCTCTATACGACTACTTCTATCGAGGGATTGTGATCACAATGATGTCATCGGCTGGTCACGTGACTAAACGAATATGCGAGTGATTAATATTCTTAGTCTTTTGCTTGTTATTTTCGTACCCCTAACTATAATTTTCAGGGAGCGTGTCTTTCATGCCAATTAAGCTACAAAACTGTATGAAACACAGCACAATAAATGACAAATGCACTGCGTCAAGTAAGGAATGAAAGAATATATTTTATCTTAAAATCTCATGTTTATTTCACTATACAGGCAGTCCCCGGGTCACGACAGGTTCGGCTTACAACGTTCCGAGGTTAAGGCGCTTTTCAATTATATTCATCAGAAATTATTTCCAGGGTTATGACGCACGTTTCAGGGTTATGTCTACAACACTGATCTGGCAGATAAAATAGGACACCAAAATTCCCAAATAATCAATATTTGAAGGTTTTTTTTTTATGAAAAATGCAATAAGAATGCAGTTTACATAGTTTTCAATGCACCCAAAGCATTAAAAGTAAGGTTTTCTTAGGATTTTTGATGATGTTCCAGCTTACGACGACTTTCAGCTTACAATGTGTCTCAAGAACGGAACCCTGGTCGTACCCCGGGGACTGCCTGTACATATTTTAGCATAGGTTTAATGAAGTACATAATTCATATATTATTAAAATCCTAAAGTTATTGGCTTGACGATTTTAAGGTTGACATTTGGAAACACTACTTTTCTTCGGGTAAAACTGAGGTGTTATGAAAATTATAACTTAACTTTTGAAAGACATTTTTGTCAGAAGAGGTGGGAGTGAACATCCTCACCATATGAAGTTTTGAGAAACACTGACGAGTTTGCAATTGTGGTTGGCTGATCAACAGCCAATCAGGAACATCGTAAGGGATGGGGCTGGGCACCAGATGCATGGCTGCTGTGAATTAATTATAGGAAACAATTGATTACCTAGCGATGGGACCTACAGCTTACTGTGGGATCCGAAACACATTAAATCGAGAACCTAATTTCTAATCACCAGAAACAAATTCCTACAATTCCAAGTTGGCAAAGCATGGAATTGAATTCGGGAGTGCAGAATTGGTAGGCAAGCACGTAAAACACTCGCCAACGAAGAACCTACCTCCCATAACTATCAGGAGAGGAGATGAATCCTTCATTGAACTGTCATGTTTCCTGTTGTGCACGAAAGCAGAGGATGAATGACTCCTGTAACCTCTCCTACTTAGCCTAGCATTTTGAATGGTGCCAGACTGAATGAGGAAGGTTATGTAACTTTACCACCCTTTATGCCCATAAGGCTAGCAGAAAATATTAAAAGTCAGATCTTTATCCAAAAACTATCCCTGGAGCTACAAAGGCACTCAGGTTAGGCTACGAAGGACAAGATAATTCCACTTGAGAGGCCAAAGTTCCCAAGGAAAACAAGTCTGCTTGGAACTCATCAAGAGCATAGACAACTCCCCAAAGTAGAGAGATTCTGGGATAAGACTGAGCAATAGCCTTCCTCCACTGACTAAGGGAGTTTGTTTTGACAAAGGAGGATGAAGTGTCTGCAATCTGCTGAACAGATGCTCAACCAAACATAAACCCCTACTACAACACCGACCTCAGAAGATGGCCCACTTCCCTTGGTATATATCTGTGGAGGGACAACAGAGGTAGCCACATTTCTTATAACTCGGCGAGAAAAGCCTCACTAGTAGGATGCACTAGATAACCTTGAAGCTGACAGGGAAGTGCCTGCCATGGTGAATTTCTATGCCTCAACCAAGGAGGTCAGCACATCTGTGTACCACTCAGCTTGAGACGATAGGAGCCACATGGGTCACCCTGAGACTGGGAGTGATGAACACCTATGGAGGCTATACCTGATAAATTGAAGGAATGGCCAGAGTAGTAGTGTGAAAAAAAAAAAAAAAAAACAAGAGTGGACGCCAAGTATCTAACTGGAAGGTCCCAATTATGGCACATACAGGATCAATTCATATCCATTAAGCAGAAAAAACAGCTAGACAGGCAGTATCAATTATATCCAATGAGGAGGGAAACACTGTTGGACAGGTCACTTTACAAGAATGGGTGACAGTCAAATACCCAGGGGACTACTGTTTGGAGAAATACAGAGGGAACAGAATAGTTTGATGCCCTACTTACGCAACTCATGCGTTATCTTTAGCAAGTGTCACAACAAAGTCTCTAGATACTAGATCACACAGGCTGTGGTGTTAAGAGATTGTTTGTACACCATTGAACAGCAATGCTTGGAACCATAGTAGGAAGGCATGACAATTCAACCAGCCCAAGAAAAGCCTTAATTATGCTTAGGTGTTCTGGGTAAACTAATCCTTTATAATAATAACCATAAATTCAATGAGAAACATGGGGAGGATTTCCTCATATTGACTGGTGAAGTTTATTTGTTCAGCTGGTTTTGGTTGCATTTTGAAGCCAAATAATTATACCTTTTTGTAGTAGTATATATTAAAGATGAAACACTACAAACACCGAAACCAGTTGAATGCAGAAATTTAGCTTTCTTAATATTTTAAAAAAATCTGTGATACAGACCTAAATATTCTTTTTGCACTACGTATATATTTACCTTACATTGATAAATATATTATTGGTATGTCTGTTATTGTGCATAAAAATGAGGAGAAATTGCTGGTACTTACAAATGAGGAGAAATTTGAAAAGTTGTCATTTTATAAGCCCCTGCTATTCAGAGGAACAAGGTATTAAACAACTCTGCAACACTCCCCTAGACATCATCACAAATTCACAATGCTTCCCTAACACTGCAGTTTCAAAAGATGAAATTTCACTGTCAACTAACTTTCTCAGATTCTCAATTTCCCATGCAATTTGAAAATTTTATTAATACTGAAGCCATCATATACTTAATCTATTTTAACTTAAAAACTTTCATAACCCATATGACAAGTCAAATTCCTGGACAAGACTTACCGAATGTTGAACAAAGTTGTCATAAACTTGGCCGAGATCATTTAGATGGTATTCTTCAAGTACTACAAACCCCTCAAGACGAGGTGCCTGTCGTCGTGCACAATCAATGCAGTGCACCACATGTCGTCTTTCTTGTTCTTTAACAAAAAGAACATTAAACACCTGCAAAGAGGAGTTCATTAATTTCAAAATTTTCTATTAAACCTTTACACGAATATACTTAACGAGAAAAAATTATAGATGAGTAATTTAAAAATCAGAGGTTTACTAATCTCAAATACATTTGCAGATTTAAAAAAAATAAATAAAATAAAATCCCTCGGTAAAGTCCTTGAAATAAATTTAGGGAATACCATATATCCTGCATTAACCCTTGAAATAAATTTAGGGAATACCACATTTCCCACATCAAAGAAACCAATTTTTTCCCACCTTTAATCTCAGAAATTTACTGTTTGCCCTAGAGGCTGGAGATTATATTTTCCATCGGCCAATCCTAACTCTTGAAGATCATCTTGGCTAGAGAGTAATCTGAACTCCTATATAGAATATCTGAATTTAGTCCATACGTTATTCTTAGTTAAAATAGTAAATAAACAGTTATCATAAACAATATAAACAGATTCATTCCCTTTTCAGCCAATTATGGTGGACAAGGTAACCAGCTGGTAATAACTTAAGTGTTGTATATAAAAACATGTGCTACTGGTATTTTTTGCTCTTCTCAGATGATGCAAACTTTACGGGAACTTCCAGACTTTAAGAGAACATAACAGGTTAACAAAAGTAAAATTGCAGCATGTTAAAAGGCCACCAGTAAATGTACTATGCCAAAAAATATTGTAATCAGGTACTATTCTGTAATACACAGCTTTTTAATGAAAAGTTTTCTCAGAAATTCACATTAAACTTTTGGTAACAATGTGCAGATTATTTTCAGATTTTGAAGATAAAGATGTCTTGTCTTCATTGCAACCGAGTGCATTTAATTTTTTTTTTATTTTCATTAAGTTCTATTAGGATGTCACATTTGACCTATGCTATTACAAGTGTAAATATATAATAAAATATTATTCTGTATTTCTAATATTTCCTAGTGTATTTAGTTTTCCTTTAAAGATTTTTAAATAATGCACCAGCTTTCATCTTAACCATGTGCACAAACAGAGTTTATAGGCCAAGAAAATTATGAACACATATAATGCAGCAGGGTAGGTTATACTATATAGCTTTGTAACCTGTACAAGTTTTCAGTTTGCTGTATTTTAAAACCATACAAACTTATAATTAAAATCAACGATCCTAAAAAACATTAAATGTATTTTCAAAACATATTTGAAAAAACTGCAATTATCAATATACATCTACTTTGTCAGCTCAAGTCACATTACTTCATTGCACTGAGACAGGTGAAAGTGCACAGTGCATCAACATAAAATTATCAATTAATGAGAGCTGGCACCTCATTTTTAGATTTTTATTTTTTTACTTTTGAATCGTGTAAAATCCCTCCTCCAACCCTTCTTCCATAAATTTAACCCTTATTTGAGACTACATAGCACTTAATAATTTAGCCATTACCTGTGGCAACAATGGCATTTTATGTTGGATGTGAAGGGGCACATACAAAGTTTTTTCAACATTTTCTGACATCAAACATCCTCTTCAGAAGAACATTATCAGCTATGATAACAGTAAACTTCTGCTATACAAAACTTACCTCAATCTCACAGATTCCACAGTAATGTGATGCTTCGTTACGTGTTCTGCCATGGAACTTAGTCTCTAATCCACACAACTTCACAAAATCTAAAGACAGACATACTTGACGAAGTGATCGAATAAGGCAGCCCCTGAAAAAAAAAATTACAAATCACTTGCCAAATTATCAAGGTCCAAATTTTGGATCTGCATTATTTCAACCAACTAAAATTTCCAGGAACTCTCTAAAGCACTACATTAAAACAAAGTACTAGATTAAAACTGATTATTCATCCCATGAATTATAGCAGTTGGTTTTAATGTTGAAACCTATTAAGAGATACCTGTATATGTTGTGAAGATGCTGATTATGGCACATTTTATACTATGATAAATCTAATCAACTAAAAATGATCTGTACTACAAATGAAGAACCAGAATGTGATGCAAAGTAAATATAAAATACTTCATGCAATTGTCTTATCTTTTCACAAACAATGCACAGTTTTGGAATAAAATTCTGAATTCAATTTAACTTTCAGATACAAATTTGTAATGCAATCCACATTCTAATCCATGAAACAATGCCTACACAAACTTAACAAATCACATACCAAAAAACCACTTGAATAAAAAATATTCATTATTGTACTATTAAAGTCTGATATAGAATACTGAAATATAAGATAAGCAACTACTTATTCCACTTACTTGATTGCCTCAAAGAGCTTTGGATCTGAAACCTTAATATTTCTTGCAAGGTTCCAGGTTAAATGGACTAAAGGTACAATTGATTTATACTGCTGAAACTTGTTCCACTCATATCGCTCCAAACCCAACGAGTACTGTCTAGCTGTCAAAGGCCCTACATTCCAAGCTATATTATTGCACCAACCTACAGCTTGTACCCAATGGACACAACCTGTAAAGAAGTCAAAACAACAGAAATTACCTCTAGTGCAATGATTATACAACTCTCTAACCAATGATTAAACAAAGTAGCTTATTTTTCTACAGTATGGCAGTCATTGTAATAGTGCCAACTGGATATACATGATTTTTTGTATAAAAATAATTTTGAAGCTAATTTGCATTACTAGAATTTGAAAATTTTGCTTTCTGCACTGACTACTGTGTTAAGACTAGTACAAGTTGAACAAGAATAATGATTTACTTCCAAAATTTATATTCTTTCAACTCTCAAACTTTGACCATTTTAAACATTTAACCTACCTGAATTAACCCACACCATATCTCCAGGCTTCTGATGGAACCGATAAACAGGAACATTTTCATCATATAGTTCTTGCAAGTCTGGCCACCATGAACCATGCAAGTAATTTGTTCCATTCCTGAAAGTTGCAGTTGAATTATATTACAATAAAGCAACCATTATTACTTTTAATATATCACTAAATCTGCATCCATTCCTATAGTTACCATTATTACTTTTAATATATCACTAAATCTGCATCCATTCCTATAGTTAAAGCTAGCAAATATTCTAAAAACAATTATTAAACCAATGCAGTAGTTTGTTTCACACTGCATGCAAAACATTAGTATAACTAGCAACAACAAAGGCTCAAAAGGTCTTTAATTAATGCAATCTTTTTTTTATTTCAAAATTAACACTACTATGCTCAGAAACAAATCATAATAACATATACACTATGAATTTATAAATTAGACACAAACATACCTTCCTACCATTTTCATGGTGAAAATCAAAGTAATTCAAATGTTTACTAAACTTTAATGTATTCCACAATTGTAACCGTCAACACTAAAGGTCAGGCCGAGCAGAGCCGTTGTTAGGCTCAGAGGTCTGGATAAACTAATCCTTTATAATAATAACAACCAAACTAAAGGTACTTTTACCTGACAAGTATGTACATATGTCTCCCATTATCAAAAAACATGAATATAAAGTTTAACTGAAATTAACAATCTATTTCAAGGTAACTAAAACAGCTTATTCAACTGAGAACTATAATGATAATAGATCCTTTAGTCTTGTTTCGGTGGAATATCTTTCAAATTACTGCACTGTCAACGATACCAAGTATGCACTGAATAAAATATTTTTCTCTATCACTAACAAAACTAGATTAGTTCATAATCCTATATATGAAAAAAAATTCACTACTGCCACCTCTTACTCCCTGGGATGTTACGCAAATGTAGGTAAAGAAAAATAATTATCACTAATAATCCATTGAAACAATTACAAAATGGAAAGATATGATGCTCCGAGTAGACCTACCAATAGTGAGTCAAGATATAACTTACATTTGTTTGGAAAAGCAAACAAAGGATCCTGAGTTCTCTACGTAGTAGGATAACCAGACTAATAGCTCTGTTCTCAAGTCAGTGTTGCATAAGCCGAATAATTGGACTGTGGTACTAAATGGAACTTACTTCTCACAAAGATTTGCAATTACTCCCCAGTAAGCATCAGGAACACCAAACCATTCACAATCGCCAGGTCCTATGTTAATGTTAATGGAGCAGAAATTGTTATTTTCTTGATGACCAGGTGTTCTTGAGCCAGGAACCTGCAACATAAGAAATTTTTACTCCATTACATGTCATCTTACATGGTGTATTTTCAAAACTAAGTACTTATATATTGCTAAACCTATGTAACATCATGACTGAATATATGATAAAACATACGCAATTACAATACCTCTGAACCTTTAAATAAACATCAGATACTATGACAATGTAACTCTTATAAAATATTATGACCTTACATGTTGGACAAAAAATCATTCCATAGCAAATATTCTCACCTTCATATATAGCTGCACAGTGTTCATGCCAAGGATGGAATGACCCACATGAGATAACATATTCCCAGCAGAAACAACTCTGGCAAATGCTGGAAGCTTTGTGAGTTCAGTTAATTGTGCACGCCACTTCTTTTCATCTGATAAATCCACATTAGTTCCGAATTTTATCATTTTATAAGGCTTTTTCTTTTTGCTATCATCTGTTTTCGGTTGCCCAGCTGCTATACGGTCTTGCTCTTCCTTTAGACTTTCTTGGAAACTTGAAGCCTGATACTGTGCATATCTCGCAATGGTCGTGTGGGAACGATGACTCACACAATTCCAGATCTTGACTTCTGTCTGGGGATCAATATTTTCATCTGCGTCCTGTTTCATCTGAGTGCGGACCTCCACAGGTTGCTCTGGGTTGGCTTCAACTAAAGTTTTTGTAGAAAACAACCCTAAATCTAACTTCAGTGCTGAAGCTAGACCACGTACTACAGCTATAGGATGTTGCAGACAAAATTCTTGGAGCTGTGGTGAGAAAGCTAGCTTTTTATTATCTAGTAGCACAGAGGGTGTATTAGGCAAAAGTTGCTCTTTAGTAAGCTTAATTTTTGGTGGATCTGGCGGAAAAGGTGGGATTTGTTTATCTGAGATCATACTAGTATTCCGTGCACTAAATCCCTGTCCTTTGCAGGCTGTGACAATTTCTGAAGAGGTTGTGCTCAAAGAAAATACGGGTTCTGACGTTGGTTCAACTTTGATTTCTTTGTCAAAGTTTATTCTAGCAGTACTTAAGTTTGGTTTTGTATCGGTCAAAGTAGTTCGATTAGGCAACTTATGGTCAGGCACTTCTTGCTTGATATACGGAACCCCTGGCTGTAGACTGGCAGGGGCAGAGACAGTTGTAGCTGTGGACGTAGTTGAGGGAGATGTTGCCGTTGTAGTTGAGAACTGGGTGTTTGGCAGTGCTACTTCAGGGCCAACATCCCCTGCTTTCGCTAATTCATCAATTACATCCTCTCCTTGTGCCAAGCGATTCAACAAATCCTCAGCTAGTGATGTTGTGAATTCTTTTTGACTGATCAGTTCTTGAAGGACCTGGTCACTTACAGTAGTTTCTGGGGTAATGCCACTAAGATCTTTTGGTAAAGAATCGTTTATATTATTGCTACTATAACCATTGTTATAACCATAGCCAGCTGAAGTTGTTGGCACGCCACCATTGGTATAGGACTGATTCTGGTTAACAAAACCACCAGTTGAAGAAGGTTGGGAGTATGTCTGGTTAGTTTGGTTATAATTACTAGTTGGAGTCTGAGACCTTTGGTTGGGAAAGCCCCTATTCACTCCATTGTTGGCCTGTTGATTGAAACTTGGAATTCCTGGGGCTCCAGGCCGATTTATCTGACTACCTTGAACAAAATTAGGTGATAGCTGGGGAGCCTGCACTGGGTGTTGAGGTTGCTGCTGGGGCTGTGGCTGATGTTGTATTTGCTGCTGCTGTTGCATCTTCATCTGATGCTGCTGCTGCTGCTGCTGCTGCTGCATGAGTCGATAGTTTTGTAGCTGTTGAAGCTGTTGTGGTGTCAGGTTTCCTTGGTTCTGTTGTTGGTAATACAAGACTTGCAGCTGCTGTTGATTGAGGTAGAAGTGAGACCTCTGCTGGTCACCAGGCATGTCAGTCTTAAAACGCTTTGCATCATTTGCAGGATAAGGTGGTGGCGGTCCAGCTGACACAGTCGAATTAAACTGCTGTCCATATTTCTGGAAGTTATTAGTGGCAGCTCCTACCTGCCGCTGCTGTCCAGAAATTTGCTGGCCCTGCTGCTGTTGCTGCTGCCGATTGGACATGTCTGTAGTTACAGGTAGGTTCCAGGCCTCCTCAATGCTCAGCAGCTGCCGAGGCTTGTTAGTCACACTGGGCATGGGAGCATTAGCAAGTTGCTGCTGTAAAAATTTAATTCTAGGCGCGAGATTTGGATTTAGAGGCTTATTGCTTCCACGTGTTGCATTCATATAACATGCCAGAGCATCACGAGGTTGATTGCAAGTCTCATATAAAATACCAAGGTTTGTCCAAGCTGCTGTGTGGCCTTTATCGTATTGCACAGCACATATATATGCTTGTAAAGCATCAATTGGTTGGTTTTGTTGCTGATACAGTACTCTGCAGAAGAGAAAATAAAGGAGAAATACACAACAAATTCTATATTTGATACCACATGACACCCCCCTCCCATAATTTCAGATGTATTTACACATAAGCAATTAATGTTATCAAAATATACACCTACAGTATAACAAAAACCTTGGAAAAATTAAGCAATTACATGAAAAATCTTTTTAATTACAATTCTATTGTATTCAGAGGAGAAAAGAAAAGTAACTTTGGTATAGCAGAAAATATTTTATAACACTTGTTGCCATCTCTTCACCTCCGAAAGATAACTAATTGTGACACTGAATTTATTTAAAAGTGCTTGAATTTGAAAAATGAAAAAAATTGTGGGTACAAGAAATTATGTAAAAGTCTACACTTCAAAACCAGATTTAAATGTGTTTCACTGTATAAATTTATAATTGCGATTGTACTTTTGTAATGACTGTGTAGGATTAAGCTGTAAGCTCACCCCCACACACACACAAACCACATTCATATCTGGCTAGGAGAGTGCAGAATTATCTTTTTTGGTTTAAAATGTTATCATTCAATAATCAGACTGGGAAAAATATGAATTGCTTATCAATACCTTTTGGGAGGGTTTCTCTTATGCAACCTGCAACCATGCTCAAATACTGGTCCTGGTTATGAAGGATTTTATAGTAACAATATTAATAATAATGCTGATCATACTAGAGCAAATACCAGTAATATTACATCAACATGGAGATGGCTACGTACAAGTACTACTGGTAGTCTACACTGCCTGGGTAAACATTAGCCTATCAGATAATTCAACTTGGAATACAAAGTTGAGATAATTTGAGACATTTTAAAATCGAGACATTTTAAAATCTACAATTTGAGACATTTCATGGGAAAGGAGTCTCTCTCTACCCATTAAATAAGATAGTTACTAAAAAAAATGAAGCTACTTACCCTATAGAACACCATGTGTCAGCATTGCCCTCACACTTGTCTACAGAATTTCTGTAAGCAATAAAGGCATCATGAACTCTCCCAAGGGCAGAATAGCATCGACCAAGCAAGTAAAGACTTTGGCCACTCTTGGGATCGGCTTCGATAGACTTCTGTAACAACTGAACTGCTGTTATTTCTCGGCTAGACTTCTCCCCTAGGCTATCAACAGTATGGTACATCCATCCTAACTGACGTTGTATGTCAGCTCGCAAGTGATTGGGGATATCTTGCTCTTTCAGAAGGTTTTCATAGGCTTCCCGTGCTGCTTTATGCTTGTTTTGAAGTTCGTAAAGATGAGCAATATGAAACTGAACTGAAAAAGGGAAATTTACTGTAATATATCTACTATATACATATGTCTACCTGGAAAATTAACATAACATTAAATACTATACTTGTAGGGCTAAATAAAATGAAAATTTTACAATAAGGTTTCAAAATACCAGTTGTGCAATTTTTCCAATATTGTATAGCAAGCAACAGAAAAAAAATAAACCTGCATTTAGCAGCTCAAAAACAGGTAATATTAATGTCATCCTGCTTTTCTCAACAATCTGAATAAAAACATGAGGCAAACTTAAAAACATGAGGCAAACTGTTTTTTCCAAATTAACTGTACAAAAAATAGGTATATAAAAACTTACTTTCAAGTTTAGAAAAAGATGCAGGCCCTGCATCAATTAGTGCTGATTGGAAGTGTTTCAGTGAGGATTCATAATCACTCTGAACTTTGAACATCAAACCCAAACGAATATGAACTTCATTGGCTCGGCTGAACCCTGGTTCAATGTACAAAACTTGCTGAAATGCCTTCACAGCCCTGGAAGAGAAATACACCTATTAGACAGACGAAATACAACACAAGGTAATTACTAAAAGGCAACTTACTAAATCTATATAAGTGTGTATGTGCATATATATATATATATATATATATATATATATATATATATATATATAAAAATATATATATATTATATATAGATATATATATATATATATATATATATATATTGAAAATGAAGTACTATTAATTTATTGCTTGCTACCAGGCAGCAGTTTAGCTTAAATTTGTAATGCATCTTAAAAAGCTTCTTCTTATATATACAAAACATCACAATCAAATAATACAAAAAAGTACAAGTTGAATCAATGATGGATTACATAAGCTCCTGAGGTACATTTATACAGACAAATCTCATACCATCCATCATTGTGTTCATGTTTAATACCCACTGGGTATATTGCATCCAGCAGTCAGTACTGCTTACAGTACTGTTAATAAAAAGAAAAACTACAAATAAATAAGATTATAAAAGATTATTATTATATAAATGTGTGAACAATATCAAATTAACAACAATCACCATTATCTTGCTATATAAATTTAGTCTTTATGCTACACAATGAACCTTCGTAATATATATAGCAAATGTAAGTGTACTGAATTACTACTACTTTTTAGATAAAAGTATTGCGCACACACACACACACGAGGTTTATACTATATGTAATCCTTCTCTGCAGCTTTTCCCAATCCTAAGTGGGGTCGACGTTTCTGACAGCTTTCCTTCACCTGATTCGGTCATGCACATCTGTCAATTATTTGTCTCTCAGATCTCCTTGAACAACATCCATCCCCCCAACTACACACACACACACACACACACTTCCCGATGGAGAAATAGTATATATGTATCAATTAAGTACAAACATTTTAATCAAATCGAAAAGCTAATCCGTACCATACACAAAAATCATTACTTGATTAACAATAAATAAGGGTATTGTGCATTAGTAATGATAATTCCATCCACTATACATTAAATTGTTTACTATGAATACATGACCTGCCTGTGCTGTAAGTCAATTACTTTACAGCATTATTTATCAACTTAAAAGCCATACATATGCTTAAAAATCACGAGTCTGTAAAAAATTTTAATCAATATAACAAACTAAGAAATACAGGAAAGATATGGAAAATAATTATTGTCCCCTAAAAACCGCTTCCACAAAGGATAAAGTGTGGTCTGTTATATACGATACGAAGCATTTAACCTCAAAACTAATCTTATCTAATCTAATACCGCAATATTCACATGTCAGCAATGCGAGCTTTTATATTCACGTACTTCCAAGGTCGATAGTTGATCGGGGCACAGTCACTATTCAAACAGAATAACCATAACTTTTTACCTTTTTGCAAGGAGTATCTACCGAGTGGAGAGGGTACTGTATTTCGAACGCAAAATGGTGAACAACTTCTAAGACAAAGACAGTAAGTAGGCATCGCTGCCAGCTTGAATCAACCTACCGACGTTGAAGCTGCGGACCCATTTCCTCTAGACCGATATACAGTAATGAATAACCTCCTTAGATGTCGTTGTAACTTAGCTAAGAGGGTTAAGCCACTCGTTGCAAAACTCAAGGGTTCACACGAGAGAAGGTAAACAAAAGAATGGCGATAAAAAGACTGACGTTAGTAACAAATACTTCAAAAAATATGACAACAATAACTGGCAAAATGCAACCCCAACCTCCTTCACCAGTGACTATAAACCAAGATGACACCAATGGTGAATTGAACTTCATTTACAGCTACAGGAGTCTGGCACCGATATTCTAGCAAGACATTGTTCTGGTAATTTGGATATATATACAAGTTATGATACTTACACTGTGCCACAATCATTAAATGACTTCACATTCACAAAGAAAACAGGTCCCGATGGCTGTGTTATTAACACACAACACACACACACGCATACAATGACTAAGGAGGTACGAGTGATGAACAGCACTGGATAACTACGTATTTAAGCAGATAAGAAAAATACGCCAAAAACTAAAGTCCAAACAATTTGACAATTTACAGTCAATATTTGTCAACAATTTGACAATTTACAGTCAATACTTGTCAACAATTTGACAATTTACAGTCAATATTTGTCAATGTTACGATATCAACTTCATGGTAATTAAGAAAATTGAACCTGAAATTAAGATTACTCGTAGGTGACTATGGGAACAAAGAATAATGTTAATAAGAATTCTAAATACAGAGTAATGTTGCTATCAAGGAGTAAACTCCTTAAGCACTGCCGACAGTTACTGTACTCCGTTAACTTCTCAGACGGTTAGAAAACTAAATTGCTCCCGTGATACCCAAAATGCCAGAATTTTTGTCAAAATTATTTGAAAACTGTCATAAAACTGCATATAAATGGTTATCTGGTATTTACACCACGACGTGCAGCACTCTTTAATAATAAGCAGAAGTCACGTGCGAGAATAATTATTACTGACATTAGTTCTTTCAGAAATAACTGATCACGAGGATTATCGGTTAAGCTCAACTCAACGTGGTAACAACCATTAAAACTGACCAAATACAATGGCATGTGTGTAGGTGCCGAGCACACAATCAAGAAAAGAAAACTCTCCTACTGAGTAATGAGGTCGACTGGCGGTATTTGTACATTCAATCTTTCCCTTCAGTATTCTCAACTCAACATTAGAGGAAATGTCAAACTGACGAACGCTGACAATGCTTCGAGTCTATTTAAAACATTCCCCCTTTACACTTAATAATTCCCTGTAGTTACTTACAAATACAAATTAAACCATGAGCATTGGATACTGCGAAGATAAAACCACCAGACAAGTAGGTAGTGTAACCAAGGAAGAAAATAAAGACGATGTATGAAAATGTTTGAATGGTGTATTAACACATGAAAAAGCGTCCCGATCTTTTCGCTTGAAGCGTCGAGCGTTTATGAATAAATCATAAGCTGAGCTTTAATGTCCCCCCACATCCAAAGGTACCTACATAAAGAATCACTACAATTATTGATTAATGGCTGTCTATGTACATGCCACTGGGGCGGACCTGACTGGCCAGATCACACCCTCATTTTCTCACATTCACAAGAGTCTAGTTTACAAAAATCCTTAGCTGGAATAATGAGCTACTGCAGTAAATAATTTCAGCAGTACGGTATGTTGATTACAAAATAATTCCAAATTATTATAAAGTTTCAAGTTTATAAAAAAAATTATACTGTACAAAGGTACTCTGATGAAAATGTTGAACAGCCAACAGGCAATTAGTCTTTAAAACGTCGCTTACGTACTTACTGAGAAGGATGGCAATTACTGACTACCTGCTCCTTCAAAGGGCGAAGGGAATCTGAGAGGGATATGCAGTAAGTTAAAGGCAAGAGCCGTGATACAAATCAAGAGATTTCGTGGCCGGAAACTGATTCACTCACACTTGGGAGTAGGGCTAAGTTCCGTTGAGTCGTTTTAAACTTTCATATTGCAACACTTCTCCCCATCACCAAGGGGATGCAATCCCATACCAACATCCCAACAACGCCCCCCCCCCCCTTTTTCGACATCAATCGGGTACCTCCTACGGCTAATTCCTGGTGAACTCCATAACATTACAATGTGTCACAGGTATTCCAGGAAGTAAAATGGAATGCGACTAACTCTTACTACTACATCCTTGTACACCTGCTTCCGGCTGGTCGTCTTTCAAACTATGACGATACATACTATCTTCGATTACTGAAAACATCTCTTCGTTTTCTTATTTGGGGCCATTCGGGGCCTCTCAAGAGCCAGATCAACCTATCACCGGCTATGAGGTTCACATCCGGACAATGTTTTGAGTATGCCAAGAACGACGTCTGGTTAGAACGTTATTACATTAAACAAACATACCAACTAATATATATATATATATATATGCCAGACTTGAAAGTGTCCCAAAATCATGAAATGCAAAGAAATAATCGTCTACTCATGAAGCCTAGCTAACAATAATGAAAAGCAAAACAAATATTTAAAAAAGTGTGTGTCAGAGAGAGAGAGAGAGAGAGAGAGAGAGAGAGAGAGAGAGAGAGAGAGAGAGAGAGAGCATATACTACAATTCTCCCTCCTGGCAACGCACATCAACAGGTGGCAATCAACATACCGGATACCCTAGTGCCACCGCCTATCCCTCAATACCCTTCCCCCAAACCAAATGTAGCCGTCCACGAACACGGCCCCAAAATATAGTTTAAATTAATTTTAGTCTAAAAAGCACTACGCTTTCAAGTCAGCACGCCACTGAACATGAAACGGCAACGCATTTCCAAAACAGAAATATTCAGTCATCAAAGCTCTGAGCTAAATCTGAGGTTGATTAATATCACACAGCTTCAGCCTAGATGATCACCTCCCCCCAAGGTCCTTTCATCCATAGCGCCAACTGGAAGTTGGCTGCGGTATTTAAAAGTTCTTGACAACCATCGTATTTTACAGGTAGATACCATTCTGCATGGGTGTTCCATGATCTTGCCAAGCAAAAACCATGGGACATCACAAATTCCAGTGATGTAGAACCCTATCCTTTGGCGTCTACACGAACTGGGGTATGCTATCTCTTTATAATCCTTGTAACAGGAGTTTACATCGTTATAAGGCAAAGTTTTGCAAATTTATCAAAGCACCTGCAGCCAAGGATACCTGAAAAATAATAGACAACACCGAGCATGTAACACGGGCCAGAATGCAGCACGGAAATTAATACTATGGAATGGGATCCCAAAGTACTTTCATCTATATGTAAAGACATTCTCGAATCAAGTCTAAAGGATACTGGAGATACAGCAAAGATAAGTGACCAATGAGAGGTTCCTTTACCAAGAGGTAACTGAAAATTACTCTCTCTCTCTTTCTATCTCTCTACATTCCCAAAAAGTTACAAAAGTTCGAGATAACAAAATTCTTACTTCATCCCTACTGATGCTGAATAATACCCAATAAATTGCCATGGTTCATTCTTTAATATATAATGAATCTTCACCTTAAAGACAGTGTACGCACAAGCAAATTTTACACACACACACACACATATATATATATATATATACACACACACACACACACACACACTGTATCCTGACCAACTTAGAAAATTGTGTTTATATATACTGTATCTTGACCAACATAGAAAATAGTTTTCATACTGCATCTTGAGCAACATAGCATAAGTACCGTCATAAGAAAGAAAAATGTATAGTTAGCATAAACAACATTAACGTCTACTCTGCAAAACTCAACGCAGGTTACCTTCAGGGTGCAAATCCCTTTTCTTTCACAACGAATACTCAAATATCTCTATATTCAACAGATGCGGGGTAGTGGGGGGAGGGGAATGTGACTTTAAAAAAAAAAATTAATCTGCTGATAGGATACGGCCACGTCCTGTCTGCTTATTGCTATCACTTCACAATTTGTGCCATTTATCAGACAAGAGTTGTAAAAGTGATTACACCTAGTGGCGTGTGTGTAATATATATATATATATATATATATATATTATATATATATTTATATATATATATATATATATATTAGGTTCAAAGGTGAGCTCAGCCGGTTCCACGTGACCAACTTAACAAGAATTCTTTACAGTGACTTTCAAGCTAATTTTTTAAAACTAAATAATCTTTTCAGTCATGCACCCTTTTAGTAGGCTGTTCCCTAGAATAGTCAGTAGTGCTGTCTTGGCATGAAGGTGGACACAAGAACCAAGTTTCCAGTCATGACCCTTCTACTTTTTTTTTTTTTTTTTCCTCCCCCCTTTTCACCAAAAAATCAAACCTACTAAACAGTGAAACTGATCCATTTCAGACTATCAAGCACGGAGTTAACCTCACAAACTTACCCATACCTTTGGCGTTTCAACTTATTAAAACTAAATTTGTTGGTGCCAAATAAGCTGAATTGATCTCCACTAAATAGTAAAACTTATTGCCTTTACACCCTGTTAAGAGTACACTAAAACAAATAGCCTTTACACCCTGTTAAGAGTACACTAAAACAAATAATCTATTTCCAAACAACCCTCAGAAAAAGCAATACTTTACAAACGCTGTTTACAGTTTACCCACCTAACCTTCCACAAAGGCTACTCAGTTGTCGACAAGGTCGCACCAGAGGGCAACCCCGCATTGCCACAACAATGACTACACCCAGTTTCCCTTTGTTAAGAGTAATATCACAACCTTAAAGATAAAACATTTATGAATGGAAGAAATCGAGGCAATAACACGCCTTCTGCTGAGACAAAACAGATTTAAAGGAGCAATTTCCTCATCCCGTTAAAAGGCAACAAAAGTGAGTGAAGTATGAATACTGAAGGATAACGGCAGCTCACTGGTACTAAAGTGAGGGAGGGGAAGTGAACACGAATAGGGAGGGGGGGGGGGGGTGACGCGGCTGCTCGGTACTCGGTCGGTGGGGAGAAGAGAAGGGGGAAGTAAGCAGAGGGTAGCAGCTACTAGTTAGCTTCATCGAGAGACAGAACATCCATGGAACTCTATTGTTCTGAGCGGGAACGGCCCAACATCATTTCAAAACAGTTCATTGGTGATGGAAAGAAAAAAGGTCTGCTACAACGAATCTAATAAAAAGCATTCGAACATAAGAAAAAATGCCAGCAAACACAGCTGAGTTTACATAATGTTTTCCGATGGCGAGTGACAGAGAGCGAGACTCCTACACTGCATTCCAAAGACGATTCACAACACAGCGTTGAACGAACTCTGTAGGGTGAACGAAAATCCCCGCACCTAAGTAAGTTATGTAAGCTAATCCCCCTTGGCGTATATCTGGTAACACTGACTTCTGGTCTATACCATTCTTTCAAGTTCAATCGAAAATGCTGAATCAAGTTTTTATCTTGAATGCATTACAACAGAAAGTAAACGTTTTACTTGTTAATCCGTACGTTACAAGCAACTGAACGTTCCTGTTGACTAGTCACTTGCTCCAAAAAGAGGCAACATCACAAGCAAGGGGGAAGATCCTGACAATGGAAGCAATGGCCATTTAACGGGGATGGGGCACTGGTTTCCTGCGGGGAAGGGGGAGGGAGAACAAGCACCTCGTGCATGCAACACAAAAAGTTTAACAGCTGAACTGGATTTAAATGCCTCCCCTCCCGCTCCTAGGTCCCTTCCACTTTTCCGAAACAGGTTCGAGAGAGAGAGAGAATCCTAGACTCATGCCATAGCCGATTAAGCAACAAAACAAATACAAAGGGAAACA
Source organism: Macrobrachium nipponense (assembly GCF_015104395.2). Taxonomy (NCBI): domain Eukaryota; kingdom Metazoa; phylum Arthropoda; class Malacostraca; order Decapoda; family Palaemonidae; genus Macrobrachium; species Macrobrachium nipponense. The sequence continues at coordinate 48,222,657 of NC_061092.1, read as the reverse complement.
AATGAACATACTCTTATCTGCGTTTCATTGCTCAAATAATTCAACCTACCGTCAAAGTTTGCACAAAAATAACCGATTAAAACATACCATACAACAAAGTTTGTGAAACCATTACAAGCGTGTGTAAAGACCAAAGGAAATTAGCACCACCCAGTATGGCAAGATTAAAGCAAAAACAAAAACACAACTACACAATTACAATGACAATTATCACTACCACTAAAATCTTTCCGCACAACACAAAACTTAATAAAAAAAAAAAAAAAAAAACTCTGTGTAGGTTACTAATACGTCCTACATTCCTATTGTTTAGTAACTACAGCAATGTAACCAAAGGTGTTCTCTAGGGTAGCTTTCTTGGCCTATTACTTTTCATGTCATATATTGACAATGAAAACTTGCTTTTCTTGTGCAGACCGATGTAACTCTCCCTGCACTATAATCGCTAATCATTAACTCAACTATAATTAGTGCATGGTGCTGATTTTGAGGGATGAAGTCAACAGGACATGTAGGTTACAATCCTCCACGGGTATCATTAACAGCACACTACGTAAACTGAACTCATTTAAAATTCTAGGAGTAATTCTTGATTGCAAATTCACTTCAGATTAATATATAAAATCTCTCATCAACTGCACAAAAACACACCGGAATGAAGGGACTTTTAAGATTGTCGATCCTGAGGATAAGTTTAATACCATTGATGATGATTCCCTGTTGGGTCTTGGAAGCTGACAAACATTAAATTAGGGGCCAAAAACAAAATCACAGAATTTTTTTATCAATGATCAAGAAAACCTTTGGCAACGTCATTCAGCTGGTTATGTGCATGCTGTATAAGATATTAATAACGTGGTTCTTTCCATCAACTGCAGTCGGATCTATCAGACTATATATTATATCACATAGTATTAGGTGGGTGTGTTTGCAGTGTCTGCGTAGACGCTTGCAAGCAATTTTTACCAGGTTTTGTATTAGCAATAAAAATGGTTTTAAAAATCAAACTATTTTTACATAAAGTACACAGATGAGTGTCGAAACGTTTATATAATTTCATGTAACATATTATCTTGATTCGCCAGATGACGACAATTACAAATGGCTCACGAGACTGGATGAAGCCAAATAATTTCCTCTAATTTCTTCATCATGCAAATGTTCAGAATATGAGGAATACTTCTGCGTAGTCAGGAGAAAATATGGGGAAAACATGGTTTGATTACCAAGCCCAACTCATTTTACAATAATTTGTTGGGGAATAAAGTTAAATATATATACTAAAGTTAAATATATACGGATACTAATGTTATATGAGTATATGCTTGAATACATGCAATACGGACACAAAACGCATCAGTAGGAAACACACACGGGATGCATGCGCTTAATACAAATATTTCATTGAAAATGGAGCAACAGCAAGAAACACATGAAACATATGGCAGGCGAGGATGTTCCCTTATAAATGCGTCTGCGAGCGTTCTCCATCTCATCTCTCAAGGCCACCATGCAATTCCTGACTGACTGGCCGTCTGGTGATGAGCACTGCCCAGCACCTGTTCTTCAGTGTTCGCACTTTTGTAACAAAGATCAGTATCTGCCACAACACTTTATATATATAATATATATATATATATATATATATATATATATATATATATATATATATAGACACACATACCTTGCAATCCTTTAAAAGTAAAGTTAATACATGACACATGAATCATAGTACATACTTAGGATATTTACTTATCAAAACTTTTTTCCAACAAAATTTAATGACGCCAAGTGCACAAAATGATCAACGTAAATTTCTTCTGTCAGCCTTGATTCTACTACGTATATAAATAGATTTAACTACCTTCACATATTATCAATTAGAATTAGTCAATACTTAACTACTGGCAAGACAAAGGAAAAGTCATGTCCAAATAGTAACGTGACTGTGCTTGAACATGTTTACCTCCTCTTTCCAATCGAGAACCACTGAGTGATTTAGCCTGTTCCTCCCTAGCTAAGATATAACTAATATCCTATTTTTTTCCTTTAAAGCATAATTCCTCTTCAAAGGCATTAGAAAACACCACAACGTAATACTTCAGTCCTTGGAAAATAACTATTTTTAATATAAGTCCGACCAAACAAAATCTCACATCACAACGTCTTACTAATACTAAAACATTTCATGAAACAACATTTCCTGTACTATTAGTCACCGAGTCCTTATGCTTTTGAGAAAGGTGGGTCAACAATTTACTGCACAGATTCATTTAGCAAGTCACAAGAAGCAAATTTCATCAGTGCAACATACCTATCTGTCTTATCTAATCACAATCAGAAACGACGTGGCTTTTGAGGTGTTTTGAGGAAAGATGACTTAAACCCCACTCCGGCTAAAGCACGTGAAAAGGTTTGAGAGCGGGAATTTTCGTAATACGAAAAAAAAGTCCGGAGGGCATATAAGGGTCGAAACGGTATAGGCCTAATGGCAGTAAGTAAAGCTATGAGAAGGGGAACTCAAAACGGCCGTTAGAGTTAGACCCGACCCTACAACCTTACCCTCCCTGAAAAGCCCCTACAAACCCATCAAGGTTTCGATCTTGACAAATAGTATACCTAACCATTCACGCTCTTAATTACTAGTACTTCTCTCGATCATACCCGAAGGGAAACTATCATGCCTTAGTCACCACTGATATTACCAAGTTGTATTCAGCTTTAAATTTAGGTATAGACCTAAATATATCTCTGCCAAGAAGCGTACCTCGTTAGGTTATACAACACGCGAAACCGTTCACTCACCCATGAAAATAACCAAACACAGTGTACCTAGTAAATTCATCAGCACAAGAAGACTTGCCAAGAATATCAACAAAGCAAATTATGAAGCATTCGTCGAGCGAGGGAGGGAGAAAAAAAAAATTAAAGTTGTCCGCAGTTTTCACGAGAATTTTATCTTCTGGACGGGGAAGGCGCCGTTGCCATATTGTGCTATGGGCTTACATGCACGCCAACAACTTGCTTATGCTAGGCCTACATCATGCTATCTCCAAACATGCATATTTTCTGTTCAACATCACATCGGGATAAGGGCAAGTTCGGCAATTTCAAAAATTCGCTCATCAAAATATATATGTAAAAAATAAAGAACCTCTAAATAAATAAATAGCAAGAGGTGCGAGAATGGGGAAGGCAGCGTTGCCACAAATCTTTCCGAGAGAGAGAGAGAGAGAGAGAGAGAGAGAGAGAGAGAGAGAGAGAGAGAGAGAGTCGGGGAACGACCGACCAACCACCAGAGAGAGCGAAGGCTAGCAGGCAGGCCGGGTCCCCACTACGACGGCGTCGTCGCTTTTTGATCACGTACACCACCAAATTCTGTCCTTAATTGTCACATTTTGACACGGAAATAGAACACTCATTCCCTTACACTAAACTACAAGCAAAACGAAATATTAAAACAACAAGAACGGGAATACTTACTAAATATTAACAAGTGACGAAAGAATATCGGAGTGTTTTTGGCTGGCGGAGACTATCTTGAAGAACATGAACACACAAAATCTGATGGCAGTATATCCCTGAATGACTTCGTAAAAACATCTACACTCATACGCGCACATACACTGGCAGTGAAGTAGCAACGAAATAAATATTTTTCCTTCACATGACACTATAAACTAAAGTATAAATAATCTTCACTTGAGCACTTTTTTAATCATTACGAGAGATCATATGCGGGCAGTGATACAACTAGTCATACTGAAGAGAGAGCGACAGGCAGAGACAGAGAGAAGCCCGGCTCGAGGAAAAAGGGAAACGTCTCGAGAGATGAAACGGCAGTCTAATGGCAGTATTAAAGATTGGCAGGTTCAAGTTAAGTAACGTTGTTATATATTCATTCGGTCTTTGTCCTATAACGGGCCCGAGAGAGAGAGAGAGTGAGAGGGCGCACACACTCACGCCACACACGGTTGGTCGGTCACTCAACTCCGTTTACAGCCTCAGCCTCTCCAGGGGCTTCCGATTTCCCTGGTCCTTTCGCACACTTCGTTTGCGTTCTGTACTGGCCCTTGAGGACACACGAGGGCGAGCTAAGCACTTCTAAGTTTGGCAGTTAGAAGCACGTGGGATGGCACGTGCAAAAAGGAGTTCTAGGGTCCTTGTCCCGTCCCCGTGGTCCGCACAAACCCCCAACACACTCCTATCCTCTCCTTTGCCGATCCTTCCGCCAGCCACACTGAAATGTCTGTTCTGTTGGCTGACGGTGCTGCTGCCGAGTCGTCGTCCTCCACCACCGCAACCATGGCTCCCCCTACCCACCCCCCTAATATCGTTTATTAACTTGCAGCTTCCCATGGAGATTTCACTATATATCACTTGCGTATTACCGAATGGTGTGGGCAATAACGATATAACATACTATGAGGACAGTACTTGTAAGTTGTGGCTTTGCAAAATAACAGAAACAACATATGTTGGAGATCGTATCGTGTGCCTGGCAGCAAGGCTCCGTTGGGTGGCGGTGACTGTGGGAGAAAAGGAGGAGGAGCGGTTGTGTGAGGAGAGAGAGCGTATTGATCCCCAGGTGAGGCAGTGGAACGAGTCTCCCCTTGGGTACAACTCAACACTCGAAGCCTTGAAGGCCAACCACCGGGGTTTTTTTCCCGAGTAAGGACTGGGGCATCTACAGTCATTCTGTCCTTTAATTACCTTGGAACATAAGGGCTCAACTGACTTAATCTAATAATAACTTGAGAACCATTTTATCCCTGAGTAATGAATATGCAACTACTTAGGTAAACAAATACTAAGTTCGAATATTCTTAAACTTTCTGGTGAGAGAGAGCGCGCGTGCACACACACACACATTATATATATAATATATATATATATATTATATATATATTATATATATATATATATATATATTATATATAGTCCATAGTTATATAGTATGTGCATCGTACCTGTTTCTCCTGTAACCATCCCACCACTGCCATTCCGATGGTGCGGACTCCAAACCAAACATACACAGCTGTTGGTATTTTTCTTGTTACCTGTGCCTGTCCCTCTTTCTCTCTCATTCTCCTTCTCAAACTCAACCAACCCTTTTAGTGACTTCACCACCCGTACCCACTCCTACCCCTTACAAAAAACCCTACCTTCCAGCCTCCCACAACTCCGAAACTACCTGCCATACAATCGCCACCCGCAATTTCTACCTGAGAGTCAGTCACCTACGGCGAGAACCCAGAGGAAAAGCCACAACTATAAAATGGATTTCAGCTATACTTGTTTCATATAAAAGTACAAATCTTATGAATGTTAATGTTTTCATCACTGGCAAAATGAATTTGGTTGCACTCAAACCTAAAACTAACATTAATTTCCTTGTAACAAAAAGCGATATTTTATAGAATGAAAACTATTAAAGAACCCATTTTCAAAATTAAGCAAAAGATATTGGAAAAAATGAATTAAGGCCAACTTTACAAACCACTAACAGTTTCCGGTACCTTGCAAGATTTACAAAAAAACTGCCTGGAAATTCCTAACCTTTTTCCGGTGAAACGATATAATTTACAGCGAACTGAAAGTTCACTAATGAGAAAGCCAATGTGGCAAACACGTTGCCTATAATCTCTGAAACACTTAATTGAAAATGAAAATACTATTCTTTTTATTTCACAGTTTATTTAACTTGTTGACTTACCGATTTGTCTTTTAAAATTATAGCAAAAGTTTAAAGTCCATAGAAATTAATATATATATATATATATATATATATATATATATTATATATATATATATATATATAATATATATGTGTGTGTGTGTGTGTGTGTATGTGTGTGTGTGAGAAGGTGTGTGCGTGTGCGTATGTTTGAAAAGACAGAAAGGAACAGTTCCCGAGAGTGAATATACATAAAGCTCCGTACCTTTCCCTGCTCCGATAACTCTAGAAAACTCTCCTTAAAAGCTTGGATATGCAATCCATAAAATTTGGCCCTGACTTTCTTCAAGTATAAGCGGACCTGCCATTATTTATGTAAAAAAGAGAGAGAGAGAGAGAGAGAGAGAGAGAGCTGGTCAAGCATCTTTCATTAAAGAACTCTTGAAAAAAGAAGATAAGGTTGACGAGACATCGCAAAAAAATAGCTTCACTGCCTCTTTTCTAAGTGGAAAGTTGTTAGGTCTAAACTATAAATTAACTTTGTAATTAACAGTAAACTTGCATAATGCATTCACACATAACCACTGCACAGTAAGCTATCTATCTATCTATCATCATATCTATCTATCTATATATATATATTATATGTATAAAAAAAAAAATATATGTATATGCATACAAACATATATATACATATACTATATATATTATATATATATTATATATATATTATATATAGAGAGAGAGAGAGAGAGAGAGAGAGAGAGAGAGAGAGAGAGGTGGCGTCACAGAGTACAAGTTCCCGGTTCTTTTAAGTTCATCCCCACTGCCTGAGCTTGACCGAAGTTCAAGCAACACATACACTTGGGTCGACTGGTCGCCGGTTGGACTATATATATTTATGCTTTATGCTTATTATTGGTGTATTGCATGACAGATAATCAAGGATAAGAACTGTTGACTGAAACAAATTATGAGAGAGAGAGAGAGAGAGAGAGAGGAGAGAGAGAGAGAGAGAGAGACGGCAATCGCAAGAAGAAATTGTCTGTGGGAGGTGGACGGGCAAAAGGTGATAGAAGGATGGGAGGAGGGGGAGGAGGGAGGTACTGGTAGGAAGAACAGGACCAGTTACACCGGAAGCACAGGAATGTTGCATGAGCTGGCGGTGAGAGAGAGAGAGAGAGAGAGAGAGGTCGACCTTCCTGGAATCTCATTATTTCTTTTACCTTTTGGCTTACGCCTAACCACTAATTATAAAAGATTTCGGAGAGAATACATCATGAACCACGAGAGAGAGAGAGAGAGAGAGAGAGAATGTTAAAGTGCCGAGCCAATAACAACTCTTAATGAATGTGGTTTGATATCGAGTGCTTTGTCATTTCATGTATTTTACAATGGCTGTTGTAGAAACGAAGCGCCATTCGCATCACTATGACACCATTGGTTATTGAGTGAGACACATTCGGCAACAATGTGTGCAATGAGGCTTTCTAGGATTTGCAGCTGAATATTTTAAAAATGTTCACCGTTACTGATGAGAGAATTAATGAAGGAACTGCTGGAAAAGGAGTACAGGAGAGCTTACAACTCCATTATGTACACAGAATTAACACATAAAGGTGATCTGGAAGACACATGTGCAGTAGAAACTAAAAACAGAAAACTACTAATATCCACGGAAAAGCGTGCGAGTGGGTCCTACAGGAGAAAACAATAACAATGGAGACACCATGTAAGAGAAGAAAAAATACTATCAGTCTTTCTAAATATAAAATCTAAGTATACGTACATAGTAAGTACAACACACAAGCTATATATACATACACACATACATACATACATACATACATACATACATAATATATATATGTATACAATATATATATAACATATATGTATGTATATTCTCTAATTAGACAGAAAAACATGGCAAAAAACTAACTTGTTGAGGGCGGGTATCGGCAGTTGCTTAGGTCGGTTAACATCATCAACCCCGAGGGAGGAGGTGGTGGTAGAACAAGAGGTTATGGAGGAGGAGGAATCGAGCTGGCTGCGAAAGCAAAAGAGAAACAAACAAAACATTTGTAACAGCTCTACTATCGGGACGTGCGAATGATTGGGTGTCGCAGCAGTAGCAGTTTTCTATGCTACGGCTCCAAACACTGGCCTACATATTAAAAAGGCACAAAACAGAAAACGCGACTAATTCCATATACTCTAAGGGATGGGGAGAGATGACAGAGCCGCGTTTTCATTATCACACCACTGACCCACACGTGCACCTTACTATGATGCTCTATTCTTGTTTGGTGATCAGACCACAAATTAATATAAAGGGAACACCATATTCTAGCTTGGAAATAAATTGCAATAGTGGCTCCTAATTATTCTAACTATTATCTGAAATAACTGCCTGTACATGTGGACAGCTAGTAATGTCAATGGAAAGGGAGTACAGTATTTTCAAAATACAAAAGATTCTAATTCAATAATACTGAAAGCAATTAAACCTCGGCTGATATATGTTGGAGTAAATCGATCACAGTTATGTTTGATTTTTTCTGAACTCTACTGGCTTGTACTCTGTTCACAGGGATACTTTCAGTCACTAAAGGCATTGAGAAATTCAACTTTTAAGTACTTTCAATATTTATGAATGAACATCTAAATAGGCAGACCGCCAGTGTGTATAGTGTATATATATATATATATATATATATATTATATATATATATATATATATGTATGTATTCAATTATGAGCATAATAATTCACAATGCTCTCACACTTAATATCTACCTCTCACCCACTTCTTGATCCACAAAACATTTCAATTATGCCCAGAGAGAGAGAGAGAGAGAGAGAGAGAGAGAGAGAGAGAGAGAGAGGGGGGGGGGGTGCGAGAAGGTTTGAGAACACCAACCCCTTCACAGAGTGAGAATAAAGGGTTTAGCAGAGCAGAGGGGTTGGGGGACACCAGACAGGGCTAGATATGGGAGGCAGGGAGAAGGGGAAGAGGAGGGAGGAGGGGAAAGGCAATGAGTAAAAGGGGGTATCCTTAGGTGATCCTGCATCCACAAACAATAGAGCTTTGAGCAGATGGCACGCGACTTGCTCTCCAGGACAAGCACAACACAACCAACCCCTCCTACTCTTACGTCTCACCTTTGTTAGAAAGAAGCTTTTGTTGTGCGAGAGAGAGAGAGAGAGAGAGAGAGAGAGAGAGAGAGAGAGAGAGAGAGAGAGTTTTCATTGTGAACGTACAATCTGTCTTGCAGTCACTACAAGAACAACATCATGCAAGAGGTGGGGTGTTCGATGAAAAAGGAGTTTAAAAACAACTGATGAAGACCCCGAAGGTGTAGTTGTGGTTGGACTGCTTTTTGTTCCCCGAAATGTGGGAAAGAGCAAAGGAAGCTGTCAATCATAATAATACTATTACACTAATCTAACAATAAGAGTTGGATGGTCATGACGTTCACCTGAGTACCCCAGTATCCCTTTATTTATTAAGCTTGTAAAAAAGTGACAACTTGCGGCAGGGAACTACCTGGCGCCTTTTCGCCAGTTTCCATGGACAGTAAATGAGGATTGACACCATTAGGGGCCTTGGCAAAATAGATAAAAGAATAATCCTGTCAAAATTAAGACATAAGTCCTCTTCCGATGTATGACAATACAGAAGGCATTTCTAGACAAAAGAAAAGCCCTCCGAAGAAAAAATTATTTATATCCTCCGAAGAATGGCACAAATGCCCTTACAAGACCGCAGATAAATCTCATTTCAGAAAAACTAAGAAACGTTATTTAAAAATAACGACATATGCTACTAATTCCCTCTAAAAACCAAAATATAAAATGCCTTCCGTATAACAAAAACCGGAATGACCTTCGGATAAAGTAACAAAAATGTCATTTGACCGCCACTCACGTCCTCAGAAACAAAAAGGAGTTTGTGGAACCTTCATACAATGAAGAATCAGGATTATTACTCGACACACCTACAATGTTCCTTAGGGAATGAAATACAGAAATGACCTCAGACTATTACAAATGTTGCTTATGCAATGTCAAGGTAGGAAGTGCCAGAAATCGATCGAACTGATCAGATTTAACATTTATCGTCTCGCCACAATTTCTTGGCGACTTACCACAAATAATGACTTCAGAGGATTCCAACTCATTCAACTGCAAGTCAACGTAATACCTGCTCTACCATACTTTTATTGTATACAAACCTCTAAATTCAAAAGAGAAAATTAATATCTAAATAAATTAATAAATAAAACTGCTTATGGAATTTATGAGTGCTCTAATCATAAAGGTTTCCTTCCCACTGCACGGAGTGGCTTTCGCAAAAGATTTGGCAACTGCATTCTCAAGGGCCATCGACTGCCCTAAAATGAAGCCACTGCAGTACATACTTACTGGGTCCAGCCGGTGGAAAAGGAAATGTGTACCCAAAAGCAATCACCAACGACAACCGGCAATAAGTGTTTTCAAATCTATCACAAGTCCATAGCAATGCACAGGTTTCTGAGCAAATATGAATTCCACAACTTGACAAACGATGACGCCACGCAGCACGAGTTTCCCGGAATCACCTATAGCTACAACTAGGAATCTACATCGAGTCTACGGACGATCTTCTCTAGCGCCCGACTGCTGCCCGCCGCCCCTCCTCCACACATTTTTCTCCTCAGCGAACCTAAAGCCGGGGCCCCTCGATGTACCCTTTCCGTCTGCCTTAGGTCCGTGTCGTCTATGTATAGGAGAACGAAGAAACAGCTCTCTCTCTCTCTCTCTCTCTCTGGAAAACAACCAACCGGTACAAAGCGAACAATCGTTTTTTCCAGATTACGGAAACATCCTTAAAGCTGATTAAGACAAAAGGCTGTTTCCATAAGGTAGTAAGTACATTGACTGTCCGAAGGAAATTGCCGTCTAAGAGCAAGGGAAAATCACCAAGACCTTTAATAAGTAAGAAATGTGAAAGCACGTATGTGTGCGTGTGTGATGTGTGGTTGGGGGGGAAGGGGGGGGGGGGGGGGGGTGGGGGGAATTTGAAAGTGATAACGACGGTTTATGACTCCGACCAAAAGAAAAAAGGATGGTCAGTTTATGACAGAGAAATAGCTCCTACGGGTGGTTTCGACCTAGCGGGGTAACTACCACACCTCAGGCCCTTTCCTTTCATGTTAATATAAACTTTGACGGAGCAACAATAAACGTCTAGTTTATCTACATTCTAGCTGCACCCTACATCAATCACCTGATTACAGGGTCACATAGGTACAATGATTTATTTATTTATTTATTTTTGAGAGAGAGAGAGAGAGAAGAGAGAGAGAGAGAGAGAGAGAGAGAGAAGAGAGAGAGTTCTGAAAAAAAAAAAAAAACACTCGTATCAAATTAACAATAAACTTCTAGTTTATCTACATTCTAGCTGCACCCTACATCAATCACCTGATGACAGGGTCACATAGGTGCAATATATATATATTATATATATATATATTATATATATATATATATATATATATATATATTTTTTTTTTTTTGGAGAGAGAGAGAGAGAGAGAGAGAGAGAGGAGAGAGAGAGAGAGAGAGAGAGAGAGAGAGATTCTGAAAAAAACACTCGTATCAAATTAACTATTGAATGTTGACAGAACCATCTCTCGTCGCATACGTCCCCATAGAATTGCCATAAACTAGAATTTTAAAAACCAATGTATCCAGTAGAAAGCAAACCTGGACTACCTCTATAAAAGACGACACAAACACATTCTCGACGGCACTATAGCCAAACTCAACTCATGGTGGTACACGTGACCAAAGACACGTTTTCCACATCTCCCCGACAACTCACTCCGACGTTTCCCTCCTGGTCCCCGCCCTCTCTCTCTCTCTCTCTCTCTCTCTCTCTCTCTCTCTCTCTCTCTCTCTCTCTCTCTCTCAGAGAACTGAGAGATGAAACTCACTATCATACCGGCGAAGATATAAAAACTGATTGGCACAGCATGTAAAAGATTGAGGATAGAGGCATTTTCATTTTCCTGTAGTAAGAGAAACCATTTATAGTTTTCAAGATTCGTGACTGATATCATTCACACTACCATTCTGCATCTACTACATAGCACTTCCGTACCGCCCTTTCCTTATACACACTAGTTAAGTCAATTTTTCCCTCTCAGACAGAATCATCAATGGCTGTTTCACCCGATTACTTAAGAACGCTCATGGCTGTCCGTTTGTCTAGGTACCTGACCAAGAATGTGACACCACAGAATGAGGTCAATTCAGTTAGTTTACGATTTTTCTTTTCTTTTTTTTTTTTTTTTTTTTTTTTGCGGCCTAACTTACATTGTCGTAACCAAGGTCTAGACGTTGGTCGTAACGTCCAAAGAATGGCACAAGACTGGGGCAATAGACTCATCCCAATTTACAGAAAACTAAAGAGGAGTGACTTTCGTATGACGTATTCAAACGAAAACAGAATGAATAAGAAGAATGCAAATAAAAGCACTCTGTACATCAATGAGTCACGGGACCAAAACAATTCAATAACAGAAACACCCAAGAAATACTTTACTACACCATACGGGAACAAAAAGCCCATTACTCGTCGTAGTGGATGACGAGTTCACAATGACATGAATAAACCTAATCATTAAAAACTTGGTGTTCCACAAGAAACCATAAAGGTTGCGTTCTATACACGGCTTTCCAATTGCACTGCCCTTCGCAGACGACATGCGATAAAGTGCGGAACTGAGAGAGAGAGATAAGAACACGCTCCTTATCTTTTATCAGTCGACAAATAATTGGACTATGCTCGCCTGCTGGCATACTTCATCTGATAACGCCAATGAGAGAGAGAGAGAGAGAGAGAGAGAGAGAGAGAGAGAGAGAGAGAGAGAGAGAGCCCGACTCTTTTTTTCCTATTTCCGGAAACCTTAAAACTGCAGAGAAAATCTCTCCTCTTTTTCTACCCAGGGGATCTACGTTATTACATCATCCCTTTACTGTCTGGCTGTGGAGGTTACTGCAGTGAAGAAGTAAAAAAAAAAAAAAAAAAAAAATCTAAATGTACTAGACGTAAATAAGGAAAGAAGGTAAAGGAGAAGAGAAAGGGCTGAGATGGAAAAGCTAATGAATTAAAGAAAACAGATACAAAACGACCAATCATCTGATTGCTGATCTCGACACAGCAAGAGGAGGCAGCCTCGCGGGCGTCATAGAGTAACACATGACTACACGAGAGATGAGGCTATTCCAAGATTAAGAACCTGATTTAATTGTGTGTGTGTGTGTTTATACATGTATGTATGTATGTATGTATATGTGCATATATAAACACACGTACATGTGTGAATTTGTTTGAATTTGTTTCGGAGTTTTCATTCTGCACAGAAAACAAGACTAAAAACAGGAGCAAAGATCTTAATCCAGAATCCTAATCCGACATCAAAGGCACCGACTGCACGAAGGCAGTACAATGAAGCTTCCGGGGAGAGGGAAGGACCCAAGTGGAAGGGGAAGGGCTGGAAAGGGGAGGGGAAGGGAGGGGAGAAGGTAATCAATAATCCCTTTCCCCGTCACACACATGTCGAGAGGACCAAGCAAATTTTAGGCTACGGAAAGCCAAACGTTGTAAGGCATTTTGGAAACAAAACTGTACAAAAGCAATCCTTACATTAATGAGTCTCCGACTATGAAAACACCAGAAGCTAATTCTAGCACTCAAATGAACCCAGATCTCATTAAAACTATGATAACAAATAATTTCCTGGTTACATATACATTTAATAAACAACACCTCTATACAATAGCGTCTCCTTATAAGGAGAAAATATTTACTATGCCGAAAAAAAGGGTGGATAAACGTTTGCAAAACTAATTTACAATGAGAGAGAGAGAGAGAGAGAGAGAGAGAGAGAGAGAGAGAGAGAGGTCCAAGCACAGAGGGGAGAGGGGAATTGGGAATATGCTACATATATCTGAAAAGACGAGTAAAAGTGGAGGGGGTGGAGAGGTTTCAGCTTAAAGGTTAAAGGTCAAGAGAGAGATAGAGAGAATTTCTTTAGGTTAGAAAATAATATCATCCAGGAAGTTATTATTTCCGTATGAGTTTCTTAGGTCGACAGAGCAGTCGAGACAAATGATAAAACCCGACCTAAAGGAATCTCTCTCTCTCTCTCTCTCTCTCTCTCTCTCTCTCTCTCTCTCTCTCTCTCTCGGAGATTCTTCAGTAACTACCCGCACACGCAAAAGTCGGAATTTCAGCTTACATATTCTGGGCATATGCAGTTTCAGAAAATATAGATGAATGAATAAAGCCACAACATACGACGAATTCAAACAAGTGCAACCACAAACAAAGAACCAATCACATTCCAAAGACCTTGGAACCAATGACCTTGCTGTCCTTACTTCTGGACGAGTCGCAAGATGTTTGTTTCCAACACACACTTAATTTTAAAAGTGAGTAAACTTACAGGGCAAAATCGTGCTTCACAAATGCCGCGATTTTTGCTAACACAAGACAACCGTTAACACATTCGTGAGAAGAAATGGAAACATTTTCAACGAAACAAGAGTCAATATAAGCAACAACCCACAACCATTTCGTAAAAAAATGTTAACATTTTAAACGAATAACAGAGTAAAAATAAACAATAATCCGACCCACAACCATTTCGTAAACAAATGAACACATTTTCAACAAAAATAGGAGTAAATATAAAGAATAATCCAACCAACAATTATTTACAATCACATCTAATACATACAACCGCACGCATTTCCTAAACCTAAACGACGCGAATTATCATTCCTGAGTTGTCCATCCTTTTAAATTCCCGCCACTGGGCTCCGTCCTTGGCACCGGTTCAACTCCCGAAAACGGCTGGGACAAGGAATCATTGTACGGCTGGCCATTCACCGGCTGCGTCATTCACACACACAAAAACACACACGACACGAGGCATAGTAATCAAGAAGTCGCTCTTCCTTCTCTCTCTCTCTCTCTCTCTCTCTCTCTCTCTCTCAGTGGAACTATTTAAGATGCATCTGATGAGGAATTTCTTTCCCTGTCTATCGACAACACTTGTTATGGTCTTGCTGAATATGAAGAGAGTAATTAATTAAATGTGTTTCATTTTCGATTGTTGGGTTTGTTGTTACCCAACAGTAGAAGTCAATTAACACATGACAATTTAATTTTGGCTGGCATGGCCGTCCTGGTTGAAGGAAATTATATCAAATATACTATGATACTTTACCTATTTCAAACAGAAAAAAAGGTGAGTAATGGGCTTTTCGCTAAAGACGGTTTTAGGAAGTTACTGCAATTATCTCATGAGTACAAACGACAGACTTAAATCCTATCGGAATAATGTTAATATCTTCCTGCAATATAATGAGCAAAAACTCCCGCAGAACACCAATACACTCAGGCATAAATTCAACAGCTTACAAAGCTTTCATAAAATACAGCAATCACGGAGCTAAGATTGCAGAGTGCGTTCATCAGAACTTGCAAACACAAGTCTTTGAAAATTTGATAAAATCCTTGACGAAGAACACTGCTGTCTATTGAGGCGCTGAAGCGTGGCAAAGGATGATGACAATGCAAAACTCGTTCTCTTTCTTTCTTTCTTTGGAGAGAGAGAAAGAGAGAGAGAATTATGGTAGTTATGATGACGACGATGACGGGGATTCAGGTGAACATAAGGCATTTCCGCTGGATGTACACACACACACACACACATACGCAGCAGCAGAAGGGGGAGGGGGAGGAGGAGGAGGAGGAGACAGGATGCATTATCGACCACCAGCCTCTTATCATCCTCATCTCGCTTTGCCCTCCTTTCTACACTCTACCCGCGAACCCCTATCCAAAAATCCCTCTCAGAGAAACAAAAATCCTTAACAGAAAGAACGCCAACATCACCTGTAGACAGCCCCCTCTTGATTTCTTTTAAAAATAAAAGTCAGGAAGGAATCCTAAATTTCAGCCCGATATCATCTCTCTCAAAATTATCTAACTGCCACAAAAACATTTTTCAACCACATCTCTCTCTCTTTCTCAAACACACACACACACACACACACAAATCAAGAGTACTGGAGGACAGTCAACACAAGTATGACAGACATGTAAAAGCCAACGATGCAAGAACGTATAAATGCTGAGGATTATGTTACAATAAATAAGCACGAAGCAACCAACTTACTTAAAATACTCACAATCCCAATTTCCCCCCGGCAAGCACAGCAATCGAGTGTGACATCATCAGACTCTTATAGAAGAGAACAAGTCCACAATTTCTAAAACGTTGACCTCTCTCTCCTTCATTCTCACGTCTTTTAGAATGGTCGGTTTTAGATACACCGAATGAAGGGTTTACATATATGAAAAATCATAACAGTATTTCTAATACAATTTGTGAAAATATACATATATATATATATAATATATATATATAATAATCTATATATATATATATATAAATATAGTTTTTTTATATATAATTGACCTATGAAAACGCCAAAATACAGAAAGTAAGTACTATATTTCAGAGACTGCTGTCTCTCTTTTCAGGTAGGTAATTACCTACCTGAAGAGTCCTCTGAAATATAGTAGTTACTTTCGATTTCTTGGAGTTTTTATGGGCTCCTTTATTAGATGGAAATGTGTAATAGAACATTTTTAACAGTCAAATATATCCTATACTATATATATCCTATATATATATATATTATATATATATAGATATATATATAATATTATGATAGTATAATATATATTTAATATAATAATAATTATAATAAACTATATTTATTTTATATTATAAATATATTTTAATAAATTATAAATAATTGGGGGCCTGCAACATTCTCTCTTATCCTTACGTACCGTTGTTCTCTTGGGTAGGTGGCTGGGTATCCAATGTAAAAGGAAGACGCCCGGGTGAC
Organism: Macrobrachium nipponense; assembly: GCF_015104395.2. Taxonomy (NCBI): domain Eukaryota; kingdom Metazoa; phylum Arthropoda; class Malacostraca; order Decapoda; family Palaemonidae; genus Macrobrachium; species Macrobrachium nipponense. The sequence continues at coordinate 48,206,000 of NC_061092.1, read as the reverse complement.
CAAGCACGAAAGTCCTCTCAGGCCAGCAACGAGTGAAGTGCTGAGCAAACGGACTGAGAAGGAAGGAACCTGACGCCTTTCTGAAGGCTTGAGGATTCCAGGGAATAGTTAAGGAGGGGAAATGAGAAATCCCTGGAATCCCTATCGCTCACCTTCCTTGGACTCTAAAGGGCAATAGAAGTCCAACCCTTTTTCTCCATCCCACGCCTATTGCATTTGCATTATGTGGTCCAATTCTATATTATTCTTCTTCCTACCTGTTGCCACCACTCTCGCAAGAGTGGCTGCCGACTCATCGAGCATGCGCACAAGCGAGTTGAAATCTGAATGATCTAATGCATCGCAAACAAAACCCAACTCAAATATTATCGTATTGCTTCACCAATGATGCAACAATTATGATGTCCCCCGAAGTACTCGCGAGCAATCCAGACGAAAAAAGGAAGCGGAGGAAGGCGGGCCGAGTGAGTGGGGACGTGACAACATAATAATACGAAGCCCTCACTCGGATCCACTGCATAAGGCCAACATAACGCCGAACAAGATCAAATGCAGCCTATTTTGCAAATGTTCACTGCATCTGCTGCCGTCGAGTGAAAGGGCAAAACGAGATCGTCGCCTTGATTACACAGGTGCGAATAACGAGTTACCTGCTCCCCCACCCCCCCACCTGCCTGTGAAATAAAACAGATTCGCTTTCAACTGACGTTCACACGGGGGATGAGAGAGAGAGAGAGAGAGAGAGAGAGAATGTTGCCATCCCTGCTTCCTTAAAAAGACGTAGCATAATTATAAGCTAAGCGCGCGTTCTAACTGAATCGTTCAAGAAATCAGTCCCTTGAAACAACGAGTCCCATAACGTCATCGTCCTGATTCTTACGTGACATGTTTCACCACAAAACGGCCCCTAGAGATATATTTTTCTCTTTTCCCTAGGCTCCCGCAGCAGAAACAGTAGTAGACATAATAAAAATAAAAAGGAATAAACAAGTTCCACTAATCTTGCCGACATGAGAAGGCACAGAGAAGCTGGGCATAGTACTTCAACAAGAACGTTGAATCCTGACTAGAGGGAAATGCTGAAACGTCTCATGCTGTTACCTTGTGTGTGTAAACATATCTCAAAAAGAAGGACGCAAATATAAATGCAGTTAGAAAATGCCAACACCACCCTGAGATCCAGAACACCTAAGACGCTCGAACAAAAAGCCAACGCGCGCATAAAGAAGTGACCTCTATATTTGAAGGAGTAAAAACACAGTAGAAAATCGCACACAGAGAGAAAGGGGGGAGACACACACAAACTAAAAGAGTTTTAAAGAGGCTGAGCTCAAAAGCAGTAGACTTCACTCCTCCTCCTCCTCCTCCTCATCCTTTCGCAAAGAAGGAGAGAGACTCGTACCCTGAGGGCCCGAGAAGAGAAGAGAAGAGTCTGAGGTCGACTTCAACAGACGTTGCTCGAACGTTGCATCTCTCACTCAAACCATCCGTAAAGAACTGTCCCAAGTGGTACAGGCCGCCAGGGAAAATAATTTATGGAGTAAAGATAGATTTTACTATCATCGATCTTCACTATCGATGATTGTAAAACCTAAATTTGGAATAGCAACAGATAAATAGTACGGATTTAAAAGGGTGACGAAACTCCAAGATCAGTTTTCAAAAAGACCTTCAATATAAAAGACACATTAATTCATACAGAAACTGAAAAGGCGACTATTCAAAGCTTCAAAGAGAAATACTAGAAGACTACAGTACTGGGGAGGGCGATTCACTCTCGCATGCAACGTTCAAAACATGAATGGACTAATCAAGCGAAAAATCAGGTATTCCTATGACCTAGACTCAAACTGCTATTCTTTCTGAAGATTTTGGACAGTGTAAGTATTCAATAAATAAAATGCACGTTAAAAAAATATCAATAAGGGACTTGGATGAGAGCAACAACATCCAACGATGTAAAGGCATACGAATGACTACCGAAGTGTCATTATTACCCAAATGAATGTTAGGAAGAATAAAAAAACAACGAATTAAAAGGACCATAAACAAATGAGATCAAACAGATTGGAGATCGAGAGAACGAAATAAAACTAAACGGGCATTGCGTAATGAAAATGCTAAGTGAACACAACACATAAATATAACGAATAAACCTGGTTATGGACAATTAACGTAGGAGCTGAATTGTTTTTGGATAATATACATGGCTAGTCAACTAAACACACACACACACACACACGATTCACTGAGTGCTGGAGGATCCAAGAACGGAGGACTTACGAGGAATCTTCACCAACTTACGACTTCCTGCCCACGACATCCCACGCCCAGTACCCTAGAACAGCACTATACCCATCCTTCACATGCCATAAAACCTCTCTCTCTCTCTCCTTTTAATTTACTGCACTCTCTTCCTTCGGTAAAATGACCCACCAATCCATCCTCCTTCCCCGACGCACACAAGGAGGAGTTCGGTTGGATCTGGTGAACCAGAGTCGCTCCTCCCCTCCAAGTCTGTCTGAAATGCAGTTGCTGGTATTTCCAAGCAAGATGGAATCTTGGTCCCAAGGTTCCTCGCGCGTGACCACGCTTTTCAGCAGGCTGACGCGGAACATTTTATGGCTTTACAGCCACACATGACATTCAAAAGCTCATTTAAAACTAAATACGTGCCTATGAAAATTTGACCAAGTGAAGCAGTTAATAATATTATTAAATCAAGTTGCAAAAATAGTTCTCAACACCGAAAGAACGAACGAATTGGACGCAAACGTGATTTTTTTGCACTTAGGAAAGCATCCAGAAGATGAGGAATGACAGAAACGCTGATCTAAGCTCACTGCATTTAGTCAAAAAGCTATCTCAATATGGAAGCACAGCTGACGTCACTTCAGAGAAAAGTTCGGGAGTATTTCTACTACATTCACGCAAAAAAAAAAAAAAAAAAAAAAAAAAAAAAAAAAAAAAAAAAAAAAAAATACAGCAAAATTACACGGAATACTGAGAATGAGAATGAGTGGATCTACAACGACAGGTATGCAAACTTCCATATTTCCAAACTTCCATTCACCTTGAATGACCCACTATGAACTAATGGCAGAAAAGTTCACATAAAAGTTTACCAAGAGTTGAAACGGGACACCTGAACCAACTGGATATCACAACTCGCAAATAATGCGGTTTCCGTTCGTATCACGTTAAATTCCGACCGAGTGCAAAGCCACTACTTCCTCCAGTAATACTGAAAACGCGCAAACTTCACACAATGAGCGGACAGATGGGCTTCAAAATCGCCCCCGTCATAAAATATACTTAAATAAACAACGGTTCTAAGACGACAAATTCTTGACTTGATGACACACCTGCAACAGTAAACTCCTCCTTACCGACTGCGAAGAAGCAAAGGATACGCGCTGGTTTATACGTCTATATATCGCGTATATTCGTAAAGGTGACACGAGGGCATCCTATTTTGTAAATCTCAACGCTCTTTTGTAAGAGGAACGCATGCGCGCATGAAGCAAGCATCAGGTGGGCTAGTGACGACAACGTGCTTGCGTGTATAGGTCGGGTCATGTGGGAGACCTCATGCAAAAGAGAGAAAGAGAGCGATACCAGTGTAAGGGGGGAGGGGGGCATGGGAGGTGTGTGTGTGTGTGTGTGTGTGTGTGTGTGTGTGTGTGTGGTGGGATTTAAGTTGTAGCTCAGAGCGTGCATTACACATTGCATGCCGCATATTACAGGAAGGTTGAGTAGGAAAACGGCAAAAAAAGGTGACGGTTGATGAGGGACAGAGAAGGGGGAGACAAGACACAACAGCCAGAAGAGAAAACAGACACCACAGAAGACGGAGGTCATGTAAGAAGAAAGCAAACACCTAATCCCACTTGGTTCACATTACGAGTTTGTGCGTAAGTGCGTATGGCGCACGTGACATAACCTTACTTAATAACATTCCTGTTAAATACAAGACATCCAACGGTATTGTTGGGACCTATTAACACACCTTCCTTAACACTGTAGGCATTGACATCAAGATTCAGACCTGCACGACGCCTTGGCCTACATACGATATACAAACGGTAGATTTTGTTTCTAATTGTTGACGAATGGAGATGATAATAAACTAAATTAGTCCTGTACTTAGAGAGAGAGAGAGAGAGAGAGAGAAATATATATATTATCAGTCTTGTACTTTGGATGTACTGACAGAGAGAGAGAGAGAGAGAGAGAGAGAGAGAGAGAGAGAGAGAGGATGCACCCGCATATCGAGAAGAGAAAAGACCGCCATCCTCAATGGTTACATCTCCATTCGACCTCGACTTTACTTATTGTCCTTCAATTGAAGAGCGGAGAAAGAGAGAAGAGATAATGGAGGAAAAAAAAAAAAAGAGAGGATAAAAGAGGAGGAGGAGGAGGAACGCATTACTTCCTGTAACACCAACTAAAACGTATTCCAATAAGCTTCCTACACAGTCGTTTCGTTCTCAGAAATACCGAGGCGTTATTGAGCGAATACACGTGTTATTCCTCTCTCTCTCTCTCTCTCTCTCTCTCTCTCTCTCTCTCTCTCTCTCTCTCTGTGAGCGTTCGACCAGCAAGAATACCTTTACTTGGAATCCATCTTGAACAAAAACATCATTTATTACTCACCGCATTGTTCCTATAACTACCTCCACCACTACTACATATATAATATTATTATATTATATAATAATAATACGTAATAATAACGCCTGCCAGTCCCCTCAACCCAGCAGGTGAAGAGGATACATGACAGACAAGACAGGAGGAGGAGGTTAGGAAGGGTGCGCAGGAGGAGGCGGGCAGGGAGGAGGTAGGAAGGAAGGAGGAGGAGGAGGAGGAGTGCGCACGTGGAACTCTTCACAGCAAAATTCTCCACAGATTGAAAGGAAGAAGAGTTTTGGGTCAAGGCAATCGGAAGGGGAAGAAGATTAAAAATGAGGAGGGAAGTTACGTTGGAAAAACAAATGATAATGCCACGAGGGTCTCTAAAGAAACGAAAGAAGGGCGTGTCTGACTTAATGTTACATTCTGGCATCTTCCTGAATTAAATGTAGTATCACATACTTCATCACTTCAAGGTACAATAAGATTAATTATTCCGACTTATTCTGACTGAGTACGGTAGCGTGTTGAGTTCTTCTATGTAAGACAAATGTACACAGCTATCTAATGTCCCTGATTTAAAATTCAGTAAACCACACAATCACGCAGTCGATCTGCTTTCCTTTCGGTTCTCAGGTACTATTATCGAATGAGGTTGATATATATATATATATATATATATATATATATATATTATATATATCTATATATATATGTGTGTGTGTGTGTGTGTGTGTGTGTGTGTGTGTGTGTATGTATATATAATATATATATATATATATATATATATATATATATATATATATATATATATATATATATATATATATATATATATATATATAACCAACAAACAACCCCTAACATCAAGTTAATTTTCCCGGTAAATAGCTCACAAATAGAAAGAATTAGATGAGGGAACGAAGCAGATCTGTAAAGACGGGTTCGATGTACTATTAACAAGAGTTCTGCAGAGGTACAGTAAATTAAGTGGTTCCGTTGTCTATCACATCTCCGAAGATACCAATCAGAGTAGAGATTCATTCGCTTTTCTTTGTTGCCGAGTATGAGATGGCTAACAGGTTGGAAGATCAAGCACTGCCATTAAGACAACCCTCCTCTCTCTGTTCTCAAGATAATAAGTAGTATAAAAAAAAAGCTGTGTAGATGAAAGCAGGGTACGATTTTTATAGCTTAAAGGTTGATGTGACTGATTATGGCTACTTAACTGGCGTCACGACATCTAGGTAATTGAGGCAGCTACCTTTAATACAGAAATGTTGAAATCAGGCTCAGAGTCTTGACTGATGCTCACTTATCGCACAGTTGTTCTAGAAATGCTTTTTAGGCGTCAAAACTGCCGAGAATGATACTTCACATGGCAAAGTGCAAGAGCAATGAGGCAAGACCTCTGCACTGCATCCACAGGTGCAAAACCATCATAAGGGAAAACGAGGTCTTCCATCCACTACGAATAAACGAGTCGCCATCAGAGACAAATTGCATTTCATATACCATTCCGACCGACGTGACAGCTAATCCCCCTATATCTAATTCAATTCTCGTCACTAGGCATTGCGTAAGAGTACAGACAGCGTCGCAGGATTTTGTTCGCTCTCTTTCTCCCACAGCTTCCTTTGAACCTCGTTTAAAGAGCTGCGCTGGGATCAGGTATGTACTACTATGTGGTCGGGGTGGGGGTGGGGCGGTGGAGTGGAGGGGTTACTAACAATGAGCAGAGCATAATACAGTAACATATTTCTCTCTCTCTCTCTCTCTCTCTCTCTCTCTCTCTCTCTCTCTCACACACACATTATATATACACATATATAATGCATTCAATACAACAAGAATATCAAAATATCAATAAACGCTAAGTTTGACAGTATAATTACCACTGATAAAAGACTTACGACGTCATGAACGACTGTCCCTTCTCTCCCTTGCCAGCCCTACATAGTTTGCCAATTAAAAACTACAGTTAACAGAGGATAACAGACTCAATAAATCAATAGTTAACTTCGTCCCGTGACGTCACCGCCCATGAGAGAAGGAGCCAGAAAGAAACGAGGAGTGATTGGGGGGGGTGGGAGGGGGGGGGAAGAGGAGCGAAGGACGAGAGTAAGAGGGGGGGAGGGGTAGGAGGGAGGGAGGAGGGAGGAGGGTGGGGGGGGGTTAGAGAGGGAGGAACGAATCCTTCTTCGTCTAATGACTTCCAAGGCTCTTTTTACCTTACGTAATACAGATACGAGAGAGAGAGAGAGAGAGAGAGAGAGAGAGAGAGAGGGGGGGGGGGGGGGGGGTTTACGTCTGGCGCAGACCAAACACCCTCACTTCCTCGCTCTTCTCTTTTACTCTGAAAAGCACCACCGCCGCCACCAGCCTCCTCCCATTGATCCTCCCACCCGATGGTGTCGTCCTCTTCTCTTTCTCTTCTTCTCCACAGCGCTCAAACAGCGAGAGAAGAGAGAGAAAAAATACAACTAGAACGTTTATAAATGACTGCCGAGGAGGCTCCAACCCAAAACACGTCAACGTTAGAAATAACTTATTCCACATGAAATAATCAAGGCGTGAAGTACGACTGCCAACATTTTCCACTGATGCTGGAGCCCAAACGTCGTACACATAAAATAGACAAACATGACTACAGTTTGGGCGAATGTACTAATACTGCCAAAATCGACAATGAAGAACAAAAAGAAGCACACAAAACTTCAAAGATGCAAAAAGAGCAATGGTAAGGATAATGCCTTCAAAAAATGTTGCTAGCGCCATCATCAACAGAACAGAGCAAGGGGTAGGTAGGAGGAAGGCAGCTGCAGCTATCACAGTATTGGGTGGACTGCGCTCTCTTTCTCTCTCTTGAAACCCGCTCTCTTTCTCTCTTTCTCTCTCTCTGTGTGACGTTCCATGAGCATCATCTCATGACGTCACGCACCGAGGTAGTGATGTCAACACTCGGTTAGCAACAATAGCAGACGCTGTCCCCCGGAATCGCTTCCACGACGGAGGTCTATCTTCGTCATGCACTCTGAATGCCAGCAAGTGGGAAGGGGGAGGGGGAGGGATAAGGAGACAGAATGAGGTCCCATGGTGCCATTAAAATGACAAATGTAAAGAAGAGTTCACTCTGAATCTGCCCACGCAGAGCACATTGTTCATATCATAGAAATAAATACATGACTAGGTCATTAATTACTTCCCACAAGTGAACGCAGGAGCAGGAGAGAAGAGAAGATCGAAGAGAGAGAGAATTACTAACGACCAGATTATATTATATATATATATAGTATATATATATATTATATATATATATATATATAATATATATATATAATATATACACAAACACACACAAGTATCTCAGACAACTTAAAGAAGGTACGTTGAAAATGCGACATAAACACTTAGTCGCACGAACATAACTGTCGCTCGTTGGTCCCAACATCACGTAACAGACAATCGTTTGATGATTGTCCGACATGTCACGTACTAAAAACACTCTTTCTATACCGTAATACCCAGGGATCACATACACTTACAAATTAGATGGAAACTTGACCAGCATTTTTGGGTGGGTTACATAAACAGCTTAGACTGTTCCGTAATTATATTTATAAAATTAAACATAATTAATACCATATGCTAAAGAGAGAAAACTCTGTTTTTAATAGCATGTGAAATGTGTACACACAACATATATATATATATATATATATATATATATATATATATATATATATATGTATATATATATATATATATATATATATAAATATATATGCTTCAATTCTTTATATATATATATATATACCTATATATATATAATAAATAATATATACATATATATAAATAGTATATGCTTCAAGTCTTTATTGCTAACTGAAAACCTTGAGATGAGAGAGCGAGCGTCTGGAAACCAATACCAAGCAGCAAAGGTTACTAGGTACGCGGACGGCAAAATTGTAATAATGGACAAAGACTTCTACCTCGACAAAATCAACCAGCTCCTTAGCGACACAAATACTTACGAAAAACTGACGAAAAATCCCCTCCAGAACGTTCCCACAGAATTTTTTCGGAAAGTAAGATTAATTGGCCAAGACAAAAAAGAGTATTGAACTATTAGAGAAATTTAAAGTAATTAATCCTAAATTACCCTACTTTTATGGTCTTCCAAAACTCACAAAGACAATCTTCCATTCAGACCCATCGTTTCATGCGCCGGAGCTTTCAATTACAAAATTTCTAAATGGTTAGCTGGCCTCCTTTCTCCTTTTTTTAGGCACTTTTTCTCCCAGTCACATCAAACATTCGGAAGACTTTTGTCACAAATTCAGAGAAGCACATATACCACTTCACAACATAAAACTTTTAAGCCTTGACGTAGACTCCCTATTCACAAAAGTACCAGTACAGGACGTTCTTCAGTTTTTAAGGGAAAAATTATCCCCCTATTCAGATCATTTCCCTTTGGCACTTGACAAAATAATAAAGTTAGTTGAATTATGTGCATCTAATAACGTATTTTCATTCGGGGAATCATTCTACAAGCAAAAATTCGGGTGTAGTATGGGTAGTCCTTTAAGTCCTATTTTAGCCAATCTGTACATGGAATACTTTGAAACTACAGTAATAAATGCAATAAAACCCAAAAACATGCTGTGGATGAGATACGTGGATGACATACTAACATTTTGGGATAATAAGTGGGAGTAATTTTAATGAATTCCTCTCAAAATTAAACGCATTAGTGCCCAGCATCAAATTTAAAGTTGAATGGGAAACAGACAACAAAATTCCTTTTCTTGATGTTTTAATAATCAGAATACAAATTTACCATATACAGAAAACCAACGTTCTCACTTTCATATATTCACTACTTTAGCTATCATGACAATACTATCAAGATAGGTCTAGCTAGCAACCTATTCTTAAGAGCCTTACGAATTTGTTCCCCAGATTTCCTGGAAAAAGAATTTGAACTAATTCGCAAGCAACTTTCATCTTTAAAGTATCCTGACATATATTGAGAAAGCAATTCCAAAAAGCAAACGATAATTTTCTACCGACCCCTAAAGACAAGACCAGAGACACTCCCAACAATAAAATAAAAATTCCCCACCTGGAGACGATTAAGAGAGTAACTCACACCCTTGGGAAATCCAACCCTTTTGCATTTACCTACCCAAATACCTTAGCCAAATCCCTGATTAACGTCCAACAAAAGACATCGCCCAAAGACTCTGGGGTATATGAGATCCCATGCCAGGACTGTGACCAATCTTACATCGGATTTACAGGTAAATCACTTCCCCAGAGATTAATACAACACAAACGGTCAGTTAGATATGGACAACAGAACTCTGCTATTTTCAACCATATAAATGAACATAACCATAGAATAAACTGGAATATGTCACGTGTAATTTATAGCAGCAACTGCCGGTACAAGAGTCAAATGATGGAATCGGCCTTAATAAAAGAGAAGCAGGTAATGAACATCTCAAAAGGGAATTGGACATCGGACATCGTCGACGCAGTGTTCATTCAACCAACGCTTAAGAAGATTAAAGGAAGATTATCAGCGGGGGTGACCTAAATTGGCTTACTTGTGGACGAATCTCTTGGTATAAATACCACCTTTTCTGTAAACTTTTCTCATTCATATACCTGAAGAGAGAGACAGCAGTCTCTGAAATATAGTACTTTTCTCTCTACATTTTGGTGTTTTTATGAATACTAAATACATTTACGATACCAGTCAAGATGCTAGAATACCCACCTAAGAGGCTCGAATAATTCTCTGTGTTTGACACACTACAATAATCCCATATCCACCCGAAATGCCGGAATAATATACATAATATACACATTCAAGGATGTAAAGAGCAATCCGATACACATCTGAGAGACTAGGATAATACTATACACGTTCGGAAAGCCATATTTATCATACGCACATTTGAGAGCCTAGAACACCAGAATAACCTCTATCCATTTGGGAGGCCAGAATATTTTGGTTGCGTGTAGAAGGCAACGTTAATCCTATCCAAGGCCAATACATATTTGGAAGGCTACAATAATCCGACACAATGTTTGAGAGGACAATAATTATCCACAAACTTAAGCCAGAATAATCCAAGCACATTTGAGAGAACAGAATACTCTTATACACATTTCACTATCTCGGATGCCATGCTAATACACAGCATGGCATCCGAACATGTGAACTTGACGGAGAAAATTTAAACAGTTTCCAGTTCAGTACTTCTGAAAATTGTTCACTATTGAGGAACATCAGATTTTTAGAGCAATGCCTCAAATTCTATACAACAGGTGTTTTACGTCAGTCTTGCGTCATACTCTAGTGTAAAAACACACTTTTTGCTTACTCGGGGAGTAAGCCTACAAACTACTTTGTTGTTGATGTTGTTGTTCTTGTTGGGGGTAGGAAAGGTTTGAAAAAGGTGTTTCACATTGAGTTAAAGATACAGGAATTTCAGGATATGATATTTACGATTTATTAGAATGAAAATGTAAAACAATAAATAATGTGGATGTTAAACATTAAAAAGAATATTATTTCTAACAAAATATAGCGTATTCATTTTAATTTTCATGGGCGAAACAATGCTATATTTGACCGTAGATTTTAGCACGTTTTAATATACGTTAAAAGTTTGTAATATAATGTTTACAACTTATGCCTGAGGGGAAAATCTTGCACACGTCAAGAGTAAGCTGGAGGTCGGATCACGCCTTGTTATTCTGAGAGAGAGAGAGAGAGAGAGAGAGAGAGAGAGAGAGAGAGAGGCGCAAAACAAGGCCAGCATAAGTATAGAGGAAAACCTAATGAAGCTTTCAGGGCTAATGATCAGGCATTACAACACTGTTTTCAATTTCTACCGGGGATGGGGGGGGGGGGGGGGGGGGGGGGGGCGGGGGGGGGGGGGGATTACCTGGTGGATTCAGAATTGTGTAACAGATGCAAGAGAAAGTACAGTCATGTGCTACTGAAAAGGCAAATGAAGAGCAGCTTGATTCGTCATTACATACTTATGACGAAGGTGCTCTGCTCTCTGGGACCTGCAATTCACATGACAGAAACAATCAGAAAATAATGATTTCATTCTCTTGAAGACCTGATACCAAGAAGGAACTTATTTTACTGTCTTGGGACTGTACATTTGAGGGCACTCAAGCCACATTCGAAGTCCATCTTGACTTCGATAACTTCAAAACATCTGTGGCTAGTCTTTGTTGACTCCACATGCTGGCTGTATAATGAACTCCAAATCTTTGAAATACTTCGGGCATCGAGTCTTGACAGCTTCACGAATCATAACATTCGTACAATACAGGGATAACCCTGTGCCGAGGTGAGACACACTTTATCAAACTAGTCGCTCTATTGAGTGCCTGCAGCTTCTCAAGTTGTATCTTAGGTAGATAAGGAACGAGTCCACTCCAATGACAACATCACAAGTACCATAATATAACATTTAGAAAAATATTTCTCAAAAAGGCAATATTTTTAAGATGATGTGCAGTAACCCAAACAACAACATCAATGATTTGAGCCCTGAAAGACAAGTTACAGCTCTGAGGTAGGCGGGAGTCACAAACTTTATCACTAATCAGGACTAATTACTATTGACGTTAATCTAGAAGCAGTTTATGCACAACTGCACCAAAAGATCGAGTAGACCAGGATACCACCACATTTGCCCTCATCCACCATTTCTTATAAATAACATTTACGAAGCATAAGCAATCTCTGGAAAATATAACTACATAAGCTGATCGACCTTCTGGTGTAGCATTTACCCTCACCAGGTGAGTAACTGACGGTTAAAGCAGCAAATATTTCATCATTTGGACATGAATGACAGATTCCCAGACGGTCCGTATGAACTTTAGTTATCATACAAAACATTCAAAACCTTCATTAACTCATATTTAAACGTGCAGAGGTTGATTATGATGACTGAAATGCTGCGAGAGAGACAATTCCATAGGTTAGAAGCCACGAGGGTGAATGTCAAGGCGTGAGCAACCTAAGCTGGATTATGGTATGTGTAGGATGGGGAAAAGACCATCTCTAACACCAGTTCTAGTATTGTACTGGATTAGAAGGGCAAAAGTTCAATGGGTGGGTGCACAGGAGAGTTTGGAACCAAACCCTCTCCGATTTTGTAGATGAACAATATTTTATTGAGTTCACGCCCATACTGAAGGCTACGTTTCCGTCTTGTACAATGGGGACAGTCACGCATGTGTGTGTGCGTGAGTGTGTGCATGAATTAGTCCTCCCACATGACAATATGTATGGCTGCATTGAATAGTGACAGATCATACAAGCGAGCAGTATTCCACCGTCATCGACATGATGTAGGAAGTGCTACTGCTAACCTTTTTTGAAAACATCCTCAGCATCCCTGCAAACGTGTCGACAGTTTGTCATGATTCTGTCAAATACGAGTTACCTATGTGACGTCGTCAGAAATATGACTGCCAGGACTTTGATTTGGACTTCAACGCGCTAACATTTTGGTCCAGATCGAAATAGGGAGTAAAACTTGAAATTCTACTCATAGTCTGTGCTCATATCTGTCTCCATTCAAGGATAAACTGAATTACTTAACTCGAGTCGAAACTTCGCAGCTTTCTACAGGACTGGTACGACAAAGACGTCATTGTCAATTCTTGCCAATTTCACTTCCCATAAAGGTAAAGAGATCGGGACTTTTCCTGAGGTACACCGGATGTGACTGACTGGCGCTGGTTTGGCTACAGCTTCAACAGCTGGCACCTGAAGTGTCCAAATAACAAATCTGTGACACAAAGTTTTTAAAGGTCCAACTTCTTTCTATGAGCTTTTGTTCGTAAGAAGTTGTCAACTTCAACTGCATCGGCAGCCTTCGTAAAGCCATAGTAGACTGTCGATTTCACTGCCTGATTGCCAGATTGACTTAACAGCAGAGAGAGAGAGAGAGAGAGAGCTAGCTCCCTGGACATCCCCTGGTTACTTCATCACCCCTTCTCCCTCTCCACTCCTGATTTGATTTAATTTCCCAAGTAATGGAACCGCCCACCTGAGTCCCTTTTCAGAATATTATGAGGGAGGGAGGTTAGGGAAAATAAAGGAAGGGGGGGGGGGGGAGCACCTTTCGCTGGAAAACCAACTTCAAATGTCATATAAATCATTACTATACGTTATAAAGAACAAGAGGTGATGACCTTCAAAAAAGTGCTACAAATATGCTCTCTCTCTCTCTCTCTCTCTCTCTCTCTCTCTCTCTCTCTCTCTCTCTCTCTCTAAATATGTATAGGTACTGCATAAAAATTTAGTATATGAAAGGGTTTCCGGTGTTGTAATTTTCCCAAATCGAAGATGACGAAACCTAAAAGGATAAGTTACTATACAAATTGATTTTCTTTCCAACGAGATTGTTTTCATTCCTTCAATGACAGATCACCAAGTTTCACGACAGTCCAAAAGCCCTTTGAGTACTTCATAAATTATAATCCGTTCTAGACAACATCCCACAGGAAACTGATATACAATACTAAACCAACTATATCTCGATTCGCCCCATCAAGGGAATCTGTACAGTTTGTAAAAATTCTTAGTGTAGCAAAATCCACCTATAAGTTACACTGCAATTGTTACAAAACTTCCTTTCCAACAAGGCACTTGGTCTCCGAACATCAATTCATTATTCCTATTCAAACTGCCAATATCCTTTCAAAGTGGAAGACAATATTATATTCTATTGGTCGAACTGCCATTAACTGTAAGCATTGTTTTTGCTTTTAAGTTTTTCAAGTTTTGCTTTCAAGTTTAATAAACGTACAACAACAGAGGCTTTCCATCGACACCCATACAATTTTTGTTATAAAAAAAAATCTAAAGAACTCAAACTATATGTTCTTGAAGTAACCGTGCATCTATGCACAACCCTTCGCTTGATGAATCATAACAAAAATGTCCAGGACACTTTAAGCACTCCCTACATTTACCCTCCACATACATTCGAAATTGTAAAGAAAGCATTGACTCTCCTGAGGTGTCACCGTGGGAACATTCACAAACCAGTTTCTTACTCCCAAAGCTAAACAGGAATGAGATAACACCCCCCCCCCCCTCCTACCCAACCCTCCCAACCAAACCTCCCTGACAGCATCTCTGCCTTTTCTGGATAACTTCAACGAAACGAATACTATTTACCCTTCAGTTTGAATAACGAATCTCTTCATTGAGCCCTGAATACAAGTCGGGAATCCCCTGATTTATTCATATAATATTCACGTCAGCCTAACTGCCTGGAAAGAGGTGATCTGGAAATCTACGAAACCTCTCCTCTTGAATGGCTCCTTCTTGACAACAGTAGAACACTTCAAGACTGGCATACGCTCATTATTTCAACATTCAAGGGTCATTTCAAATTCAAATACAACATTAGGGCCTATTGCAGGCAGCAAGGGTTCAAAAGTAGCAGCCGCCAGTTCCCAGACCAATCACCCCGGAGGACACGAGAGACAGAACGGAAAAGCCCCTAACGTCTTCTGAGAAGTCGCATCGAACAGTCCACCGGAAGCCAGCGCATGTAAGAGCAGATGGACGAAAGAAGAAAAGAAGGAAATTCAATCTCTCCTCACCCGCTTCCCTCGAACAAGAGGACGCGAGTCATTACCAATGACAGGTTCGGTAACAAAGGCTTATCCGCAACCAAGTTAATAAACGTGCCCGGAAGCAGTGAGCTCTTCTTCGTCAGCTGATCGACGCTCGAAACGAGAAAGAGAATATCAGAGTGCTTTTAAAGTGCAAATAACAATGTAAAATTCTTTCAGATGTATACTCACATCATATATATACATACATACATACATACATACATATATATATATATTATATATATATATATATATATATATATATTATATATATATATATATGGCTCAAACCCACTATCCTTACATTGTGACAACGGCCGATGTGCATTGACCAAATTACAGGGGCTGATTAAAATCTCTCTACTTCTTCTACTGGGCCTTTATATATATATATATATATATATATATATATATATATATATATATATATATCTGTGTGTGTGTGTGTCAAAACAGCTGTAATGAACTTACTTTCTGTATAAGACAAGATTTTCAATTGTAAATATATCCCATATGAAGATATAAAAATTGCGTGACTCAAAATACAACCATGAAAATATAGGAAAATAAAAGATTAATAAATTGCATATATCCTCATAACGCCTCCTTTGTGCTCCGATGAGGAAAGGACAAGACAGGGCGGAAGTGAATCCTGATATCCTTCGCCCCCAGGTCTCTCAGCATCCGCTGTCCTACACAGGATCTTCAGAGAGAGAGAGAGAGAGAGAGAGAGAGAGAGAGAGAGAGAGAGTATATTATTCCCACCACATTGCTTTAAAAAAAGTTAATACTGGTACCTGTGAGGTGTTACCCACAGGTAACCTTAATTCAGAAAGGGCACCGGTATTTCGCTGGGTAACCTGTCAAATGAGGTACCCTTCTGCGCAGATCTGTCATGGGGCAATGTGTAAGTCGATGCAGATCAATATGTCGCATCTGTAACACAAATGACATATGTTTCAGGGACTATCTGCCATGGGGTATCCACACCTCTGGCAACGAATGTCAAATTGCATTGTGGATTTCCATATGATGAGACCAAGCTGGGTGAGAAACAAGCTTGGCCAGAGAGAGAGAGAGAGAGAGAGAGAGAGAGAGAGAGAGAGAGAGAGAGAGAGAGAGAGAGAGAGAGAATATTCATAAACAGAAGCAGGAAGTACGTGGTTCTTAAAAACGTCGGTTCTCAAGAGCTGAAAGTCCAGTAATCCCTGTGTGACACAGGAATTCACACAACATCCAATCCAGGGGATTGTCTTGCACGAAATCACTCGAGCCTTACTCGGAACATCTCTCAGAACAATTGAGGTGGCTGACCAGGGATAATTTTACATATTTCAACATTTTAGCTGTCGTGAAAACTTTTCCCTAGTCAAAATAATATTTACGATTTTGAGTCATCTTAACTATTTCTCAAGACTTCACCAGCTCCAAGAATATATTCTGAAGCTTCTAAATATTTCAACTAATCAACACAAATTTCTAGTATATTATAATGACCAATTTCATTGTATCACCTATTCTACAAACCAAAATAACTGGGAAAACTATTTCCACGTTTGAACCTCACTATTCTCCCAGTACCTTGAGGTTAACAGGAGGAATAAAACCAGCAACTTCATCAATATCAGCATCATCTTCATTAGGGTCATAATCCACATCAATTGAGTTGTTCTCTCTCTCTCTCTCTCTCTCTCTCTCTCTCTCTCTCTCTCTCTCTCTCTCTCTCTCTCTCTCTCTCTCTCTCTTAACAAACAAAGTCGTACACTGGTTAAATGCTTAATACAAATACGGTTATGAAAGCCTCTTGAGAAAACGATGATCAACATGCAAGTCTGCACTAAAGCTGTGGACCAAGACAGAATAATATACAATGTATAATTCATATAGTGAATAACAACCCCGCCACACACACAAAAATGTATATAACAAAGACCGAAATAAGAGGACTCCAGTCGGGGCTGTGGTGTTGCAGGATCGGATGTGGGCGGGTCGTGGTAAAGGTGGAGCATTAGCAAGAACTGGCAGGGGTGTGGGAGGGAGGGAGGGAGGGAGGAAGGGGGGAGGGGGAGGGGGGGGGGAGGGAGGATCAATGACCTTGGGTAAAGACATCCTGCGTGTGAATAACCTCATCCTCTTTCCCCCCGATGCCACAAAACAGGATTCTTTCGCCCAAAATCGGATCTGAATGGATCGAGTTTTTGTAAACAAATACTGGCCCCAAGTTTGCCGTCGCCCAAGGAGTTACATAATCACTGTATTTCACGCCCCAAAATAATCCTTCTATGTTGATTTTCTCGTCTGAGTTTCAAAATTATTATAAATAATATAATTATATCTCCAGGAAAAACATTCTATTTTCATCAAAGGAAAACGGAACAATTCATAGAAACATTGGCCAAAAGAGAGAGAGAGAGAGAGAGAGAGAGAGAGAGAGAGAGAGAGAGAGAGGCCAAAACAAGGAACCACACAAATACACAGTGTGCGCACGCCCCTCGAAATGCAAATGGGGGTGCGTGCAGCCAATTTGCCATATGCACACACAAAACGGTCCCAAGGCTAACAAAGCCCTCAAAAGAACGCCAAATTGATTCCTAGGTTCTTCATGACAATCACCCTCGACGGAAGGGTACGAGGGGAGGGAGGGGAAAGGAAGAGATGGAGACGGAAAGAAAACATGGGAAGGTTAGAGGGGAAAGGAAAGATGAAATACAGGAGGACGGTGGAGAGACCGATTACCCACTGGTGATTGGCAATGATCTGAGAGAGAGAGAGAGAGAGAGAGAGAGAGAGAGAGAGAGAGAGAGAGAGAGAGAGAGTCGACAAACAGAAGAAGGAAAATTATAATTAAAGCAAACATGTGTCTAGGCCTACAAGGACCACCTTCAAGTAAACAACATTAGGCCTATCATACAGGCCTACTCATGAGCTACCTTTACCATACTAAAATAATAATAATAAAAAAAAAAAAAAAATCGAAAACCATTTAACAGAGAAGAGTCAAACACAAGAACCGAATAAAAAAGATGCATATTTTCAAACCCTTTACTGAAATGGAAAAACCTCGTTCCCCCCGCCCCCCCCAAAGTTATGAGGGGAGGAAGAGAAGGAGTAGGCGGAGGAAGAAGAGCAGGTGATCGTGGTTCCGCGAATGGCTCTGCATACAACTGCCCCACACACACACACACATACACATATTATTGCTTGCCTTTCTTTCTTAAGCCCTCGCGTCTTCTATAATAACATATATTTGCAAGAACTTGACATTCATTTAGTACTTATTCATCCCTCTCCCTTTTTTGATATACACGAATGGGGACATTAAATACAAGCTAATAAATTACGACGACCGTATGGTTATATATATATATATATATATATTAATATATATATATATATATATATATATTTATATATATATATATAATATATATATTATATATATAAGAATCATTAAGCGGAGTATAGACTAGGTGGGGCAAGAGAAAAATGCGGCGACTCGAATTGTCTACGGAAGCCAAAGTTTAAATGAATGAAAGGATTGTTGAGCCGATTCTCCTTTATGGAGGTAACGTGTGGAAGCTGAATGCAAATGTAAGATCATGAAAAAAGTTGAATCGGCCCATAAAAACTGTTATGTAGTGAGCTCGGCATATGCAGTACTGATAGTAATAAGAAATGTGTAGATCCTAAGAGTTGGTAAATAGGTAAGACATGACGCTGCGAGTATTGGTCGAGTGTTAAAGGAATGGAAGAGAGTAGATTACATAGTGGAGAGAGAGAGGTACACGAAAGGAAGGGCCTTCATATCGAAGCAGCGCCGCAATACATACGAAGATAAGGGTGAAAGCTCAGTGAATAATAGAGAGAGAGAGAGAGAGAGAGAGAGAGATATCGACGAAAAACCAGTGTAGGCGCACGAAACGGCAATTTGTGGGCACTGGCTGCACTTAGGTCTTAGAGGTTATACCAGATTCAATCATTTCTAACATGAATATGAATGTTCATTATGTTTTTTTCTGGAGGACCGCCCGCCCCCACTCCTATGGAGAAGAAGTCTTTAAAAAATGCAAATGTGTATATAAACAGAGTAAATGAAGCAGGCGTAGGTTCAAAATCCTTAGTGGCTGCTCGTTCTGCGTAAGACCAAAATAAACAATGGAAACGAAACTGTGAATGGAAGTTCTATTTACACGTGGGGGTCGTCATTCCACGTAACCGCTGCCCACCTCCTTCCTCCACCAACACATTCTGAGACTCGTGAATGCTGAAATGCGCACGTCACACGCCCACGCCCGTTATTTCTGGTCAACCTTCAAGCACGTGGAAGGGCAGAAGTCTCCGTGTTCCCGACGTGACTATAACTTTTTTCCTTTTCATCTAAGGGAAGACACCCTGTTTCGCACCAGGCAAATCAATCATCCAAAGCGTCCATCAATCAAGACAACAAATACTGATCAAGGCCTTCTTGTTCCAGAGGGCAGAACCAGTCAGCGCTCCCTCTCAGATACCACTTCTGACGATGTCGCTTCTCACCGAATAAACTTACCAGAAGAGCAAATGATTTTCATCAGTCACTCTGGAGTGTTTTCGTCATCGCTCGTTTCAACGAGTACCTGGGGTTCGGCACAAGTAAGTCGAACCCAGGAACGTTGCAATCATGCAGTCCAATCAGATTCGATACAGTATTAAGGGAAAAACTTATAATATCCATTTAACTCATTGTACGACACTTAGATGGGCTCAGTGACCCTAAATCTATAAGTAGACTTTTGGGAGGGGGAGTTAACAAAGGCATAATAGTGAAAGGTTTCACACAAATATATACAATACTAAATAACACCTTAAATCCAACACTAACCCGTAACACACTAACTGACAGTGACAGGCACGCTGCTAACTAACTGCTCAGGGCAACTGATAGAGAATACAGAAGAATTCCAAAAACCTCGCAAGAAGTCTTTTCCGCTGGCTGAGCGAACGTTCAGACCTCATACGATTACACTACGGCCCAGAGATTTCTCGAGAATGAATGGTAACGGCCAACGGAGGGAATAATAAAAGAACGTGACTTACGCAAGGGGATACCAGAGAGAGAGAGAGAGAGAGAGAGAGAGAGAGAGAGAGAGAGAGAGAGATCCAAACGATCTTGCTGTTTCTATAAAATTTATCTCTCTCTCTCTCTCTCTCTCTCTCTCTCTCTCTCTCTCTCTCTCTCTCTCTCTCCATTTAAATAAATTTCTATCTTTCCGTCTAGGTCCGTAAACCTTCTTGGCGTCGTCGACCCGACCCACATCAACCCCGACATCCGTTACAGGAAGTTTACCGAGAGAGAGAGAGAGAGAGAGAGAGAGAGAGAGAGAGAGAGAGAGAGAGAGAGAGAGAGCACCAGGTGGTTGGACTCCTGGACCACAACATCGTGATGACGCTAGTTGCCTGTTGCCCATGTAGTTGTTGTTGTTGTTTTTGTTGTAGTTGTCACAGCATAGTTTCTCTGGCGTTGTGAACCATTTCCAAAACTGAAATGGAAACAGCTGAGGGGATCGGTGTTTTTGCTACAACTGTTTGTCTTCCTTTTGCAGCGTGAGGGCAGTGCATCTTTGAATTCAAACGAAAACGAAAACGAGAAATAAAAAATAAAAAAAAAAACAAAGAGAAGGATAATGCAGCTGCCGCTTCTAGAAGCTGTAGCCGTTGTCGCTGTTAAATGTCGTTTTTTCGTCGTTGAACATCTTCAGTTTGAATAGTCTATAAAAAAGGAGGACGAAACGTTGAAGGGGAAAAAAATAAAAGGCAAACTCTGTGACCGACGGGGCAAGGACGGGGCTAACGACAACCCAACTAGGTTTGAATTTCGAACAAAAGGGACACATGAGAACAAAACAAAAAAATGAAAAAGTGGAGAAAAAAAAAAAAAAAGGGGGGGGAAGGGGGGGGGAGGGAGAGGGGAGAAAGAAAGAAAGGGACGTGCTGTTCATGGAGAAAGAGGAAAGAAAAGATTATTATCATTATCAAGTCAGGATCTATATATATATATATATATATATATATATATATATATATTATTAATATAATATATATACATATACACACACACACACACACACACACATATGCATATGTATATTATATATACATATGTATATGTATGTATATATATATATACAGAGAGAGAGAGAGAGAGAGAGAGAGAGAGAGAGATCTAAATTACAATAGCAGTTTCAAGGGAACAACTATAAAAGCGTTAAAAATTTCCTTATAAAATTTCAGTAAAAAAAAATATTTACAACAGAGGAGCAGATTTACCAGAGAGAGAGAGAGAGAGAGAGAGAGAGAGAGAGAGAGAGAGAGAGAGAGAGTCTAAAATAAACCAAAGATATGCCTCATGCTTAGCTGCCAGGCCACCGACCAAAATCGACACAAAGGAAAAAAACCAAAAAGGAGAATAAAGATATAAGCAGCGGCGGCGGCGGAGGAGGAGGAGGAGGAGGAGACCGGATACAGTAACAGGGGTTTTGGCGGTGGTTCCCCAGGCCGGACCTTGGAAGCAAGTAACATCCGTTTCCGCTGATTTTATTGCACCCGCAACATCCTCCGACTGAGAGAAAGAAAGTACTATGCTTTGTCTATCCGTCTATATCATATATATATATATATATAATATATATATATATATATATATATATATATACACGTTTATTTATTTATTTATACACACAATTAGACACGAGTGCTTTGTGAATAAAATCACTCTTCCAAGCAAATATTGAACTCAAAACAATTTGGGAATAACTTACACCAAGGAAGCTATACATTAAGTCTGTTGTTTATAAACCTCATAAACAACTCCCTAGGCTGTAAATTATTCCCAAGGTACGGTAACCTCGGCATCAAACGATATTTGTGAGTTTTATAAAGTCACGCGAGTAAAGACGTCAAAAATTCATGTTAAGCCTCTTTGAAACAGACCTCTGGAATATTTTCATCCCAGTTGTGTGAACAATCTCTCGCCGAGACACTTCCGTTTCCACAATATGATGACAGTGTTTCGACAGAGCACTGATCTTCCTATGAACTATTGATCTTTCTATGAAGTAATCGCCACAGAAAGATTGGAGGCAAATATC
This sequence comes from Macrobrachium nipponense, assembly GCF_015104395.2. Lineage (NCBI taxonomy): Eukaryota > Metazoa > Arthropoda > Malacostraca > Decapoda > Palaemonidae > Macrobrachium > Macrobrachium nipponense. Next base: position 48,183,561 of record NC_061092.1, on the reverse strand, counting down.
ATCAATTGTCAATACGACGTTAACCATTGGGCAAATAGCCAAAAAAAAAAAAAAAAAAAAAAAAAAAAAAAAAAAAAAAAAATAGTACAAATGCTTCAAAAAGATAGGTAAAACAAGGTGTTGTAACATAATCATAATGCAAGGTAAGTAAAATTGAAGTATGTCTTTTAAAGCAAATAGTTATAGAAATAAAATTCATATAGTATATATGTCTGTGTGAATAGTAAAGTAGAGATAAGAAACAAATAATGTCTAAACGTAAAATAGAAATAGTCTAATAGTAGACACAGGGTAAAGATACAACACTGTGCTAAATAACTTGAATGAATAACAAATGAACCAGCATGGTAATAATAAACCATAGTTTAAAAAACACTAATAAACTCAAAGAAAGGAAGTAAATAATAACGAGTCAACACAAACATAAGCAAAACAGCGGATACATAGAAGTGAAATCTAAAAACTGTGACAAATGTTTAAAAAAAACTACCGGTAATAAATAAAATGAAAGTTGCCTCAGCTCTGAGTTGTAGGAAATACAGTAAGAAATTGCTGTGCACTGTCAAGAGGTTCCCAGACTTCTCATCATGAGTCACACGACCTAACCTTGATGCTGTCAAAGGATATGACGCACGGAATCACACACACACCAAAGCCTGCTCACTAGGGGAAGGGCATGTATGTAAATCTTACCTCCCTACCCAGGATAACGCTTTCACAGGCGCTCTTTTAGACTCATGTTGTTTGACCCATACTCACCTGAAATAGAGAGAACGTTTTTGTTAATTATACAAAAGAGAAGGATTGATATAGGAGGGCTTCATAAATTTATTTTGTTATATACAATGAATCAATGAATCAAGTGTTAATAATTTCCATAACATCATTAATAACAATTAACAGCAAAAAAATAAATAAATAAAAACAACAAAAAAACTGATGATAATTCAAGATCCAAAATATTGGCCAAAGACGTAAAAGAGGAGAGCGTCTGAAATCCCATCGGCCCAAATTCTGTGAACAATAAATCCGCGTCTTCGAAGGAGCGTCCTATCGGATGAGGCGAAACATTTTCGTCCTTCCCGCCAAGGTCCCGCTTTCATTCCTCTCCGCTTCCAACGGGAAATCAAGAATTCGAGGAAACCGGTTTCCACCGATCACTCACGCTCCTTCCTCCCCCACCCCCTTCCCCCGGCCCAGATATGTAAACGACAATGCAATGCACATTCAGTAACGCAAGACTTACGGTAAACGGAAATGCACGGCCGGGTCTTCATCGATCATCATTATTAAGTAGTTTAACGAGACCAGACACCCGACTCACATTTTTATAGGAGAAGAAACGTACAGGAACAGATGACAAATGAAAGATACAAAATAACCGCAGCTGGGGCACCATAGGGACGCAGAAATGTCTTATGGTAACTTGAAAGGCAAGACACGCCGTCGGCGGTAACTTCTCAAAGGATCTCTGTCTATAAAAAGACAAACCACCGAACCAGACTTGAATCCGGGTCAACTAAATTAAGATATGGCATACTACGACTATACCTATCAGACTCAACTGATCTATAAAGTATGTACCTGGTAGTTCGCTGAATGTAGTGGGCCCCCTCCAGGGTCGATGATGGGCATAGACCCAGGAACCTTATTCCAAAACATCAGCTTAAGTGGAGAGAGAGAGAGAGAGAGGGAGATTTCGTCCTAAGATAGGTTCCACCAATCCTATAGCATGCCTCTCTCTGCAGGTTGATTTCTCTTAGAATCCCTCTTGGAATTATCATCTGTTGACTGTGTCCATATGGGTTTTCAGCTGAGATTTAAAAGGAACATACCACTCACCTTACACACACACACACACTCACAGATAGTATATATATATATATAATATATATTATATATAGATATATATATATATATATATATATATATAATATATATATCTGTTTCAGCTGTGAAGCGGTGAAGGTCTGATGCCTTAATGGAGATTACTACAGGTTTCCTGAAACTTTGACAGTCGTGTTAACTTAAAAAACAAACCTCAGTCGTTATAATCACTAAAGCTAACAATTCATGACATTTAAATACCTATCCCCTTTAAAGGATTTGATTCATTTTTCCTCAATTTCTTTATGACAAATCGTTTATAAAACAAAGCACCAGGGTTCTCATAGGCATCAGTTCTTTTTTCCACATATACTAGTATAGAATTTAGAAAACTACCGTACGAGACTTCTGTTATTTTTAATAATTATAACAATACTGTTGAAATTTCATGAAGTACACGAAACCGAGGTGAATGCTAGAAGCAGACGACCTCAGATAAATGAACATAAACTGAATTTGAAAAACTCCGTTTCGAATATGCTCATTTACAAACGACAATATCCTACCACAAAATAAGTGTTAGCCAAACATGGGGAGTAGTTAGCATACACTTAAGTGCAACAATTATGGCAATCTCTGTGACAAAACACTTCCTCGGCACAAAACCAGCCAACCAATATCTGAAAAAAAATTGTGTGGGAATGGGCGCGGGGGACACATTTACATCGAAGAGAATCAATGAAACCGACAATTTTCCCTTAGCTGACACTCCCACTACCCACTACCCACTTCCAAGGTGCTTTTCCTATTTACGGTCAAAGTATGCTACTGCTATTATTATTATTATTATTATTATTATTATTATTATTATTTACAGACGGAATAAGCCAAAAAGGCGATTCACTTGAAAACTACAGAAATCAAAAACTACGACAGTTGACAAACATTAAGATATTCAAACGAAGTCCTCCCCTACAGCCATGCTGCGTCTCGTCCCCTTCCCTCAATGGCAAGGAACAGGAAAATGCAAAGTAAGATCTGCCACTTTACTCCTGACCTTGAGAGAGAGAGAGAGAGAAAGGGGGGGGGGGGGGTGGACACCATCTTAGCCATCCGAATGCAATGGTCAGACACATTCCTTATAAATCCAATCAGCAGAGTAAGTTGCAACACTCTATGGAAAGGCCAAAGCCAAACTTCGAAACCCAATGGTTGGAGGGGAGAAGGAAAATTCCGCCAACGTCATATCTCGCCACTGCATTGGCGCTGCCGATGAAAAACACTGAACAAACAATCAAACATAATTATTTCCCCAATAAACAAAACATGAAAACGTTTCATTTGATATTATAATTTAAAAGGTCTTACGTATCTCCGTTGTCAACTGACAAAAATATTTGGAAAAATAATTTTTTTTTATTTTGTATTTCAAATTCAAATAATATTTCCATACTTTTTTGAAGAACAAATGGCACTGTCATATAAAAAAAAATATGCATTCACAATGTCAAAAGTTTAATGTTTTAAAACGATAGTCTGAATAACTAAACTGATTCACAATATTATTTATTCGTAAATAATTATTGTCAAAACAAACGATGTGTTACTAAATTCTACACAGTTACAGCAGGTTTCTTTGGTCAACCTAAAGGACAATAGTAATAGGAAAGATTTCCAACACGGGTTAATATTTTCATATCAAAGTTCATGCTATATACATACAAACGTATACACCCGTATTCATACATATTATGCACTATATAATTATGTATAGGTATCGTGTGTTTGTGTGTATCAAATTTTGGCTATAAACCACCACCCAACATCAACTAAACGTTTCTGGAGGCAGCACCTGGTGTGAGTGACATTTCAGCCTCCCTCAATGATTTGCAGAAACCACCAGCTGTCGCCATTGAAAAGTCGACTTGCCCTAACAGCTGAGAACCGGAAGCAGTGCCACCAGGCTCGAACAGAGTTACGCTCAACAGAAATAATGTTACGTCGATCAACGACACCTTCATGATTGGCCAACTGCAAGACGGAATATCTCCGTCAATGAAAACACCCGGAAAGGTGATACAATCGACGTGGAAACATACATAGACAATGAAAAAAATTGGTGACATAATAGGCACCAAAAAGTGTAAAATAAACTGTTTGCAATTTAAGCAAT